>NC_091396.1:57130812-57438193 GCF_032191515.1 Phaenicophaeus curvirostris | reverse complement strand
ATAATCCTAAGTAATACAAAATCCTTAACAAACTTTCAGTCATGGTTCAGGTTTAAGTTCCACCAGGGATGGGGCAACACAATTACTTTACAAACTTCCACTTTATGTGCAGCATAATCTCGTTTTCCACTGCAGTTTAGCCAAGCTCAAGCATTTACACTTAGTAGTCTCCTCTATGTCATGTCACGTATTATGTGGCATAACTCACAAATAAAGCTAAGCCTATTAGCAAGGGTTCAAAACTAGACTGTTTTTGGAAACAGAAAGCAAACCTGAACGGTACGTTAGTTTTGTGTTGGTGACTTTTTAAAGGAACAGCAAATGCTCTTGAAGAAGCCACACAGATTTTCCTGTCTGATAATGATCAAGAATATTACCTGAGGTCGCAAGACTCTCACGATAACTGCCCTCAGTTGCTCGTGCTGACGTCTGAATTTCCTCATTTGATCAAGACGACCTTGGAGTTTCCTATGAGCAGGATTGATACGCCACACCATCTTCAGGTTCTCTTCCCTTTTTCTTTTCACAATATCTCTCAGCAGAACTTGTAGCTTCTCATATTCATCATCCCAGGTTTGGAATACTTCAAAGCACGCAACCATTACCTGTGGAGTTTCAGAATGGAAACTTTAGCTCCACAAAGAAATACTTCCTGAAAGTCACTTAATACAAAAACAGAGCCACCAGTATCGCAAATCCATACCTTTTCAAATTCTTCATAGGCAACATGCATCAGTTTTCTGGTTCCCAACACTTTAAGAAGCTGAGAGCTCAGATCTCTTGAAATCGCCTCCACCAAACGCAATGCCCTTTGGATTGGGTATTTTGTGTTTCTGATTTTTCTCAAATGGGTAAATATTGCAACAAGAGCCTGCCTTATTTTGTCCAGCTCAGTAGCAGACAGCAAGTCATTCAGAGGAAAGTCTTTCATCAGTGGATTATAGTCATTCACAGTTTCCAGAGCCTGTTTTAGACCTAAATATAACACATAATAGTTTGAATATAACTTTTCATTTCATCAATCAAATATATAGCTTTAATTAGACCAAGGTTACTCTAAACATCATTGTTCTTTATACCACAATGTTCAAGTTTTGTAAGAGCTGAAGTTCTGTGGGGTATTTATGAAAAATTGTATTGAACAGACATCTTACCTGTGTCTGTGTCGAAGCTGACAGTTGCATGAAAACGTTTGCCATGTTTTAGAATATCCAGAGTGAGAAGAACTTCTGGACTCTCACGTTTTTCCTGAATGCGATACAGAGCCCGTTCCAAATTTAACCAGAAGCTTATCTCCTGCAACGCAGTGCCTGATGCAGGATCTCTATCTAGTTTGGTCACCTTCAAAGTAACAGAGAGAAAGAGAAGGGAGGGAGAAAAGCATTTAATTTATGTGCTTGAACTGTAAAAACCTGCTCTATCACCAAACGTTACGTAAACATATGACATCTACTAGGTTTTAATAATCAAACATCAGACACTTCTAGCATTCATTCTGTGAGAAGTGTAGAAACTACAGCACAATAAGAGTTGAGGTTTAATTCCAGTGGTCCTAAAGGTTGGTTTTAGTAGCTTTGTCTAATATCTTCAGTACAGCCTAAAAAGGTTGCCTGTCTGCTGTATTCTGGTTAATGTCATGAGTCAGGCAAGAAGGTAGACATTTTATGCTCTGGAGCAAGAAAAGGTACCACTGTTCCATGAGCAAGAGGTATTTACTACGCCTATGGTGGAACAAAACCCCAGAGTAGTATCTGTAATGCTGTTTCTGAGCGACAGTAGAAGAGTGACACAAGTTTTCTTCAAATAACAGGCAGGGGTACAAGAGATTACAGGCTATGACTGGCAAAACTGTTCTGAACTGGTTCTTGATGTACCTGGGGAAATAACAGAACAAACCAACAGACCCGTTTCTCTCAATCTGCTGTAAAGATTGGAAGAGTAGTTGAAAATTCACAAAGCTACTGCCAGTTACTGAAGTCTATTACAACAGAGATAAACCAGTCATGCTCTCAGCTACTTGCAGAGCAATTTAGATTAGACACACATTTAGACGAGGTTTAGTCTAATCTAGAATTACACATTAGTTTCACTTGGATTAACAACTCTGGTGACTCAGAAACCTGGTCTTCAGAATGTCTGGCATGGAGCAGTATTTCACTCATTAAACCGCGAAGAAAATACACATAAGTTCTTACTGCATAGTTCAGTACTTGGGCATTTTTTTACCTTTTGTATCTCTCTAATCCATCGATTGACTCCAGACTGAAGCTGATTGAGGAATAACGGATCCTCTGCCTTCTCACCAAAATCTGTAACCTTTGGTTTTTCTCCACGTTCATAACATTGCTTGGCAACATTAGTAATGGTTGCATGAATAGGCAGACTAATCTCTGGAATTTCAATATTCTGCTGCAGATGCAAGAGGCCCATTTCAAGCTCTGCAATTTTTTTCTCAACTGAAGGTGCCATCTTATCTCCATCCCTGAAAAAACATAGATGTTTTCATATAAGAAGACAAAACTCATTCACAACACAAATTTAAGCCATGTGAACTAGTTCCCCAGAATCACCAACAGCATCATACAAAGCTGTGTGCTTAAACAATTTCACATGACTTGCCTTGAACAGTCACTGTTCTTTTTCATTACACACCTACTTTAACTCATTAGAAGAGAGGTGCAGGAATTACCTGTCTGCTTTGCCAGATTCTCTGATATAGGACTTGAAGAAGGGAGCAACAGCATTGCTAATGAAAGAGTGTAAGGTTTCATACGGAGAATCTTCACTGAGAGTGAGCACTCTCAGCTGGGAAGACACCGGTTTGTCAGCATCAATCACTGCCGTACGCTTAATGAACGCCAGGCTGCAGAACAGAGAAAAGTTACCAACTAAAGTGTCAGTTAGGATAGCTTTAATCTGACTGCAAGTTTAGGTCACAGGAATCAAAAGCTAACCTGCATCATCATACTTTATAATTTTTCTTCTAAATCTAGAGATTTGAACTCAAAGTCTTCCAATAAATACATCTTTGTATTTCAGTAAACAGACAAACTTAGCTATCAATAGAGACTTTGCAGTACGGGCACACTAAGGAGGCACACATCTTATGAAGCTTCTGAGTGAAATATACAGCAAGGTACTGCAAATACATGAGTCAAACATAACTGAAGATTACTAAACCCAAGCTGCGTATGTCACATTTGCACGTGTGCCAAATCAGATTTTGCTTCTTTAACCTCAGAGCTATAGTCCTAAGTCCATTCCTTCCAGCCTCATGACACATCCTTGCTCCATCAGAGCCTCCACCTTGAAAAGCTACTGCCACACCACATGAAGCGCTAGGTAAGCTGGAGTTAAATCTGTAGATATACTAGGCAAATCTGCTGTTGTAGGTTTCACATTCATAAGGTAGAAATCTTAAGATCTATTTTACCGACTCACCTGTTTGATTTTATTCCATAATGGATGTCAGTGCTGATACTGTAGGAAATGAACTCTTTTTCCTCTTCTCCTTCATCTCCCACATCCTCTGCAAAAAAATATGCTACGTAAGAAATATTCTGTTTCTAAGGCATTTGCCCCTTTCTCTCAACCATCTCTTGCACATGGGTTCGGGCACTCCCCAGCATCAACACAGGCTGGGGCATAGATCTGTTGGAGCTAGTTCAGAGGAAGGTCACAAAAGTGATCAGAGGGCTGCAGCACTCCCATATAAGGGAAGGATGAGAAAGTTGGGGTTGTTCATCCTGGAGAAGAGAAGGCTCCAAGGAGATCTTATAGTGACCTTCTAGTACTTAAAATAGATTACAGGAGAGATGGGGAAAAAGGGTAATGTTTTAAAACTAAAACAGGGTAGATTCACACCAGATACACAGAAGAAATTTTCTTACAATGAGGGTGATGAAACCCTGCAATAGGTTGCCCAGAGAGGTGGTAGATGCCCCATCCCTGGAAACATTCAAAGTCAATGTTGGACAGGGCTCTGAGCGACCTGGATCCAGTGGAAGGGATCCCAGCTCACTGGAGGGGGGATAGACTCAATGACCTTTAAAGGGGTCCCATCCTACCCAAAACATTCTGTGATTCTGACTGTTTTCTAACCTTCTATTTCTACAGCAACCTATGCAGCACAGATCAAATTAAATGGCTTTGCAATACTCTCAAATTCAGAGTGGGTTTTTAACATAAATCCATTATCTTTTCTAGGCTGTTATAAAAAAAGATAAAACATTACAACAAGCAAATTATAACCCACATTCTAGATGTCAAGCAGAGAGAAATCTTCTGCAATACTCAATATGCTTTTATTTGTAGAAATACGCTACCAAGATAACTACCAGTGAGAACATCTAATAGCTGCTTTCCCTCCTTTTATATGCTCCTTTGTATTTTCAGACTTTTTTTTTAAATAGTTCAGTAATTAAGTCTCCGAACCAAAAAACCTCCTGACAAAATAAAAACGCAAGCCATGGGAAGTACTCGGGCATCACCACAGCCAATGTATTGCAGATGACGTAATTGCTGGGGATGCGGAGAGTTGTGCTGCAATGCGGTGATTTCAGTGTTGGAGGCCACTCCCTGCTGGGGGCTCACTCTGTACTAGGCACATTACAGCGGACTCTTGTCCTGCTCCAATTTCATTTGGCCCTTCCTAGAGGACACAGCTTCAGGGGGTCACATTTGTGACCCCGAGAATCAGGAGCCCGGCCACAAAACAATGCAGCACCAGACACCACAGGACCCGTATGAGAGCTGCTGGCAGGCTGTGTGCCTAGCGACACCACACAGCAGTTTTCATTAGTCAGAAACATGGCTTCTGTTCCATTGTATCTATAATCAACAATTTATTTCATGCTATTCAGTCCATGCACAAGCTTCAATAATAATACAGTTTTTAATAGTGTCAGGGAAAATGAGATCTCCATATACTGCTGAAGGTTCTGAATCCGTTATATTTGAAAACAGGTTGTCAATCAGAAAACCTATTGTCCCCAGATAACTGCTATTTAAGTCAGAAGACACCAATCAAATACCTTCTCTCCAGAGTAAATGAGCATTTAGCTTCTAAAACGCGCAATAAACATCTCAATTTGTTTTTAACCATAAACATAATATGTATGTGACAAGCCTGGAGCAAATCAATCATCACTATCTTACATATCTTCCAGCCCACACTAAGGATAACCAACTTCACGAGCCAGAGGTAAGACAGATTTAGAAATCATCTCTGCAGCCTATTAACATCCAATAGATTTTCTTTAAATCTTGTTAAACACTATCATGAATTCATAAAGAGTATCAGAGGTCTTTTTCCTCACTCTAGAAAATTCTACAGTTACCCCTGCTGAAAAAGACATCTCAGACTTTGGAAGGGGGAGAATAATCATCAGAAACAGGGATAAGATAAACAAAGACAGGATATTTTAAGCAACATCTTAAACTCAGAAATGAGTGGAATAATCTTCCTGATGTTTCCCTCTGTGTGCAGCAATTGCAGGGCACATATCCAGTATCTTACAACCATGGCTGCTGATATGTTTAAAATAACATCACGTGAAGTACGACTGCATTAAGATCTGATACGCATCTATAGAGACTGAACCAGGAGCAAAAGAGGAGTGGAGATTCAGAAGTTTAATAGATTTCGCAAGCAGACCAGCAGCTGTACGCAGCCTAAAAGTCTTGTTTAATAGTACAAACCTAGGTTTTTTAATAGGACAAATGTATAGGGCTGGAGGACTTCCCCCTATGATGACAGGCTGAGAGAGCTGGGGCTGTTCAGCCTGGAGAAGAGAAGGCTCTGAGGAGACCTTATAGTGACTTTCCAGTGTCTGAAGGGGCTGCAGGAAAGCCGGGGAGGGACTGTTCACAAAAGCTTGGGGTGATAAGACGAGGGGGAATGGGTATAAACTGGAGAGGGGCAGATTTAGACTAGACATAAGGAGCAATTTCTTCACCATGAGGGCGGTGAGGCGCTGGCACAGGTTGCCCAGGGAAGCTGTGGCTGCCCCATCACTGGAGGCGTTTAAGGGCAGGTTGGATGGAGCTTTGAGCAGCCTGGGCTGTGGGATGTGCCCCTGCCCATGGCGGGGGAGGGGGGTGGGTGGGTGGAATTAGAGGATTTTTAAGGTCCCTTCCAACCCAAACTGTTCTATGAAATCTATGTTAATAAGGAATTATTAGATTTCATTGCTTATTACGATGGATTCTGCGCCAAAAAGCCCCTAGTTGCAGATTTACTGACAACAAGAAGTCACTTTTGGAATAACCGGTGCCGGCAGCGGCATCCCCGGCGGGGAGACAGGGGCTCCCCGAGCTCTCCCGGCAGCAAGAAGGCTCCGCAGGGCCGATCGGCGGCCTCGCTGAACCAAGCACGGGACAGCCTTTCCCGCAGGCCGATGGTCCGGGGGCGGCTCCGCTCCGATTCTCCGCCTCGCCCAGCAGCCGGAGAGGCCGCGCAGCAGGAAGAGCCTCCCGGGGAGCCCCTCCAAAGCAGGACCGAGCGGACAAAGGCGGCGGGAGGCGGGGACGGGCGGTGCCCCCCCCTCCCCTCCCCTCATCAGGGCGGCGGCTGCGGCGAAGCGCGCCCCCCCCGAGCGCCGCCGCCATTTTGCCGCGGCCTCACCTTTGAGGGTGGAGCGCTCGACCAGCACCGTGTGCACCTGCGGGTCGGAGAGGAACTTGCGCATATGCTCCAGCGCGCCCTTCTCCTCCAGGGCCGCCTCCAGCGCCGCCGGGGCCTCCCCGCCGTCCTCCAGCAGCAGCGGCACCAGCTTGCGCAGGTGCTTCTGCAGCACCGACACGTCGGCCACGTTCTGCACCGCCGAGCCCGGCACCTCCATGCCGCCTTCCTCGCCGCCGGGGCCGCCGCCCCCGCCGGAGTCGGACATGCCGGGACCAGGACGCTCCTCGCTCCGCGCCGGGGCGGCTGGGAAGGACGGGAGGAGCCGCCGCGACGCCGGCACGGGGGGCGGAGAGCGGCCCGGAGCCGCCCCGGCAGCGGCGGGGCCTGCGGGGGAGGCGGAGCCCGGGCCGAGGCCGCCCCTCCCGCACTGCGGGAGCCGGAGCCGATCGGGTCATAGAATCATAGAATCGCCAGGTTGGAAAAGACCCGCCTGATCATCGAGTCCAACCGTTCCTATCAGTCACTAAACCATGTCCCTCAGTGCCCCGTCCACCCGTCCCTTAAACACCTCCAGGGAAGGTGACTCAACCACCTCCCTTGGCAGCCTCTGCCAGTGCCCAATGACCTTTTCCGTGAAAATTTTTTTCCTGATGTCCAGCCTGAACCTCCCCTGGCGGAGCTTGAGGCCATTCTCTCTTGTCCTGTCCCGTCACTTGGGAGAAGAGGCCAGCATCCTCCTCTCTACAACCTCCTTTCAGGTAGTTGTAGAGAGCAATGAGGTCTCCCCTCAGCCTCCTCTTCTCCAGGCTAAACAACCCCAGCTCTCAGCCGTTCCTCATAAGGCCTGTTCTCCAGCCCCCTCACCAGCTTTCTTGCTCTTCTCTGGACTCACTCCAGAGCCTCAGCATCCTTTTTGTGGTGAGGGGCCCAGAACTGAACACAGGATTCGAGGAGCGGGCTCACCAGTGCCGAGTACAGAGGGAGAATAACCTCCCTGGACCTGCTGGTCACGCCGTTTCTGATACAAGCCAAGATGCCATTGGCCTTCTTGGCCACCTGGGCACACCTGCGGTGAGAGGGGAAGGGCAGCTCGGGCCCCGCGGCGCCTCCCGGTACTGCGGGAGCCAGGGTGGCTCGGGTCCCGCCGCCCCCATGGGAAAGGCGGTGCCTCCCCGCACTGCGGGAGCCGGAGCGGTACAGACACCGCGGCCGCCTCCCCGCAACGGGTTTAAGAGGGTTTTACTCCAGAAGGTTGTTCTGGAAGGGCGGCAGCGGAGCAGCGAAGGAACGGGAGCGGGGCGCCTGCCTCCCACCCTCAGCTCCCCGTTAGCACAGCTCGGGGCGGGTGTGTTCGGCTGCTGCCGCCCCGGTATAGAATCATAGAATGGTTTGAAGTGGAACGGACTCTAAAGATCATAGAATCGTAGGCCGTAGAATGTCTTGAGTTGGAAGAAACCCACAAGGATCATCAGGGCCAACTCCTGTCCCTGCACAGGACACCCCAACATTCAGACCGTGGGCCCGAGGGTGTTGCCCAAATGCGTTTTGAGCATTGTCAAGCTTGGCGATTGCTGCCCTGGGAGCTGTTCCAGCGCTCCACCGCCCTCCGGGGGAAGGACCTTTTCCTAATATCCAGGGTGACCCTCCCTTGGCACATCTTCCTGCCGTTCCCTCGGGTTCTGTCACTGGCCACCACAGGAAAGAGCTCAGCGCTTGCTCCTCCTTCCTCCCCTTCTGAGGAAGCTGCAGCCTGTGATGAGGTTTCCCCTCATTCTCCTGCATGCTGAACAGACCAAGTGGCTTCAGCTGCTCCTCATACAGTTTCCCCTCTAAACTCTTTACCAACTTCTTGGCCTCCTCTGTTACCTCTCCATGAGCTTTAGATCCTTTTTATCCTGCAGCACCCAAAACTGCACCCAGTACTCACAGTGGGGCCACCCCAGCATGGAGCAGAGCAGGACAACCTCCTCCCAGCTAAAGTGGTGTTTGCAGTGATGCTGATTCTCCATCCCACAACCCTACACATTCCCAAACCCAAATCTGTGTGTGCTGTCACCCTGGTTCAGATCTGAGGGTAACCCACAAAGCTGCAGGCAGGTCCCAATCATTGCTCATGTTGAGCTTCTCATCCACTAAGAGTATAGAGATGGCAAACCTGGATGGAGGAAGATATGAGAATACTTCCCATCCTCTTCACTCTCATTTCAGCCTCAGGAATGCAGTAAGAGGGAATACAAGAAGGTGTAGTAGCACACAGGTACTGTTCAGGCCTTCCAAACCCTTCAATTTGCTATTCAAATTACCACTTTTTGTAGCTTAGTATGTACAATATGCAAAGGAACCAGTTAAACTAAATAATAGAATCATCCAGTCCCACTCCTGTGCCACGGGCAGGGACACCTTCCCCTGGATCAGGTTGCTCAAAGCCTCATCAAGCCTCACCTTGAACATCTCCAGGGATGGGGTTCAAGGCCAGACTGGATGAAGCCATGAGCAACCTAATAGAGTTCCAAGCCCCCTGCCACAGGCAGGAACGCTCCCCACTGAAGCAAGTTGCTCCAAGCCCCATCCAGTCTGGCCTTGAACAACTCCAGGGATGAGACATGCATGACTTCTCTGGGCAACCTGTTTCAGTGCCTCACCACCCACAGAGGAAAACATTTCTTCCTTATATCTAATTTAATTCTCCCCTTTCAGCTTATAACTATTACCACTCATCCTATCCCTGCACTCGCTGCAGGAAGATAAAGCCCCAGGGATCATCCATCCAAAGCAGAAATATGTCTTTCATGTTAAAAATAAACCCAGAAGCCATAAGAACAGATGGTACAAATGACATTTTTCAATGAAGAAAGTGGGAGGCCAGCTTGTCACCATCCGGGACAAATGAGGCACGGCTTCTCTGTGGTGAAAAGCAAGGCTCAACCCTCTTTCCCTGGCTGCTTTACACAGCCAGCTCCTCCAGCTGGCCCTGCTATTTAGTTCCATGAATTCAGCATCTGAACCATGAATCCCAGTCTCCTGTGAGACCATTTCCCAAGACTATAGAATATAAAGAAAGGAGGGAGGGACTGAAAAGCACAGCATCAAGAAAGGGTGTTTTCCATCAGAATCTATTTAAAAATCCTTAATGCTCTTTTACAGCTGCCAAGCACATGCGTGCCCTATCCCTGTGTGTATGTTTGACTGATCTAAGATCTTGGATAAGTTTAGCTTACAGCTCCTGAGATGGACAATCCTGTTCCTCCTTGCCCAAACTAACCTCTTCCCCCCTGGTTCTGGCGGATATTGGAACGTGCCTGGGAGAGGAGAGGTGGCAGCCAAGGTCTAGAGCAACTCCACTGACTCCCGAAAGCACACTGGGGCCACTGGGTGACTGAAAACTCCAGTTTTTGTTCACATGGAGGTGGGTGAGGCTATGTTGCCCAAAAAAGAAACCAAGCATACAAAACTGCCTCTGAAACCTCCATGCGCGTCCTCGGGTGAATATAACAGAAATGCCCAGGGATCTGTTCAGACATACTGTCCAAGAAAGAAGGAGTCTGGGACAGGATATCCTGTCTCATACAGGGAGTCTTTACCTGTGAGCCACTACAGAAGCATAGTTTGGCATTAAAGTGTGTGTGTCCAGCTGGGATATTAGGAATCCAGAAAACCCAGCCACATAGACAGTGGACTATTCAGTGGATGAGGAATTGGTTGGATGGTTGCATCCAGAAGGTAGTGGTCAATGGCTCAGTGTTCCGATGGAGATCAGTGACAAAAGCTATCCCTCACGAGTCCATATTGGGACCACTCTGTGGGATTGAGTGCACCCTCAGCAAGTTTGTAGACAAGGCTAAGCTGAGTGGTGCAGTTCACAAGTCTGAGGGATGGGATGCCATGCAGAGGGACCTGGACAAGCTTGAAGAATGGGCCCATGTGAACTTCATGAGGCTCAATAAAGCCAAATGCAAGGTCCTGTACCTGGATCAGCGCTGAGGGATGAACAGATTGAGAGCTGCCCTGCAGAGAAGGACTTGGGGGCACTGGTGGATGAAAAGCCGGGCATGAGCTGGCAATGTGCACTCACAGCACAGAAAGCCAACCATACCCTGGGCTACATCAGAAGCGTGACCAGCAGGGCGAGGGAGATGATTCTGCCGCTCTACTCTGCCCTCATGAAACCTCACCTGGAGCACTACACCCGGCTCTGGAACCCTCCGCTCAGGAAACACATGGGCCTGCTGGAGTAGGTCCTGAGGGGGGGCGAGAAAAATGAACAGAGGGATGGATGGAATATCTCTCTTCTGAGGAAAGGCTGAGAGTTGGGGTTGTTCAACCTGGAGAAGGCTCTGGGGGAGACCTTATTCCAGCTTTTCGATACTTAAAGGGGGCTACAGGAAAGATGCGGACAAACTTTTTTTGCAGGGCCTACTGGAATAAGACAAGGAGTAACGGTTTTAGACTAATAGAGGGTAGATTCAGACTAGATACAAGGAAGAAATTTTTTTGCAGTGACGGTGGTTAAACACTGGAACAGGTTGCCCAAAGAGGTGGTGGATGCCCCATCCCTGGAAACATTTTAGGTCAGACTGGGCAGCGCTCCAAGCAACCTTATCCAGTAGAAGATGTCCCTGCTTACTGCAGGGAAGGTTGGACTGGATGACCTTTAAAGGTCCCATCCTACCTAAATCATTCTATGATTTCATACGAAAAAAACCGCTATTCTTTGCTAGGCTGTCTGAACCAAGCCTACCCCATGTCTGGTCCTGTCTGGCTGCTTTCCAGCTGGGGAGAATTATCTACTTCTTACATCCATGTAGTGTCAGTACAAGCCAAGCATACAAAACCAGAGGTTAAACTAACTATCCAGTCCTTCAGAATATTCGTGAAGAGGGTGTTAATAATACTCTTAAGCAACCTAGATATGTCTCAAATTTAACCTAGCATCTCTGAAGAGGTTAGCTCAAGCTACACGTCAAAGTCCTAGTGTGCTTATTCTTCTAAAACAGCCATCATCTGCTGCACCAAAATGTCACAATTTTTGTGTCTTGAAAAGCAAGAGATGGTATTTCATGATGGTAAAATTGCTGCCAGGAAAGAATAAGGAAAATAAAACATGGAAGTAAAGAGAAGAAAGCAGGACAGAAATTGGAAATAGGAATTCAAGTAATTATTTATCCACATTGCCGCTGAAATGCAGAGAAAACATGGGAAAAAACCAAACTTCAGCAAGTCTCATGTTCTCATAGGTTTTAAAAACCCAACTACTCCATGTGCGACAAGACTTTATGAAATAAAGAACAAATCTAGGATTCCAATACTTATATGCAAGGTGTTTGTAACTAAAAGCCAGGGTAGGCAAGATGTGTATTCCTTTAATCACTTCAGATTTATCTACCGTGCCAGAGGGCGAGGGGGAGATGATGTAAGTTAAGTTGATGGAAGTGGAAGCAAAGACAAGATAAGCAAACTTTATGCACAAGTTTTCATGTTCAGTTAAAGCCTATTGAGAGAAAAGGCTTTAGCGTGCTCAGTCAGGGTGAAAAATAGGTTGCCTTGATCTATATCTAGTTAATTATGAACGTCCTTTTCCGGTGTACACAAAGGACCTGGTCCTTCTCACAGGTATGCAAAAAGTCACTGAAACCAGCCACCCAAGAGGCAAGATTGCTGGTATTACACATTTCACCTATAACCTAACTAAAAAGTAATATTTCAGAGAATCAGAACGATTACTAGGACTTGTCGAGACAGAGATGACTTGCTGCTGACAAACGCAATACAAAATTCATAGAACAAAAACCTTTTGCTTAAGTTATAAAAGAAACAACTTTAGCAAAAAAATTTTCCTGTATCTAATAATAACTTGGTAGTACTTGAGACAGAAAGAAAAAAAAAAAACCAAAACAAGAAAACCCAAACAAGCAGTCAGAGCAAACTGCTTGTATTCCTATTTCTAATCCTCTGATATCTCCAATTCTGCAGCCAGAGTATTAGAAAAATTACTATGGGAAGGCCCTTGTGCTAAAGGGAACCCTCTTCTGGACCACAAAAATGCCTAAAACAGCTTGAAGCAGATGAGACAAATACCCTGTCCCTTTTGTGACAACAGTGGGAGCCCGATCCCTGGAACACCACAGGGCTGATGCTTGTGAAACTTCATGTTGTGTGTATGCAGTCTTCTGCTCCTGCAGTAGTAAACGCGGTCCCCGTATGACAAGGTTCAGAGACAGCCAGCTGCAGCTGCGCTGCTCCTCAGTTATGTGAGGGAGGAATTATCTTCTTGAGCTCAACAGTAAATTCTCCCTTGGGAAATTTTTCAAGCTTTTAACTACATCCAAGTTTTATTTCATAATGCTCAAGCCAAGTCTCATCATATAAATGAAACTATTATCCAGGGAGACAAGGATATAGCAATTAGAATGGCATTTCTTTATTAGCTACACGCAGTCCGAGTCTCCACAACCATTATCTACAGTTAAGGACAAGATTCAACGAGCAGAGTGCTCCACTTCTAGGGGAGTCCATAACGAGATCCAGACCAATACCCTGGGTGACGTGGAATTCATAGAATGGTTTGTGTTGGAAGGGACCTTAAAGATCATCCAGTTCCAACACCTCTGCTATGGGCAGGGACACCTCCCACCAGACTAGGCTGCCTAAGGCCCCATCCAGCCTGGCCCTGAACACCTCCAGGGATGGGGCACTGTCCTACAAGTAGCATTTCTAAGCTACTAAATTAGTTTCTGCAAAACAAACGAACAAACCTCTGACACAAGCATACCTGTGCTGCACTGGCACCCTCCTTTCCACTCCTAAAAAGCCAAACCAAGCAAGCAGTGCCTAACAAGGTTGCTGGTCAAAGCCTCTGAGCTTAGTTCCTTTGGAGAGAGAGGATGAGAGTTTATTCGTGAGTTTATCTATGCTTCCAACTCGATACTCCTACAGAAAAAACGTCACTACTACCAGTATTTTAAAACTTTATATTTTGATGTGTTTGACCCTGATTTTGTAAACAGAACGACTGAATACTCTGTTGTTTCAGTATCTAGTTTTTGACTAATGATTAAGCTTGGGAGTGTGTGGGGTAAGTTTACTTCTGAGCTTGTGCAGAAAACTTCCAGTACGCAAAGGCTTCATTTACACCTCAAATCTTAGATTTGTAACTCGAGTCAGGAGTCCGATATCGATCCCAGCTTCCAACACCTCTAACTCACCACTTACTGAAAGTCAGCTTTATGAGTAATTTCCTTCATTCTTTTGAGGACTTTTATGGATTCCAGAGGGAAGACATCCTCTTGCATACTTCACGTCCTCGCCACCTGATCACCTATGACACTTTAATCTCTGATTTTATAGCTTTTTTGCTTGAAGCCTGTCAATAGAGTGCGTTACAGGGGAAAATACGGTGGTATTAAAGTTGCGTCTTTCCTATTTGTATATGTGAAATTTATACAATTTGTTTCAGTAGTGACAGTTATTTTAAAACCTAAGTCTGCCTTTTCTAATGAACAGCCACAATTCCCGTTTTTATTAATGGCCTTTCCATCATTTTTTTCCGTTGTGAAATTTATGCAATTAATTTGCTCAGCTGATTCTGCAAACAATGATAATCTGAACACCCCACCCAACGCCCTGTGCTAAATTTAGTTTCATGATGAACAAGTAAAATTCACATGTTCTTTATTTGTCCATATAATACACCATTTTTTTTTAAAGTTTTAAAATTAGATAAAAGCATATTAAATGGCAGGTGTATGAAGTTCTTCAGAAACAATGCCAGAGCAAAAAAAATTGAATTACAAAATGTTAAAAAATATGTAGGTACATTTGAACTTAACATTCTACTAACGCATGTTACAGATAGTCTAATGAAAAATAATTGTGCCACTTACCTATTTTTGCTGTTTCTAGGAACTTTTTATTCTGTACATAGGACGATTCTGTACAAAATATGAAGTCTACATTTTTATTACTTATTACCATAAAACAAGGTACAACGTATGTACAATATTAAAATGAAGCCATACTAAAGCCACACTAAAAAGACACTTGTAATATTACTTTTGACATTCCTGATGTACAGGTGTAATTTTGGAAAATGGGGGAAGGCATCAGACACAGAACTTTATGAAGAACAACAGTCACCAAAATTCTACTTTAATTTATCTTTTTATTTTGGATGTAATAGTTTTAGAATGGTTTAGTACAGGATAAGACGCATATAAATATTGATAATAAACATGCTAAACCATTAGAGGCGACAGGTTTTGGAATGCTGCCTAAGCAAATGTTCAGTGGCCCAAAACTTCAAATAGGAATTTGAGGTGAACTTTAAATCTTCAAAAATACTGTAGTATTTCCCTTTTTGGTGAGTGTTTATCTTCAATAAAGAACAGAAATAAAATCTAGACAGTGAAAGATGTCCTTATACGTTGCGCATCACACAATCAATCAAACATTGATATACAGGTTTGTTTTGTTTTTTTTTTTCCCCTTGGGTAACGTAAGAATAATTCCTTTCAGCAACCTCTTGTACAAACATACTGAACACCTGAAATCAAAGGTAACTGATAATCTACCAGCTAAAGATGGAAGTTCAAACAATGGTATATCAAAATACATCGACATTGCTTTACACAATTAAAAAAGCACCCTTTTTCCATCAAAAGGAGAAGGCATCTTTAAACTGATTTAATATAGTTTATCCTAATGGTAAAGCATATTCTTTTTCAAGTTTTACAGGAAATATTTTCAGACACAGTGGACGTTCCACCTAAAGGTTGGGCTGGACTTGAAATTTAGTTGTTGTAAGCCAATATTTACCACCCACAATTTTCTTCCAATAGACAACATAAATACCGGGAATCGAATGTTAAATGCAACCAACAAACAGCAAGCACAACATCTGCACAAGTTTACTATGAATGTCTGCTTTGCGCAATTTTTTCTTTTCATGGATGCAAGAGGTGTTATACTTCCTTAAAAAGTTAACCAAAACTAGTTGGAAAGAAGCCACATTTTTATCTCTTTATGCATCAAGACATTAAACATTAAGTTATATCATGTTCCTGCCAGAGACAAAAGAAACTAATCACCCATTTAGAATAGCAGAACACATTTTTAACAGCTTGTAAGCAGGATAAGTAAGTCAAAATACTGGCCACCCTGAGAGAAATCAAATATTGAAGACAAAGCACTATATTTTTAAAGGTATTTTCCTCCCGTGCTTTTCCATCTACAACAAAAAGCTCATTACATGCAAATAATCTTGTGGAATATATAGCAGCACTTGAAGATCATCAGCAACTCAGATGCATGTTCAGTCACTTGTGAGGTGTATTTGCAGCACATGTGCTCTTTACAACAACAACAAAAATATTTTCACGGTAAAATTACGGTCACTATCTCCTCAGCTCTTAGACTCATTCAAAAAGAAACAGAATGGAATTGAAGGGTCTGTTCTTTTTCTTATTTCAATAAGCTTCTGACGCTGTGTTTCCTGAAAGATTAATTTCATCTTTCAGATAAAAACTGATGCAACTGAAATCGCGAATAATATCTGCCACAGAATATTGAACTCCTAGAGTCCAAGAAAAATGCTGAGTATTAAAAGCTCAGATAAGGGAGAAAACAGTGAAAGAATATTTTACTGACTTGAAAAAAACCTTAAACTGAAATTTTATATTCAGTCTATTCCCAGTCATAGTAAACAAATTTTCATTTTAGGAAAAATTCTTCTACCAGTTCTTATTTAGAACACTGGTGCCGTATTATACACTGAAGACTGGAAAATATGGCTTTAAATATACATAAAGCACTAGGACATGGTATACATAGATATACATCTTTATCCTAAGTAAAGGAGAAATAAATTTACAGAATTCTTAGAAAGGAATGATGATTGAGGATTGTCATGAAAGTTACCAGTTTGTAAGCCATGTTTTGGAATAGGAAAGAACTGTGTATTTTCAAAACTGCTGGTATATTACAAGACAGCAATAATGTGGAAACAGCTGTAAAGTTGAGAAATCCTAGAAAAAGTTTAATACTTCAATTGGAAACAATTTTACTTTTGAAAACACACATTTATCATAAGTACCAACTATTGGTCATTCGCTTATTTAGACGGAATGAGTTTATACAATGCTCTTCTCAAACACCACAATAAAAACTGCACGTTATCAGCTAGCTGGTACTATGATAACACCTCCATGAAATTTCCTCCAGGAAATTGTGTCCACTTGATTATGGTCAACCCAATATTCTGCATTGGGTAATTTACCATTGTTTGAACTACTAATCTTGAGCTGCATATTCTATTAAAGTTATTGCCTACAGAACTGGGTCGAAGAAAGCTTTGACTTTGTGTGTAACTGATTGGTATGGCACAAAAAAGTAAGTTCTACTGTAGAACTGAGTCCAGAAAAAAGAAAACACCTTTTCCTCCAAAATATTTCACTGTAATAGTTTAATGCCCATCATGGGATATTAATTCATCAGCTCTGCAATGTGATTCCAAGGCTTTCATGGTATAGATATCCTGAGGCAGTTCTGACTTGCGTCGCACAAGAGGACGATCTTTTTTCTGATCTTTCTGTGCCTGAAATAAAAATAGAAATTATTAATTACTGAACAACTAAAAATATTTCTTGCAGATCAGTATGCTCACCTACGGGAAAAGAAATTAAAAGCACATGGGAAGAAGTTTGTACTTTCTCCTCTTTACCTCACCAGCCACCCAGTTAAGTCTCGAAACCAGTTTTTTACTAAGAGGGAGAACTATAAACAACTATCAAATTCTAAGCTATTAGAAATCATGACATCACTACCACAACTATCACTTGATAACATTTAAAAAAATGCAATTAACATCTATTGTCTCAGTTATTTTCATTTCATAAGCCTCTATATGTAAAGTAAAAGATTAAGCTTTTTCCACGGACTACTTACATATCCAAAAATTTAATGTTCAGCTGTGTTATTTTATTTATCCTTATGTTCTCTCAAAATAAGACAGTACTCCTATCAAAGCGTCTTGAAACTATATAATGGTGTCTTTTTATACCTCTCATGTCTGTCTCACGTATCCCAATTTGCCTGTTTCATCAATGATGTTGATTTTAAGTTCTTCTATAAAAAAGTCCTTATAAAAGGTGACTTTCTTCTTAACTGCTTGTCCCAACTACTAGTAGAGTCATACTTCGTCTGCTTTAATGCTTCGTCTGGTTAATGTGCTAGGAAGTAGCCTAATAAAAGATGGACACTATAATCAACAACTCCAAGATTAGGCTGTACTCGCTTTTCTTCAATAAACTTATCTGTGCCTTTCTCCTTGGGAACTGGTTCTAGGCTCTGGGGTCAGCGAAAGGAGGCCCCTCTCCCCATCGTGTGGGCCTGGCTAAGTGATCCAAGGTCTGAAGAAAGGCAGAAATGAAACTCTAAATGAAACTTTATTAAAGCTCCTCACTGACTAGCTCTAACTCCTCCCTGAATAGGAATGCTACTGTCATTCATAGCCCTGGATCAGCATGGAGTTCAGCCAAGATTTACATGTAAATCACAGGGTTCCACTCTATATATCAGTGTTTAAAATGCAGCAGTCACCAAGCATCTCTTGGAGGCATTCCAGCAATTCTTTTGATTTCAACTTTCAACCAAAATGCCACAGTACAAATAATACATAAAAATATAATCTTGCAGGATGACGACACTAGAATTTTAAGAAAGTCATGTAGGAGGTTAGGTTGAACATATGCTTATTTTTATTGAATTGGTTCAAATTAACAGACTTTATCTCCCAATCTCAATCAGTTTTTCAGCTCCAGATCTTTCCCCTGGTGTTAAACTTCGCTGGATTTAGAGATACTCACATTACTGATATTCCTACCAGACATCTTAGTAACACCGCAATGTTCCCTGGCACCTGTCCATCTTCTATCAGCTCCAAGTTCAAGTCTCTAGTTTGAAGGTCAGGATTCTGGTTCCACTTAACTAAAGCTAAATTAAAAATACCTGAAGATCATTAAGCATTAGCTAAAGATGAAGAGACTGAAATGACCTTGAGAGTCCAGGCCCTGCGGTGGAACATGACAGATGGACTGAGGAAGACAACCCGAGAGCGGGAATAACAAAACACTTCACGCATTTTTTTCAAAACATGGTAGCTTTAGCTACTTTAATTAAGAAGGCTCTTAATTACAAATGAAAATGTCATCACTAATGTCTGACTATATTTTATACAAGTTTGCATTTTGAAAACCAAAACTGGTAAAGAAGAGAATAGTAAATGATGTGGGAGATTTTAGCCATATTTCTAACTAATTGTTCCCATCATGACAAAATGCTATTCATAACTGAAAAGAAAATGAAAGTTTCTGTAGCTGATACGTCAAAAGAGACCAGCAGTAGATTCAAAGGCATTACAAACCGAGCACTGTATTTCTGCCTGCTACAGCATCACTTAAAGTAGCAGCGCTAATGAAGTTCATTACTCTAGGATAAATGGTTACAAGGCTGAAAAAAGAACAAGTTTATCTCTAGGATTAACTGGTACTTAAAAAAAAAAAAAAGTAATTCATACTTTAGAGTACTTTGTGCTCTTCACACGGCTTTACCTGACAAGCCTCTTCTTTCACTGTCTTTTTCAGCATCTGCAAATCTTCAATTAAAGGCCCATCTGTTTCCATTGCAACTGGACTGTTCAGCAAACTTGTGTCACTATACGTTGGGTACTAATAAAACGCAAAATGTTAAAATAATCATTCTTAGTAGTAATACTTGAATACTAAGAGTGTATTTGAGCACTTGAATGCTATAGTTAGTTATCTGAGATTAGCTTCAATATCTTATGCTTCCAGGAACCAAGAAATAAACTTTAAAATGGAACTCCAATACTTAAATTTGTCAGGAATGTCCTGTTGAAAAACAGTTAAAATAAAAAAATATGGTTTGATTATCTGACATTGAATTTTAAAATATTCAGATTCTGTCAGTAACAAAAGTCTACTTTGACAATCCTTTATCTGAAACATTACTGATACATTGTCTAGTAATTTGTGAACAGTGTAGCAACCCAAACACAATGACTTTAATTTCTGGTGCAATTTTGCACTAGAAGAGAAAACACACTGTTAAAAGGCTAAATATAGTTAACATACATTTAAACCAATTTGAAAACAAAATACTAAACTTTCTGTCTTGAGAAAGTAAACCAGCCAAAAAAAGTCTTTGGGAATCAAAAAATCATTTTGTGGAAACAGCATCTGAAGCTTAATGTACAGCAATCTTAATATTTTAAATTCTATTTTAATTCGGATGAGGTGCATGTGGTCCTGAAATCACAACTTATTTATGCGTGTACACACACACAGAGTTACATTTTTTCATCCATCTTTCCTCATAAATATTCCAGTACACAAGTAAGAATAACTTAATGCATGTAAGACAAACCAGAAAAATCGGCAGCAAGGATTTGATGAATATAATTATATTATATCTAAAATCTTAAAATGCATTCCTTTGTCATGCAGACTCGGAAGTAGCACTGCACAACACAAATTGTCACTAATCAGATAAATTAAAAAGTTAACAGAAACTCCAGGAAAAAAACCCCAACAACAAATACTAGAAATCCATTACATACAGTGCTAAAAGCATTTATAGTCTTACATCAATTCAGGGAAGCACTTGGTGTTCAAATTACTAATTTTTATTTTAAATTGCTTCCAATTATTACCTCTCTTTGAGGGTCCTATGCAGAACACTGTACAGGTTGTGTTAGCCCAGTTCAGAAAATGTACACAGTTACCGAAATTACTTGGGAAGAAAAGGATATTTGCAGTGTAGATCTCTTAAATTTTACTGCTACAAATCAATCTCCTTATTTAGCCAGACATGCAATGCTTTATTTGTGACAGCAAATGACCACATGTATCAAGCAAGGCTTTTATATGGCTTATTCGATTAAAGGGATGTTTTGTCACTGAATATCAGTTGCTGCTTTGATATGAATTGTTCTTTTCTATCAATTTAACTGATCTGGTGTCAACTGACCTTGTTTAAGAAATCTTGAGCAGTTTATTTTTCCCCCAAGAAATGCCACAAGAGGAAAAAACATTTAAGAAATTCCTCCTTACAAAAAAGATGACCCCATACTTTCTGTTTCAAAAACAGCACTGAGATCACAGTGCCCCACTTGCGTTTATAAAGTACTGTTACTCCATCTTCCATCACTTTAAACTCAGCTACATCATGTGGGAAAGATACAGCACAGTAAGTTTCTTGCTGCAGTACAGCACAATCCTGCCTGCAAAGAAACTGAAACATTCAGTGTTCTTTGCCCACAGCAGCAATCGAAATGATTCAAATAAAGGAAAACTGACAGTGTTCTCCAAGCAGAGTAAGCAGAGGTGGGGGCGGAATCCCAAGCCAGACTATCCCCTTCTCCCATAATTTCAAAACATAATGAATAGTTTTAAAGAAATTTTTGTTTCTTTATCAAAATTTCAGTTACATCAGGTAATGTCTGACAGGATGTTTTCCTTTTAGTAAGAACCTGAGGTGCAGGTTCACCAAACTGGCTCAATGCAAGTATGAGAACAAATGCAGCAGACAAGAACACGCAATATTACTTTAATCCATTTGACACAGGAAAACTGACCAGTCGTAACTCACAGTTAGCAGAAAGATCTCTTTTGTAATATATTGTTTGCAAAATAGCTTTTCAAGAGAAACCAATTATGACATCTCTACACGTTCCATAATTTTGCACAACAACTTTTTAAACTGCAATACAGTGTATCTCCTATTATAAGAAAAGGAAAAAGTACTTCATATCATGCTTTTCAGATACTTTTTTTTAAAAATAATTACTTGCACAAGAGAAAGGTTACAAATTTTAAAAGTACTTTTATTGTATATCTTCCATAATACAATTGGTGAAATTGCTTTATTTCCATGACCAGTCAAGACCTGTTTCCCACACTGATATTTAATAAAACTAAAGTATTTAAACATCAACATGTTAATCTTTTCTAAATACCTGGGGATTTAATTTGGCTAGATTTTCTATTTTAACCCATGCTTCTTCCCGTTCCTTCAATTTTAGCTTCTCTCTGGAAAGAAAAAAGTTTAAAAGCAAAAATAGCTAAAGCAGCTTGGTGAATCTTGCATCACAACTTTCTTAAATATGAAGAAAGTCATTAGAAAAATTCAGAATAAAGTATTCAGCTATGCTTGTTTCAGCTTATTGCCCACAATATCACTTACTGTTGACAGGAAATTTGCATCTTATTAAAACCCCACAATCTCAAAGGAACATTAAAAGGGAAAAACCCCTACAATTTCTCACCAAAGCAACAAACTGGCTGATACCAGTGAATCTTTTATAACTGCACATTGTTAAAAAGGTTACAACTAAAACAGAAAAAAGCTTGATCTATGTTGAAGTGCGTTTGTGTTTTAACTTTATAACCTGTAGAGTTACACTGAAACTTTAGAAACTAATATATGACCATAAAAAATGAGATCCTTATTGTCAGCCCAAGAGCTTCAGGTAGCAGTTTACATTAAAAGTCCCAGAGATATTTTGAAATGAACACTGACTTCAGGTACTTCTCATTCAAGGGAGGCACAAGCCAAGAGGGGATGTTATGGGAAGCCTTTTTTAAAATAAATAAAAAAAAAATCTGAAGTAGGAGAAGGGCTGTTTCCTTATTCCTAATGGAATTCAAACTCATAAAACCTAGTGGTTACCCCCTGTTTCTTACAGGTAGAAACTTCTTGCAGACACTAGAATGAACTCCTGTGTTTCAAAGGTGGCAGTGTTTAAAAGGGCTTTCGGCTGAAGAATGCTCTCAGGCTTCAATGCAGAGAGCAGATAATCCAAACTTAAAAACCCCAGCAGTTTTATTCTAATATACAATCAATTTGCCTCTACCTCTCCATTAAGTTCAGGCTTGGGTAGAAGAATTCTTCAACCACCCCCTTTTAAGTTCTTGCGCAGTAAGGGACTGTTTGGGTTGGGTGGTGTTTTGTTCTCTGGTCACTCAGCACTCGCCTGTTCACACACAAAGTGCCACCGAAAAAACCAACAACCACAGAAAACCCCTAGCAGAAAAGATTGCCTCCTCATTTAAAAAGGAGGCTACTTATTTGCTATGAAGGAAGAGACATACATAGTCTGTTCACATTTTTTTATCTATACACACATTAAGGACTTGTATTATTTCCAGTATATTTGTTTAAAATAGGCATGTAATTTGAACCACTACTTGAAACTACTACTGCTTACTTTGAAATTAAAAAAAATATTAAAATCCAGGTATTTTCAGTACCCACATTTCAACTACAATCCCCAGCCCCTAAAATGAGGGCCAAACATCTTGCTCTCACTGTAGTAGGCTTTATAATACCGAAATACTTAAAAAAAAAAGTCTAACAGATTTGGAAATAGAGGAATAGAAGATAAGTGACTTTGTGATCACAGAAGTTAACCGCATTTGGGGCAGAAACTAGAAATACTCTAGCTTCCATTTTCTAGTTTGATACATCATTTCACATTAACAAACTATTTCCCATCTCTATCAGTTTTTCAGCTCCAGATCAGCTCATTGGCCAATGCAAGAATACATCGAAATCACTGGGATTCTTCTGGCAAACAAGGTACGAACGTTCTGTATCACAACATGGTGACGACGCTATCTCAGGTAGTTTTAAGAAAAAAAACGCACATGTGCTCACACACAAGGCAATGTAGAAAAACACTGGAAAAGTGTTTTCAGAAAAACTGAGTAGCAAAATGAAAGAAAAAAACACCGGGTAAATAAAGGATGCTAAAATAAATGCAGGATGTAAACTGAACTGTTTGAGATCTTTTACACTTAGCTCCACGATTAGCAGTGTCCCTCGCTAAAAATTAATTTTTAGGAAGATGGTGACCCCCAGCAGTATTAGGTCAAAGACTACATGAAGCAATCTTTTCTTAAGAAGGTTTTTACAGCATATACATATAAAAAGAAGTTTCCCCAAGTCGATTTTGAGACTGCAGTACCATAAATGGGCAACTTCCCACTAAAGACATGTTTGTTTTTTTTAAAGCATTCTGAACACATTATTCATGGACAAACAGACACACTGACACGAAAACTTACTTCAGTTTTTCTGCTTTAAATTGCTGTGTGCAGTCATCGAACAGTTTTTGGTTCATCTCCATGAAGAGTTTCAGAGCATTGTATATCAAGCCATGTATTGTCCTATAAGTAAAACTTCTGGTTGAAACTCAAGAGTACTTTAAACTTTGAAATCTATTTTTTCTGGTCAACAGTAGCCAATAGCCTACGTAACTGGAAAATTACATCATTTCAGAATAAGTGAAAACAACACTAGTTAACGGAAGTTTCAGTCTACCATCAAAAGGGCTACGACAAGTACTACAGTTAACCAACTTTGAATGCAGTTCTTAATAGCACTACATGTCATGTACACTTTTGATGTTTGTACTTCATTTTTAGTACTACGTGTATCAATAGTTTTGAAATTTAGTTGTTGACACTAATCAAACTTGGATATCAGAGAAAATGCAAGGTGATAAAGATCTTGATATGAGTAACTAATTGGCAACTGACAAATTACAGGAAAAAAACCAAGAGACTGGAAGAACCCTAGAAAAGACACCATTCATTTTGAAAAGTGTCACACAGCAACAGCACTCACATCAACACAATTATAGCAGGACTCTTCAGAAAAGCGTTAGAAAAGTGAAGTGGAAAACATCAGAAAAATTAAACTAATTAATCTGCTCTATGAAAGCACTTTTACAGAGTAATTTACAGTTCCAGTCTGCAATTTATTGCTAACGATTAAATCCAAAAAGCAATGGGTTAAACTATTCTTTTGTACCATACATGTGAGTTAGAAGTAAGAGTGCTGCTGTACTGGGTAGCATGACTTCTCTGAATAAAAAGAATGCATGGCTTTGAAAGCCAGAAAAACAACTGTCAGCAATCCACATTAACTATGTCCAATTGCATCACCAAATCAAAATTTTACTCATAAGTACATTATTTATCACTGCTTACATCCAGTGACTGTAATAAATCACTTCAACATCACTTCCGTTTATCTTTGTGTTTAGTGGCAGATTGATTATGCATTAGTGGCCAATCCATCAGCAGTTCTCAATTCAAGGCCAGCACTGGACTGATATTTTCAACATCCCAGCAGTTGCACAACAGCTCAAACAAAGAGGCTCTTTATAATGGAACAGCTGCAGAAAGAAGCTGACCAGGACTGTTTTCATGCATAAGTACTATGTTATTGTGGCGGGGGGGAAAAATGAAGATAGTCAATGGAGAAAGAAGAGGAAAAAAAATGCGGGGTGGGGGAAGACCTGATCTACAATATATTCCACTAGAATACAGAAGAAATGAAATCAGCTGAGAGGTTAGAGATCAGAAAACAAAGTTAGTCTTTACAAGTATCTGAACTGCAGATGAATGCCAAATTTACTTCATATTAAAATTATGTCATGGATTAGATGCACTAAAAGCACTGTTTCTTGTTTAATGGAAAAAGGAAAAAACTATCTTCAATTCTTTGTATTTCCTAAAAATTTTGACAACAGTAGTCTCTTCCTCATCCAGCAACTCTGATGTTGCAGACTAAACAATTCAACATAGCTAAAACTAGCAACTCAAAGATCTGAACCACTTTTAAGCCTAGAACTAGACATAAGTGAAGTAGGAGAATTTTATTTAAGTGTTTCTTACTTGTTCCAATGTGTCTTTGAGTTCCGGTACAAGGATGGAAACATGATGGGTAAAATCTTTGCTGCGTTATCACTAATTAAACTCATAATATATTCATTATTCCAGTAGTACAATGCTCTCTCTGCAACCTAAGATGAAATGAGAAAAGGAAAACCACTTCAGTCAATTGCTCAAATAACTGAAATGTGTAAGAAAAGGAAAGGTAAGAAAAGTTGCAACTTAGATTTGGATTTTTCTAGCACCAATGGGGCATCATGGAGCTGACAGAGATGGAAAAACAGCTTTTTCCTTGATAAGGACATGATTCAAACTGTAACCTATGAACTCTGAAATTCAAGTAAAGCAGTGTTTTCCCAAAGAAAGACTATTTGTAGAACTCTAGTGCAAGCAGTGAAATGCAAACACTATGTACAGGCAAGGTTCAGGTACTTCTGAAAACAGCAAGTTTAAGCATAACACTAAGTGGTTGACCCAATACAAATATGCATAACACACTCTTGAAAAGAAACAATAAAGCTAATATTTGGCTCCCTAAAATTTGACACAGAATTGAAAACTTATTCACCATAATGAACTTTCTGTTGCCAAAATAGCAGTAGGCAATACTGTCTGCTTTACAAAAATCCTCTTATTACTGCATATTCAGTAAGTACAGACCTGAAAATGTGGACTGGACACACATTTGGCCAGCTGTCTGAAAAGAGGCTCCATAACTTTTACAAATTCAGATGGTTCAATAACATCTAAAATTTCTTCTAACTCATTTAAAAACATGACTTCTTTTGGACTGTGAGTCTTTGGCCAGTATTTCAGCAGTGCCATTACAACCTGTAGAAACAAAGCAAACATAATCCTCACGATAATTTGACTTTACCATGCAATGTATATACATTTCATTAAATAGTCTAATATTTGACACAGAACACAAAAATTGGATTTCTTGTTCTGTGCTGCAGCAGGAATCAGATGCAGTTATTTCAGTGTCACAGAAATAACTGTTAATAGGTCCAAAACCATTTCTTCAGAAAACAAAGTTAAACACTTAAAAGACATGTTCAAAAATAACAATCAGAAGACAAGAGAAATTAACCTGATGTGAACTTAACATTATCATCAAAACAAAGCACAAATTTCCTACTATGCAATAGTGAAAATTATCTGCCACTTAAGTGATAACAACATTCAATCTCACTTCTAGAAGGTATGCTCCAAAGCTCAAGAAATTAAGTTGCATTACTGTATTTAAAAAAAATTATTTCCTATAAATACCTAAATTGACAGGTGATGACTACTCTAGGCATGTTGCTTCTAAACACTGAATTTTATTTAACTAACTATAGTACTGCAATCACGATCTTAACTTTCTTGGTGATTACCCAGCATGCTGGAGACCTTTCTGCCTAGAAACACCCCAAAACACCCAGAAGATGAGTGGGAGAAAGGGGAGGGGTGTTGGATGAGGTAGCTAAGGAATCCAGAAAAATGTGACACAAAATGAAGTTATCTGCTAGTTTGCTCACAGCTCTTCAGAAATGTTCTAAACATCTATGGGAAAAGTTTAAGTCTAACTGAAAAATAAACTCATCTGAATATATAAGCACAAGAATTTAAGTCTGAAAAGTGACACAAGTTTAGCAGTTAAATATAGTTGGACATTGTATTTATTTGTGTGGTTATCCATCACATCACTATTTATTCAATAATCTTACATGAAGTTATACTGAAGTAATAACAACCCTTGCACTGTTAGCAATTTCTGATTTAAAAAAGATAAGTATAGACAAATGTTTTTGCTATGAAAGGATAATGATTTTTTTCCCCCCAAATATCAGTTTTCAAGCCAAAACGTAAGATTTTAAAATTTTTAAGTTTGTTTCACTATAAAAACTGCTTTCCATCTGTGGCAATTTGATGCCAAACAATATTTAAATAGGAAAATACTTTCCTTCAAAGAATATTTAAAGCTAGGTTAAGTACTTAAAAATGACTAGCACAGCCCTCAACCTTGAATTCGGATACTCAGGGTAAGAAATGAATCCAATCCTGAAAGCATAAGTTTACAAATGCTTTTGTTGTGTGGTTGAAGATCAAAAAGTCACACAAAGAAAAAAAAAATGACAGTGTCTGTCTAGTCCTACAAATAGAAAAGGAGGAAAAAAAATCCAGAACAGACTTCTTGGAAAAATTCTTTTGAAAGAAAGATTATACTTGTCATTTTATATAGTTTAAAAGTTGCACCAATCATCAGCCTCTCTTTCAAATATTTTTTCCTCTCATTAAGGAAAAAATACCAAACCGTTTCTTTTTTTCTTTTCTGAAATAGAGGGTTTTTTACAGAAGTCCCGCTACTCTTATGTAAAGACTAAGCAATATTTAATATTGTCACTGACAATTCTGTAAGCAATAAGTGCATGTTTCGTGTACATATTATTTAATCACGAAAACAGATTCTATGCCCTCAATGAAGCCTTGAGAAATTCATGCAATTTTTTTAATATGATCTCAAAGGTCTCGTATGACAATTATGAGGGGAAATAGTTTTATTTTGAGAGGAACAGAGCTTTTGAAGGGGAACTCAGCACTTCAGTGATGCATGTGCTAAGTTTCTAAAGAATGGTGTAATCATGTACTAATTTGGGATCAAGAAGGGAAACAGACTTAGATGCAAATTAGTACAGACTTGCATGAGGAAATATGCAACATCCGAGCTGATGTCTGGAAGAAAGCTAAGATTTCAAGATCTCACACAGCATGAATGACAGAACGTCTGAGATTTGATACCTTAACAAATACTAAAAGCTCCAAGCAGAAGAGACTTCTTACTCGTCTGGATTAATTCCTCTGTTTCAGGAATCCCGGTTTCAATATTACAATGGAAATGGTTATAATCTAATAAAGTGTGCTTTTGTTAGTAGTAATCATTTTCCTGATTGCTACTTGGTGATTAAACATATTAGTTCTTGCATACTTAATACTGTGTTTAATGATGCAAAGCATTACATACTATCGAGGACAATTAAAAGTATTCATCTATGCAATTCCATGCAGCCAGACCAAAGTCTGGTTTTGTCTACAGTCCAAATTTGGCAGACATTAACAGGATCTGACTCAAAAGCCTTGCAACAGTAGGTAGCTCAGTGTGCCAGAAATCTGTGTTCCAGCATAACATCAGTTTTCTCAGCAGAGCACAGTCCAGGCGAGCTCATATCAGACTAAACTGCTGCTGGATCAACCACCTCATATCCAGTCAGCCAGAATAAAATAATAATAGTCTGTTGAGTTTGTAAGAGGTATGCTCTCCATGTTGTTTTAATTCATTTAAGATATTCCAAAAAATTGTTAAAAAAAATGTATTTGACACATCAAAATGGTTAAATACTTAACTCTTCCTAATAAAAACAATTACTTATCAATTTTTTGTTCCTCAAACTTCCTTAAATAGTCTAGAGATGAAAGGCAAATTAATATTCCAAAAAATATAATGGCAAGGTAAACTTACTGGTTCTGTAAGTGTGCTGTCCTTTTCTAAAAACTGGACTACGCAGTATGCCAGCTACAGTAAAAGAAAGAGTTTTATTAGCATTCATCGTGAAACTGCACACACTTTGAAATCACTAGTGCAAGCAGGAAGCACCACTGAATCCAAATAAAAACACAATGGTTTTGCTGTAATTTTACAAAAATTATTTGGCAGACAATTTAAATGACACAAGGGCAAACGCGTTTTACCAGTTTTTACCAACCATCCCAGACTGCCTTCACCTCTTACTGGGTTATAGACAAAGACATAATTTTATGCTATTCTTATTAGACTTAGTACTTGGCATTTCAGCACACTTCACCTTTTCAAACTTGGATTTAAAAATCACAATCTAGTCCTCTAAAGCGCTTTCCATTTGCTAACATTTTAGTGTTCCATGCTGACTTGGTAAGTATTTTCTATTTCATAATCTAAATCAGTTAAAAAATGCATTGAACAGTTGTAAATATTCGGGTCTTCTATACATGTGAAGCAATGACAACTATGTATATCAAGGTAAAACTGATACAAGCTAAGGCTGAATTACAGTATTTACAAACTTCAATCCTGAGAATCGCTTTCACTTGATAGGACAATAGTCCCAAAGGACATGGGAGGATCACTGCACATATCATGAACCATTTAATCATTTTTCTAATTTCTCTCCGTTTATGGAAGTTCAGCTGATGAGCCCAATTCCTTTCCTGTTTCTGATGACTGGTACCAAGAACGTCCCTAGGTAATTTGAGGAATGTCCAAAGTTTTCTACCATCTAGTGTTCTCCACTATTTTAAACTAAATTTGAATCGAATATAGAAATTGGCTTTCTTCACGTATATCTGGATTTGGCAGCAAATCCTTCTGAACATCAACCACTGTTTCAATATGTATCTTTGTGGCTTCACTCCTGTGTTTCACACACTCCGCTCACATGAAGTGCCTTCCCTTAGGTTTCATTCAGTAGGACATGTAAGAGAGACATCCCTACATCACCATCTTCTTTTTACTCATAGCAAGGAGGAATGCAAATCACCTGAAGGTTTTAGAGAATTAGTTTGTGAATTAAGGGGAGCAGGTAAAGACCAATCTATGTCAGGTAGACAGAAGAATGTCTGCACTAGTTGAGAGAAAGGTCTGATTGGCCACACCCCAAAAGGTTATGTTCACGACATTAAAAAAACCCAAAACTTTTCAAATGGGAACTGATCTAGCCTGTTACGGCTTCAACAGGAACTGATGTGAGCCCCAGTAGGCAAGATCCAAAATATGCATCTCTAATTGCTAGAGGACTGTAATCATACAAATGGTATGATTAAAAATTCTTAAAAATATACGCTGTTAATTTTATTTGAATAACTGGTACTTAAACTTGGAGCACTTGAACTTCCATAGAAAATGCTGAATTTTCAAATCAGAAAAAAATAAAGCTGTGTAAAAATCTCTAATGAAGAAAACTTCAACCTATCACAATAATACTGTATTTTTTCTAACACTGTACGATTTTCAACTTTAGGAATTCTGAATGGAACTAAGCACAAAAAAGATAGAGCTGGTTTAAAAGCACGACACGACTCAGATGCCCCCCTTTTTTCTGTGTACTTCTAAAAGGATCTATTGAATTAAATAATGATGTCCTATCAAATGCCCAATTCCTTTCAAAATATCAATAGTTGCACAAAACTGAATTGAGCTGTAATTCACAATGTAGTTTATAAAAAACTGTTTATAAATGACATTCATTAAACCCACACTTTCCTGCAATTTTTGTAGGTCTAAACAGTACAAGAACAAGATAAACAAAAACTTCAGTGTTTGGATAAATACCAAGAACTCTCACATTAACCGACTACTTAATGAGTTTCATCTATAAACACAACAGCACTTCTAAAAAAGGTCTTTATTTATATACACATGCACACACATACATTTATCTTCTTTACCCCCTGCCTCAATAAGTGAAGCATTATAGGTGCATATATTAAATGATTTCCCCAAGGCCACTTAAGCAGGGAAGTGCTGGAATGACTGCTGGCATTCCCCTGACTTCTCTAGGCACACTTAATTTTAACACTAGTCTGGAAAGCACCAAACAAAACTTACCTGTGGATGGTAGACACTGAGTGATTTCACTTTGTGCAATGGTAACAAAACCTTCAAAAGGAATATTTTGTGCTCTTCTTTCAATGGTAAGGCAAATCCATTAATTATGCTGTCAGAGAAAGAAAATTAAAATAAGAATCAGTAATTATACAAAATTGGCTCTTCTGTACCAAAATCCTTGTTTTCAGTGCAGTTTTTTCCCCCCAAACTCCAGAAGAATACAATGCAACAGCAAAATGTACAAATTAAGCACACAACCAGAGACTATTTGATTTTTGATCGAGTTTTCTAAAGATTACAAATTAACAGAACAGTCAAATCAACCTCTGCCCACCCCTCACCCAAGTCTCCTTCCAAGCAACACACATGACCATATCTACACTTCAGATTCCAACTTTTGCTATGAACTATTTGCTGTTATCAAAGCTTTGAATACGTGTTTCTCCCAGCTTCTTCATGGAATTAAAGAATGAACTAGAGATAGGATGTAGAATAGAACAGTCCAGGACAGCAGATAAGTCAAACATGACTTCTGTATTACTATTTCTGCAAGACCCTAGCACACAACCAATCAGCACCTCAACATGTGACACCCCAGTTAGAGGTGAGTGCAGATGTGGTTCAACGCCCGGTCATATGGCACCTATACCTAAAACCAAAGTACTAGAGCAGCGTTTTCTGTTCACTCACTTTGCTAGCATTAACATCAGTTAAAACATCCAGAATGCTATTGCCCACTTACTATGTTTAAATCTATTTTATTCATTCTAATGCTTTTCTTTCTAGTAACAAGCACTCAGGCAAAAAGGAACCTGCCAAACTTATCTTAAAATAAAACCCAATACATTAAAAAAAAAAAGTTTCATATATTTCAGATCTCTGGAATCAGATGATATCCCAGAATTAAAGCTTCCCATATATTACTTGCTCACCCTTGCTGTGCATGCTTAAATAATTTGAACGAGCAATGATTATACAACTATTCTGAGGATATGAGGTTATTCCTCCTGAAGTTTTAAAAACTAGTTTTAAAAAGGCTACCAGCTTTAATTTGTAAAATTTTAGTTTCAAGGGCTTTCAGAGACATCACTACAATTTGCTATATAATGGAATTAACAAAAGAAGGTTTTGAAAGTTTCATAACCTATGCTTCTTTTGCTTATCCACATTTAGTGATGACAGAAGAATTCTTGAATAAATTTTGACTAGTCTCATGTTATTTACTTATAGTTGCTGTACAACTAGTATTAATTACAAGGATCCTAAGCTAGAAAATAAGATTTTAAAAATGAGATTTTAAGAATTGTCACATCCCAAACCGCCACAAGGTTCAAGTTTTTGCTGTGTTTCCACAAGCTTACACAAAATTTACTCTCCTCATTACAGATTTACAACATGATATAAAGCTATTTCAATCACATCTCAAAGCAATCTACAATACTTAATCTGATTTTTGAAGTCTCCTCTGAAGACCAAGCAAGTTTAATTAAATAAAACCTACAACTCACCTTCCCAATATTTCCAGTAATTCTGCTATGCCATTGTGATGTTCTGTTTCATAAATAAACCTAAATAAATGAGAAGTTTTACTCAGTTACTGCTGAAGAGAGATACAACATTAACACTAAGATCCCCATCTAACATTACAGGTAGCCTTGACCTCCCTGGTTTTAGCCACTCTGTAAAAAATTAACAGAAACACATAAAGGGAATGAAACTTTGTGGAAACACAAATCAACAGCATATCAGGTTGCTTTCGATGCCCACACTAGCTTGCTCTTTTGCCCCACTTTTAACAAAGCAGCCTGCACTTGAGCTTTTCCCAATCATATTCTATGCCACTTCAATAATGCAAAAGTGAAAACAGCAAACAACGCTTCAAATACTAGAATGACACAAGAGCATCTGGCATTACCGAATGCCGTGACTCAACCTTCTTTAGTGCACGCAAACAAGGTGTTCAAACAGTTACTGCTTACGGACTTAGAAAGCCCTTTGGCATTACAGACTTCAGTGTATACAGAAGGCTCTGCAATAAACAGAGGAAGTAAAATTTTCTGGATTTTTTTGATAGAGCACTGTAAATTACTAAGTAATCACCTTTCCACCCTTCTTCCCAATTGCCCGAGTATGCATTTATTGAGAAAGTTCTATGCACAAGTTCAGGCAATTTGCAAATAGTTATCATGACGTGCACTTACAAGAAAATAATTTCCCACACTAGAAAAATATTTTTCTATTTGAAAACTTGTCATAGGCTGACATATTATCAGCTACTTTTAATCCAGAATATTCAATGTGACTCATTTTTCTCCTTAAAGATGCCTTCCATATATTTCAGGACAACGATTCCCAGCAAAACTAAAGACAATGATACAAAAGTTTTAGACTGAATTAACAGGAACATACCAGCTCAATTTTTATAAAAATATATTTTCCATTAGAAAAATAATAAGATTAATGTACTATTGTTACAGAATTCATGCAATTGTGGTCAGTGACTAAAAGACAAAGACCACACATTTCTTAAGTAAGCACAGTAACAAACTGATGACTTGCAGGAAAAAGTATAAGAAAAGGAAATATTTTGACAAATTCAACACATACTTTAAGAGCTTATCCCACTAATTCAAGGAAGAAGTTGAAATGACTATTATGATACAAACTACTACAAAGCTGATCTAATGACCAGAACATTTCTTAGTCTTGCAAAAGCCTTGCAACAGAAATAACTATGTTTAAAGACTTTGCTTCCATTATCCCTGAACTTAAAGTGCAAGAAGTGGCAAATAAAAACACTGTTCAGGAGTGCGTTATAACACGCTGTGTTGTTGTTCTTGTACCACATGGTTCAGATATTTCACAAAATGATGCATTTTAGAGTTAACTTAAAATGTGTGCAGGGGAAAAAAGTTTCTATGTTTATTTGAAAGGTCCACCTTTACTTTTTCCTTAGGACATCCTGGCTCTTGACACCTCCAGTCAAAAGCAGTTGTCTTCCAGACAGTGACAGCTTGCTGATTGTTTTTAAGTAGTCCCTCTGGATCTCTTCTAAAGGCTTACTCGTTACCACAGGCAGGGAAGAGAAGTTCCCTCCTGGGAGCTGGCACTGCCAGGTGCCATTCATGAAATGTCATTGCGTACGTGCTGACTTTTTTGCTGTTTTCTTAAGGGGGTAAGACTCATACATCCACGCTGCGATGAAAAGAACAGTGGTACAAAAAACGGGAAGCATGACGGATGGAGCGTAAAATTGATATGCAACATAATTATCTGTAGAAATGAGAAGCATACCAAAACTGAATGACTAAAAAGCAGACACTACAATCTTGCATTCACGCTCGATGTAACGGCAGTAAAATCACACTTCTCAAGACCTTTGGAAAAGCATCTTTACGTTTTTACATCTTTACTTTTTTTTTTTAATCAGGGAAAATACTATAGAATTCTACTACGGCAATTAAAAAAGTGTTTCATGAGCTCTAGATGGTACACGGCAGTTCTGAGGAAAGAAAAGGCAATAAACATGTTCCTGCAAGCAAATTCCAAATCACTCAGTCATTTGATTTAAGCCCAGCTTCTGCATTATGAATAACTACACTTTATTAAGGCACTACTATAATCCAAATATTCTCATTCATTAAGACCAAAAAGCTTCATAGCTAAAGATACAAAACCACCTAATGAATCACACAGAAACTCTAATTATAGCTGTTGAATTTATGCTGTGTGCAAGACTACTCTATATCTCCCAAACCAGTATTAATTATTGTTAGATGTAGCGCTATTTGGTATAAACTTACTAAGAATTAAAAAATTCCTAGCAGTCTTTTGTAAACCTGATCACATTCACCATAGTAAAAAGACAATGACGTACCTATAAAATATATTATTAATTTGTTTCCGGATGTAAGCTCTTAGGCCTAGGAATTTCCCATATATTCGATGAAGAGTTGTTTTAAGAAAATCTCTTTCACGAGGATCTTCACTGTCAAAGAGCTCTAAAAGCTGCAAAGAGGCAAGAGAGATGCACTTAACTTGAATCTAATGCACTGAAAAGTAATTTAGAGCTTAAGTTAAACATTCTTTTACCTCACCTGTAATACAAACTTCTGATCAATATATTTCTTAGCTATATTGGGTTGGAAATCTGGAGATTCTAAAAACCTTAAGAAAAATTCATAAACAAGCTGAAAAAAAACCCAAAGAAAAACAGTATTAGTCTTTTAAACAAAGAACCATTTTATAAGCAGCACATTACCAAAATTAGTAATTAGTTGCACAGAACTGCCCTAAGTTTTAACTTATATTTATTTACATATCAAAGTTTTGCTCTTGCTCTCCTGATAATGCACAAGTTCCTTAAACTGCACCGAAATTCAGCTGAGCTAAAATGACATACAGTAACCTAATATTGATCATGCCCAGAAGCTTTTGTTATGAAAAATCCGTTTTCTTCTGTTTGTCATGCTACCTCTAAAAGACAGAGCTGTGCCAGAGTCAGACCAAAGCATTCACAGTGACTGACACTCGTTTAAAATCACAGCTGTTACATCTATATAGCAAGAAATGAGTCATTAACCTCTAACACAGACAGTTTTTGAAAAAGATCATCAGTTTAAATTCAAGAAATATTTTAAATATTGCAGAGAAATGTAATTAACTGAAGAGAAACACAAACTAAAAATTTCTAAGTCAATAAACAATGACTTTAAGTATCAAAACTTTGTTAAGAGTCTGACTTCCTTGTCTTAAATACCTGTAGATGAGGCCATGCAGCTTCTAAGGTTGGTTCATCTTCCTCTGGATCAAATTCTGCTCCCGTTGGATTGGAAGATGGTGGTAATGTTCGAAACATATTAACTGCAAACTGAAATCATACGTGCATAAGATCTTTGAAATAAGTGAGTGATTAAGAGAGACTTCAAAGACAGTTTTGACTGAGAATTCTTTACATGAGCTACTTTAACATTTGCAACAAGCTATATAACCCAGTAGTTTAAACAAGAATGAGGCACATTCACTCTTCTTTACAGATTCCTAACTTAGAGAATATTTTCTATGCAGCAGTCTAAGGCACAATCATATCGTCGGGACATGTTTTATGAGGATATTGCTCTGATCTCTTCACACACACACTTTAAAAGCCCAAGTAAACATATACAATTTTTTTTTCCACAAACGCTTTCTATATATACACTTTACCAGGCCTTGCAACAATCTGCAAAAGCGGAAGTCAGAATCAGATATGCCAGAGATAATCCACAATTGTTGTTCTCTGTAAAATATTTAGTTTCATTTCACACTGTAGTTATACACATGTGGAAACACTTCAAAACCAAATTCCTCCGTCTCTCTCTGCCTTAGTGGTATTTCCCTTAAACCATCCCCATCTACCTGACATCCTGGGGACACTGAGTGGGGAGAAACGCATGTCCTAATCCTTTCGTCTTTCACTTCATCTGAATTCTCAACCCCTTGAAAACCATTTAGCATCCTCACAGAAGTTGAGTAGACTATTAACTACTTTTCAAGTTGTTGATACAAACACAGACAAATTATTTTTGTTTCCAAGTGCCTGTCAAGATGCACATTCTTCACAAACCCCTTTAAAATAAAGAGAGTTTCAAAGAGTCTAATAAAAACAAAAAAATCTCCCTCTCACATGGACAGAAAACTTTTTTATGAGGCCCTGTTCTAGACACGACCACCTTATAACTAAATGCACGGACTTTTTTTTTAAAAAAAAATAGTCAGACGTAATCACATTTAGATCCATTTATACAATGCATACAATCACAAACCTAAACACATTTGTCAGCTGAAAAAAAATCACATGATTTTTGGAATAATGTTAGCATGATTGTCAAGAGCAACTTTACCAAGACTGCAAAGATTTAAAAGGTCTGCAGTATCCTAAATTCTCCACCTGAAATGACAGCTAGCAAACCCAGCTGGCTTCTTTGTGGATAAATAAGGAACAACTTGCCAGTGATTCAAATGGCTGCTCTCACACCCCGAGGAGTTAGTTTTACTGAGCAAGTTGGAAGGAAAAGGTTTCTGCATGTGCCAGTACGAAAACCTGAAAAAGCTGTTATCTATACACGCAAACCAGCTATGACTGCCAGTACAGAAAAAGGACTAATTCCTCAATTCCACTTGTAATCCAGAGTATTAGGTAGGGCAGATGTTGGCAGGAGACAACCAAATCGCTGAGCAAGCAGAAAACCTTAATCTATTTAGCTGTTGTGTAAGTGCACCTAAAAGAGATCATCTTGTTCTATTTTGTTACTTACTCATTATCAAACCAGCACCAAGCAGTCTAAACTTACTTTTGTACCAAATTAAAAAAAACAAAACCATTTGAAATTAGTATGTAACTCCAAACCTCCTCCCAACTTCAAAAGGCACCTTTTCAGACAAATGCCTCAGTCTCTCGGCAGCTTGAACACACTGCAGAAATGATTAGAAGACTGTCCAAATAAACTGAGTGGTGCACTGTCCCAACCTCTGAGTATATGAGGCTCTATAAAGAGATTATCTTCAAGTCTATTCCTACTTAAAACACTGAAGTAAATTCTGCTTTCAAATACACAGATCATCATCTGTTTTATAAAAATATGAAGACACTAAGTAAATTTTGGTAAATATTTGCTCACAATGACAGCAGTGGATATGCTGAATGGAGAGCTACATTCCACACAAAACTGATTTATCGTATCAGCTGCAGCTGGCTACATGAAGCTTCAGCGTAAGGCATACACATACCAGTACTCATGATACTTATTTAGGAAGGAGCAAGAGTTAACTTATACACTGTTCTTGATATCCTATTACTATAGCAGGTCAGAAGTGTCTTTTTGCAAGTATTTAAGGGAAAAATCTGAAAATACATTTCCCAAGCCTGGCAAAGTAAGAGACAACAGGTCAGAAAGCTGATTTGCCAGGAAAAAGAAAATTCTTTGCAGAAGGCTACATTACTAGGAGCAACAGAAACATTTACAGAGACTTTCCAAGAAAACCAATACTTGGCTCAACAAACAGGCCAGTACAGGGAATCTTCAGGACCAGCTAGAGAGAAAAAAGAAAAATATTACTCCACTGGAACTTGCACTGAAATGAATGTCTTATGTGAGGATGGAAAAGAACATTCTAATTGCTTAATCACCTCAAAGGTTCATACGCTTTTTAAGTGTATAACACAGCTCAATTTAAGGACCACCCCCAAATGCTACAAGTTTGAGTTTACTCATAATGTAGCTGTTCAGAATACAACGTCTACTCCAATATCATATGTAAAATTTATACTTTATGCCACAATTTCAGTCTCTATTGCATTCAAATTCCATCACAGATAATCATTTGCCCCACACACACATTTTTATTCTTCTCTCAGTTTTTACTAAGGGTTTTTTTTGTTGATTGGCTTGTTTGGGGGTTTTAGTCTTTTTTTTTTTTTTTTTTTAAAGTGTCCATTTTAAAGTTACTTGAAAGCTGTGAAGGATCATGTCATCTCAGTTTAAAGATGCTACATTGTAGAGGAAAGCAACAATTCCACCCACCTTTGGTAGGATTCTGGGAAAACCAACAGAATTCTCACATCCTGACTTTTTCTCATTAACACCTTTATTCACAGTTCAAAATAATGCTGTGAATTACCTATTAACTGGCAGGGCTAAGGAGCAGATAGATGTATGTGCTGTCCTGCCATCTCACATGCGACAGATGGCAGAGCAGACAGTGGGAGGCAGTATCAAGCTGCAGCAGCTAAATCCGTAAGACTTACATCATATTCCCATGAAGGCAAAGTCAGCCTGATGCTCTATTTTCCTTCAAAATATTCCTCCATTTCAGCAATTGAAATGTAGGGCTTATACAGACCAAGACTGGCAGAGCAGAGTAATCACTATTTCAGAGAATTAAAACAAAAGCTAAAATATCTTTATGTTTCCCCTTTTAAACGCAGGGACATCAAGCAACTAACAACCTCCAACTTTTGTTTAAAAAGATATACTGTGAAAATTTACAATAATCCTTGGTCTTCCAAGAAAACAATCCCAGGAAGACTAGACTTGAAATTTAAAACTTGCTAAGGCTGTTAGGTAAATGGAAGAATAATCAGCCCTTTCTAGATGATAAAGTCTCAGACTCTTGCTATAAAGAAGAAAGGCACAGTCATGTAAAGGTGATAGGTACAATGTTTATTGGTTTTTTTTTTCTTGAGAATACCAAAAGGAAGGAGTTAAACCCCAAAACCAGAATAATTTATTCCGTGAACAACAGAACCAATGAAGCCTGAATTAATCTGGTTAGTGTTCTATATCCTGGACCAACAGAACACAAATCTGCTCAAAACAAGGTGCAGCATCTCCCAGGGAAGGTACAAACCTGAAACTCTTCTCTATTAAACCACTGAAATTTAGGAAAATTTACAACTAATAAATATCGGCGAGACCCTTGCCTTTCTGTCAAATGGCTGATCTTTTTCCTATCTTCTCAGTCTTTAAGACACAAGCTGCAAAGCCTGATTTCCTCTAAGACAAATTTCCCTAAAAGTACTAAGTAAACCAAAGACAAATTCAGCACATCCTCTACCCAGCTGTACCTCCTCTAACAAAAATCCCATCCCCTTCGCCTCAAATTTAAGGAATTTGAGTCTTCATGAAAACTCGGCTAGCGTGCCTAAATTCTCTGTGCTGTCAGCAGTGACAATATTTGACTCTGAAGGACATTATTTATGAAGATGGGAGAACAAAAAAGGGAAAAGCAAACAACATACGTTTTTTCTGTTTCACAGCTATGTTTGCTGTGATGGTACTTAAGCACTCTGCTTTCTGGTGGCCCATTTTGCATAACACTAGAAAATATTTTCAAGCAAATAAACAGAGATTACCATATTTTCTCCTCCCTTCTGCTGAGCAGTCTGAGTGAAGCCTGTCACGAACAGCTCCGAGTGACGAACTATATAATCTGAAAGTCTGTCTTCTATATTCATGTGAAGAAAGCTATCCTAACAGCTAAATAGAGCCACAAGTAGTACACTTCTATTCACAGTAACAGCTCATCTTTTATTCCAGACCAAAGATCGGAATTAAAAAAACCTCACACCCACAAAACTCAGGGGGAAAAAAAAAAAAGGAAACAACCAACCTCCCCATGTATATAACTGAGAATGTAATTCCATTTGCAGAATGCATGAAATGCTGCAGTGAAAACTGCTTCAGTTACTAAAATACCTAGTTATAAAATTAGATCTGTTCTAATATATAATTAATTTTTAAAGTAATCTTCTCCTATACACTTCACAAAAATGTTAATTTACCACCCACAAGTGCTTCATCATCATCATTACCACCACTAAGGAAATTATTCTGAGCACTACAGAAATACGTAACCTATAATTCTAACAAGCTTTCGATCTATTTCTGAGAACAGTACTACCTTGGACCTCCACAGCCACATTTCCACATTGACTTTCACAGTCCAGCTTCAAACTGATGACAAGCCAGACAGTTCCCATCCTTTCCCGAGATGGAAAGCAGCATTAATTTGGGGCTGTATTCTTCACAGCTAGCAATTCTCACAAAGTTCTACAAAACTCATACCGTGATCGTCTGTGATTCTGACAAACCAGTGCACAACTCAACTTTCTCATAAAGCCCTGCTTTCACCAAAAGTGGAGCTGGAAAAAAGCACATATTCTTTTCTAATTAAGAACCTGTAACGGATGTTTTTGATAAAACTTCCTAAATTTATTATTTTCATTTACAAGATTTACTCAGACATTTGACTATGTCTTATAGTTTTGAGAAGAGGTAAGCTCCTGTTGTGAGGCTTATCAATCCAAACTTATTATGTTATACTTAAGAAATGGAAATTCTTATATAAAAAGTTTAGTAAAAAAACATTTCCTTTCCCATCACATCACTGCTTACAAACATGAAAGGAATCTGAAGGGCATTTCAGCTGGCTTTTTGAGAAAGAAAGGGAAGAGACACTCAGATTCATTCTGGAGAACAACATTAAATCCATTTTAAATTAATTTCTCTCATATCTTCCGAAAAGGAGACTTATGATTAACATCAAGTGATTGAACCAAGCCACTAGATGAATATATAGCTTAAAGACAAGATCTTACTAAAAATTAGCCCAGGACACTGCAGCAAAAAAAAAAAAAAAAAAAGAGTGCAAGGGTGGGGTGGATAGAGATGACATGAGCACTAGAATTATAAAGAATATAAAAAGGCAGATAATAAGGTAGATGCTTCTCTGGTCAGAGAGAAAGAATATTTTAAGCTATCGAAACTGAAAAATACTATTTTATTATTAAACAGGTAACTTGTGAAATTCACTGCCTTAAGTGTTGGGCCTAAGTAAGGTGTTAGCAAAACTTAACAAAGATTCTACACACACATGCACTTATATATACATGTATATCTACATATACTCATACACAAATGAGTAACCTCCAAATTGTGACAATGACCAGAACGACACAGTAAAGTCCTAATTCCTATGGCACTACCAACTCCACAAAGTTTCGAAACCAAAACCACTCTCAAATATGAGTATTTATTTATTACTCATAATTTTAGTGAAAACACTATTCCATAATATAATTCAGTGGCAGTAGCAGCACCCAACTTTAAGGTCTCCTGAAAGAGTCTTAAAGTACAAAGAGACCTTAGATTTATTTTTCCTTAAAATCCTCACAATCTACACAAATTTACTGCTAGAACTTCCCAAAACCTTAGTACATGCCTGAAAGAAAGCAGCTGATAATACTACTGCAGGAGGAACACAGTTGTTTCAGAACAGATGACCAAATGAAAACTGTTCCATAAAAGCAGTCTAAAAAACCTGCTCTCTGAATGTAATCTCAAAATACAAGTCCAGGTGTCTCCACATCTATCACAGTGCTGTGTGAGCCTCATGCAAGGAAACCCTGTAGCCTTTAGAACCTTGCACATAAAATTCATTTTCAATTCACAGAAGGAATTGTCAAAGACAAGCTGCGTGCTCCCAGCAATACAGTGGTGATTAAGATAGCAGCCAAATTCTGCCCCAAGATTTATTAAGCTGACTGAAGAGTGGACTTCATTACTACTAGTTGCATCTGAACACAAAGGAAGTGTATGTTCTCCTCAGCCAAATATATTCCAGCCATAACTGTTTGACAGAGGAAAATAATGCAGGCAGGTAAGGCAAAACTTATGTCGTTATGGACCGTGAGAGTTTTACACGGAGCAAACACTGATGTCTTAACTAGACATTAAAGAACTCATCATGAACTCCATTTTACTTGAATGTAGTCTCAGTGAGCCTGTTCTCTTTCAAAACTCCTCTTTCATTAGTTTCAAGTATTCTAAAACAAGTAATCAGTACGCAAAAAGCAGATATAAATGAATTATCAAGACATGAGAAAAGCCATGATCCGCATCTCATTAACCATCCTCAATGCTTTGGGTACATTTTACATCTAGAGTTACAAGTAACCCTCATATACTCAGAAGTTCTCATGAAAATAACTTCTGCGTCAGTAAACACTTCCGGCTGATTTAAATAACAAGCAATCTTCAGAATAAGCAACAATTTTCTTACTATAAATCCTGAGAATCTTTGAAAAACCTTCAAAATTCGCTGATTTGTAGGAGGACCTCAAAAATTCACAGAGTTCATAATTAAGTTTAAGATGTACTGTTTTCCCATCCCCCTGAAAATTCACCCCAAGCTATGAAGTCTCACGAAAAAACATCATGTCACGCACAGTCAAAAGTTTCTTGTAAGGCAGTCATCAGCTATTTTAAAAGACGCTTTCTGTTCTCAGTGTATTTCAGACAGCAGCTACAGACCTCAACCCAGCTGCTGCTCCAGGCAACTGGTGTCCAGTCACCACAATAACAGCTGAAAGACTCTCTTGTAGTTTCACGAACTCCTCCTGGCGCAGACTTGGGCACAACAGAAAAATAAACCAGGTCTAGTTGGCCAGGATTTGGATAGCGAGAAACAAATGCATGTATGAACAATTCACATAGCTTTTTCCAGCAGAGCTCTCCTCTGCCATCCTGAGCACTATATAAGGTCTGACTCTCATTTTCATCTCTGTATACAGAACAAAACTCAATTGCCATTACTGAATGGGATTAAATAACAGTAAGTGTCAAGGTTGCACGAGTGATCTCAATTCTATTCTTCTAAGTCTTCTTCACACTTTCAGTTTTGCAACCTACATATTTTTTAACAGCTAAATAAATTTAACTTTCCTCCCTACTTCTATAAATGCCTTTTCCAAAAAAGATTTGTAGGGAAAAAAGCACTTTGTTTTTTTATAGAATATCCTTTTTTTTACCAACTTAAATAATAATTTACTTCTGCTTCATATACATGTCTGTTTTTTATCTTACAAAGAAAAGGAATGGACTTAAAAGCACTGTTCTATTACCATTTTACAGATGTACAAATACAGGTGATGTTTTTTGAAGATTTCAGTAAGATTTCTTAAAATAAAGTGATACAGCTAAGGAAGTGACCGTGAATTAATAAAAAAATCAAAATAGTTTTCATTGTTAAATCACTTACCATATGTACTACTTCAGGATAAATAGGTTCTGTAATCACATTGCGATTGTGTGTGATATATTCTACCATTTCACTTAAAGCTGCTCTTTTTACTTCCTTCCACTTTAGGTCACTTAGTGGATCAGAAACAAAGTCAAAAAGTACACAACACTGTCGTAACTTCTGGATAAAAAGCTTTTCTTGATCAGCAGGAGGAACATCTGAAAAATGAAAATAATTGGTTATAAATTATATTGCAGTGGACTTTACTCTTCTCCCCAGTTTCACTTTCCAAGACCCAGGCATAGCAGCGTTTAAGACTACAAGTAAGCTTTCTGAATCTTCAAATAACTTTCAGGAATATAACAGTCCAGAGTATGAAACCCAGTAAAACACCCTGCACATGACAGGATGGTTTAATGAAATCGCAACAGTGATGCATATTTGCCTTTGCCAGAAATAGACACTGCATGGAAAAAATACATTCTTGGAGAAAAAAAAGGCCTCAAGCAATGCCCTGAACAGCTCAGTTTGTGTAAAGAATATTATGCCACATTTGCAGAAATACTCTGGGCTTAATATTAGACACAAATGGGTGGATCTTAATTTTCAGCATGAGATTTAAGTCAGAGCCACCTTCTAATAAACCCAGGAGCTGCCACCTCACAAAGACCATTTTTATATCAAGTGCTTCCTCAACACAACTGGCTGCAGAGACCACATCCAGTCACAGAATCACAACTCAAGGGTTTTTTTAAACTCCATTAGCACAAGAAATACTTAAAGAAACTAGAGCAACATAGCAAGGTCTTCAACTACTTAGTCAATCTCTAACACTATTCTGAATGTTTGTTTCAGACGTCCAGGTGTTAGACCTGCATTATCCATCTATTCAAGCACTCACAAGAGTCTGACCGGCTAACTGCGGCCAGCGCTGCAAAATGAAACACTGGTCTTCTAGAAAAGACCATACTTAATGACCAAGATGAATATAAGATACGAGAAAAACAATACATTTTAAAACAGAGTAAACATCTAGATTGATATTTACTTGTTGTTTAACCATCACTCCGGTGTAGCTCATAAGAAACTATTTTGATTTCTTTCTTCTGTGATGCTTATTAAAAAATTTCACAGGCTTCAGATATCCTCAGAACAGACGACTCCATATTTAATTACAAACAGAAAAAACACAAAAAATCCCAGAGAGGGAGCATTTGTACTCTTTTGGTAACACTCTATAATTGTCTACCATTTTTATACAGACACTTCACCATTTGATACAAAGGTTGCCTTGCCTCATACACTGTGTGTGCAGTGGTATTTTTATTGTTTGACAAGGATATCGAGGCCATAAAAATAAAATTCGGAAGTTTTTAGCTCCCAATATTCAATTCCTGTGTGTTACAACTTAATTCTCCCTACTGGTCCTCTAATTCACTGTTCAGCGCTTGCATGCAAAGCGAAATTAAATTGCACAGTTCTAACTTCATACACAATTGATAAACAATTGCTACTTTTGTCATCAGTATTAGCCAAAATAATGAACCTTCAAAAAAGTGAAAAATATACCCATTTTGACATAAATCCATCAATTATTATTTGAAACTAAAGTAAGCTTAAATCACCAAGTCAAAATGTAAAAGAGTAAGTTTAGGTTACTGTTAAGAAAGAACTAACATTAGGACTGCTGTTTACAAATATTAATATGTTTGCAAATTAAAATACCTCCTCTATGAGACTAAGAATTCAACAGTTATAGAAGTTATGTCTTTTAAATTCTGCAGAGCTTCAGCCTCGATACCACAAAATTCTGCCTGTGATTTATTTTCCACTTAAGTAATCCCATGAGTAGTTAAGATGACTAATGCATGTGAAATTATAGATCATTATATGCAGAAAGAACTTTCAGTATCAGGACCTTAACTTCCAATATTTAGGAAACACTAAAGTAACCAGCCAGAGGTAAAGAAAAAGTATCACATTTTGACAGCAGCAACAATTCATGTGCAATTGAAACAGTCACAAACACAGCACTGACCTTAAGACAAGAAACATGAACACACCAGAGAAAAGCCTGCACAAATTTACACTGTAACACACTTTGTTTTCTGCATAATGACTTTATTGTTAGATATGAAATGCTAAGACAACAGCATGTTAAAAAACAGAGTACAACTAGGTTGCCTTTGTAGATATTTCTGCAGTTTACTCTTACTTCTTCCAGTTGACGACTTTTCTTTTTCCTTAGGAGTATCATATAACACTAAGCTTTTCATAAACAGAAGCAGCAAGAGCTACTGTCAAAGGCTTTCAGGTAGCGCTACTGCATGCAAGCACAGAAAACCTAGCCCATGCACATACAATCTCATAAACCAGATGTCAGACAGATACCTACTGTCCAGCTGATCGGTTACATACCATGAGCTGCTCTCCTTTAGCGCCTGACAAACTTCTCCTTAAGATAACAAAAGCTGGAGTAGTTCCTCCCTCCCCAAGAGAAGTTGCTTTCTAAAGAACTTTTCTTATAATACAACTGGAGGACATATTTGGTTTAAAAGAGCTAGCTTTGTTTTATTTTTTAAAGCTACGTATGCTAATTGGTCTGAAGATTAATTCCAGAAAAGAAACAACTGTAAAGTAATAACCCTGAAAACATACAGAATCAAATGTAGAATTCATGAAAAAAACCATAACCAGTTACAGACTTAAGTGTTGCCAAGACACCTGGCACAGTGCAGACTTAAAGAACTAGAAAGAAGGCACTGACAGGCACCCCTAAACAGAGCAACACCTTTGTGGTAAATAAACCAAAGTTCCTGTCTAGCGTTGTGAACAAGCCGAGGGTACTTCAAGTCACACAAATTTTGTATCTGAACATACACACTTTTGTTTATTTGGATTAAAAACTAAAGCAACAAATAGTTTCTCCACGAAAAAAGAATATTTAATTGAGTACCTCGCATACTGAAAGACAGCCAAATTTATAACCTGAATGTAAGAAGTCTTGTATCCAAGTGGTTGGAGTGGTTACCTTTTCCCAATTAACTGTAAAATGGAAACGGTTCAAACTGAAGTGCAACAACACTTACTTCACTTGAGGATACTGTGCTATGAATGTGAAACTCCACAAAATCCAAAGCCTAAATAGAGACTATAATCATACAAGTAATGGACATACAATTAAAGCAATTTACAGTACACTAACCTGAATGGGGAGGAAGCATTAAAGCTGTAATTACACTAATCTCCGAAGTTAAAGACTGACGACTAAAAGGGTCAAGAAACACCCTCAGGAGGCAAGCCATCTTCTTCATCATTTATTTTGAAGTGGCTTGAGTATTTTAAGTATCTCAGTCATCCCTGTTATTTCAGCAGAGAGATGTTCTTCATACTGACTGACCTAACGAACCACGTTTCATCAGTTCGTGTGCACTCCTCCCCATATGAGTATTCATCAACAGCTTTCAAGTCTGCATCTCAAATCTCTTGTGGTAGTTGCCTGTGAAGTACCTGCTATCAGATCAAGAACATCCCTCTTTTTAAGGTCTGAAAGGTTTCTGTATGATTGAAAAGAGAAGCTGGCTAAGAAGCTGACCTGAGTATACTACAATTTTTGTGCAGAGAACATAAAACACACTTGCAGAGCAACTTTGAGATAACCCAAGGAGTCATTTTTCCTCAGCCACACACCAGGGGCTACCTGTCTACACTGTTTCGGTTAACTGCACAGCAGCTTCTACACCCTCCACCTCAAATAAGTGATAACCCCCGATTTCCAAGTGCTGAAGTTGACTGACATATTTGAGGAGACTGTCATAACACAAAACTTGCCACATTCCCCAATGACTAGGGGAAGGCCATGATTATTCAGAAGCAACTCTACACAATTATTCCAAAACTGGCATTTGTAGCTATTCACTGAGCAATATTGGTTTTTTTTTTTTAAACACCCCCCCCACCCAAATATCTCCCCCCAAATCAAATAAAACCAAACATCTCATTACCCCCTCCCCTTCCATTTGCTAACCACTATTTACATAATCTCCACAGAACTTTTTTCTGAACAGTGGCACTAACTAACATAACCTTAAGGATCTTCATTTGATCCAAACGCTTATCCCTATCAATAATCATACTTTACATAAGCATAGCTTCTGGTCTCTTACTGGAGCAGGAGCAGAGTTTTCCAGATCCACAAAGAATTTCAGTCCTGCATTTGCACCAGATGTCCAGCAACTCCTGACATAGGTTTACACAAACAAGTACTGCAAAGGCATATTTTATGCCTAAATCTGCATTATTTATCCTGCCTGTCTTTTTTATGAGATTGGAAAACACACCAGATATCAAGAGAAGGTAGGTACTATGACAGCAAAGAAGCCTCTGGGTCTGAGGGATCAGCTTTTTGTCTTTTTCAGATTTTTCAGGGTTTCTTTCCTTTCAGTCCCAGGGTAACGGATAGATCAACTTACACAAAAAACCTAGAGACAGAAGCTCTACCCCTTCTATTTTTACAGTACTAATACAGAAGTAACTATTCATTTTAAAATCTTCAGCATTATCCTACACTGTAGTCTTGCCACATAAACTTGTCAATGAGTATAAAGTATGTTTCTTTCCACTGTGTATTCAACGCCAGCTGCACTTTTATTATCAGACTAAACACACCAGTAGCTCATTGCGAAAGGCAGCGCTTTCAGTCTGTATCTCAGTTTGAAATAGCCAGGGAAAGACCAGGAACTCAGCTACCGACTGCCATAGCAGAACACAGATGATTGGTTGTAAAAGCTAAAATTTTAACAGTCGACTTTGAATGAAAAGTGAGTCCTTGGGAGCCTCATAGACATCTTCAGCCATTCTTACTGTGAGTTAAAGCTAAATGAGCTCCCTGCAAACTAACTGTTCACAATGGTAACTATCCTCCCTCCTTCCTTGCTTCTCAGGCAGGATGTGGCAACATTCTGTACCCAGGATGGACTTAAGAGCACCCTGAGGAATCACCATTATTTTTTTTATTTTAAGTTACAGCACAGCTGAAGAAATAAACCATAGTTATATTCTAAAAAAACCCCAAACAACAAACAACTACTTTCCTCTGGGTAACTTTTTTTATATTCCTTCAAGTATATATATAAAAAAAATAAAATCACATTTTTAGATTTGTATTGTAATTGTGACATCATGTGACTTTGATGACTGATCCATCCTCTACCTTTTTCACAGAAACCCATTTTTCTACTACAACAATTTAATAGTAGCTGAATGGAGGACAAAAGGCAAGGCAGGGTAAGTAGGTGACACAGATGTCACATAAACCAGCTGTTTTCTAGCACAGATTGTAACTGCTAGAACTTTAAAGGTTTTAGATAGTGTTAGATAGTGTTTAGATAGTTTCTTTTAGGAAGAACAGTTGATACAATTTCTATCACAAAACGCAACTTGAGGTCAGTAAAACCCTCTACGTGACATCATTCTGAAAGCAGAAAACAAGAGGCATGGTTTATAATTTGCAGAAAATCCCTACAGAAGATGAATTTTCTCAGTTACGTGAGCACTTCTTTCCTCATATATAAAGGCTCAGCAAAGGTACCAGTTTTGCTCAGCTGATAGCTCCCCATTTTATTAAAAAAATAGCCTTTTTTCTTTGTAACTGTCAGATACACATGGCTACCAAACTATGATCACACTCATCAGTAAAAAAACACCAATTTCCTCCCATTTTAAATGGGCAGCCAAATTTTGTCATAAACACAGAGGTTTAAGTCAAAGAATACACAGATCACCATAAAGAAGAGAGGGAGCATGTGCAAAAACAAGTCATGGAAAACATAACTGAAGATCACATGCTAAAAGGAACTACTTCCTTAGGACACTGGTGCAAACATCAGAGTGTGTAAGGTTAACCCTGCTTGCAAGTAGATAATATATCTATGACTGGACTTGATGATCCAAGAGGTTTTTTCCAACCTGGTGATTTTATGATCCTATGAAATGGGTTTGCAAACCTACTGAAGGGCTAGGATTTTTAATGGTATGGAAAAACAACATTTAATTGTGAACCAAGGTACTACCTAGAATGCATCATGAAGTATATTGATAACATGGTCCCTTCGGCTAAAAAGGAATTACTAGCGTATTGCAAATTTGATGTCTATTGGAAAAGCAAGCAGAATTAAAGCTTTAGTGAAACTTCATAATTTGCATTATTTAGTTGTACTTCAACACAGGCAGTCTAACATCTTCCATTGTCTTCCTAGACATTTCAATTGATAGTACCATGGCAGCATTTTTTCAAAGAATAAGTAGAGTTCAGCACCTTGAGTAAGAGAAACAGAAATCGCCAGACATTGAGGCAGAAGGATTGCAACACATGAGAAAAAAAGCATATAACCTGTTGAAATGTGAGTTACCAGAAATAGCACTTTTTCCAGAACTAGTGATCAAGTCCTTAAGAGAAGAACATAAAGACAATTACAGAAAACTACAAAAGAAGATTAAAAAAGCTAGCCTAACATATATGATAAAATTCTATTTTAAGTATTTACCTTCTTTTGAAACAGTTCAATTCCTACCCTAATTTCAAGCAAGGAGTACTTTTCTGGGTTACAGAACTTAATTGTTGTTGCATTTCTATTATTTCATAGACTCACTGCAGTTTTCACTGGTTTTATCAAAATCATTATGACAATAATTAAGACTACTTAGAGATGACATTCCCAGTCAACAGTATTCTAGCCTAATGCATGATATTGGAAATAAGGAGGTGGTGCAGGAAGAAATCCTTCAACTCATGCATGGAAAAGTTTAATTAAAGCTATTACATCTAGCAGCACTTAAAAATTAACTCAAGGAATACAAGAAAGTGCTATAATTATATACAATATGCAACACATTTTACACTATAACTAGCAACCCTGGGAGTGGGAGTTTGGCTGCACATAACTCAAAGCAGGCAAGATATTGCTGTATGCGTACATTGGAACAGAAAATACATAAAACATACCACTGTTTATATTGTTTTATTTGTAACAGTACAGATCCTCTAGAGAAGAAAAACAAGAAAGAGGACCACAGCTATCAAAGCCACAGGAACACTCAAGGAAAACCAGACTGCTTGTACTAGACTGGAGAGCACAAAATATAAAAATTTTAAGTGGCACAGAAGAGGAACAAACTTCTGCTCTTTATCTCACCAATGAGCGATAAAGGGACGCACATGTATGTATGTGATGTAGTGACATAAATGTGATGTAGTGACATAAAAGAACGCAGGCTTACTCCAAAAGAATTGAGCTGCAAGTTTAAGGACCTTCTCTAACAACCATGTATACCTGTAAACATTCCTACAGAGTACTTCTCAGTAACTTTTTGGGGTTCTTTTGGAAACAACCCATATCCTGTCAGAAACAGGGCACTGATGATTAGATGGACTTCCACCCTGCTCTACAACAAAGCTAAGACTCCCAAACAACTCCTGATCAATAACAGAAAATATTTTACAGGTATGTAAGAGGTTCTGTAACAATTACAAGAAAACACTATTCCAACCAGCTTTTATCAAAATAAAGCTGTTATGTTCAAGGCCAGTTAGAAGGTGACCTGAGAACTGCAGGCAGATGCAACAAGGCAAGTTCCAAGCAGTACCTGTTACACTGACTGACCCTGTCTGTATCAGCTGCCTTTACGCAGCACCATGATGCTCAGTAGCAGCCCAAGCATTCAGGAGACAGGGGGAAATGAGAACCAGCTGAAATTACTGGCTACATTCACTCCTCTGCTTTCAAGGAACTGAGCTGCTGCCAGAAATACCTTCTGGCTGTTCTTAACACAACGAACTTGTAATTTTATTTCTCTGCATTTGGAGAAACTGCACTGTTCCTAACTGCTGCGTTTTCACATTTGGCAACACACCCGAAAGACCAGCACCGAAAATATGACAACTACGTCCCTACACATTGACAGAAAATAAAGTTTAAAAACGATGCTTAAAATTATACATTTATGGCACATCTTCTACCTAAAATTCAAAAGCAAGCTGCATTTTACTTTATTTTCAAGCCGTGCAAAGTTTTGAACGTTCAGGCACTCTGATGGTTTTATTTAAAGCAGTTTTGTTTCCAGCAAACAAGTCCTGGTTAGTAGTGAACATTCAAGCTTTATGTTTTTACTAAAGCACTGATACTGCTTCAGTGCTGATCTGCAGCCTGGATCTAGCCATAACTTCATCTAGGAAAAAGTTATTTATTTCACCTATGACAGCTTGCTTAGGAAACTAGTCTTAATCATGACACTGATATGGGGAAACGGAAGAGAGGAGCAAGATGTTGGAATTCATTAAGTAAAAATGTACACACCATCTAAAATTTTCAGTTTCTACATAAAGAAACCTCTTGGCTAAATTTTCATTCAAATGAGTAGATTTTCATTAGATTATAAGTCTTTTAAAGCAATATATTCTTCCATTTAATGGGGAAAAAAGGCTTTCAGAATCAAACTAGCTACTGTTAAAAAAAAAAAAAAAAAAAGTAAAAAAGCCACCACTCAAAACCACCACAACTGAAGACAGCCTGAAAGGAGTGAACAGCACATGTTTGTCAGGCCTGAAAGTAAAGCTCAAACCAGGTGCTTCACAACACTAATCCCCTCTAAAAACTACAGTTGTTGGGGAATCCAGTGCTGAAGGTTACTGGTGATGGTGGCCATTTCCTACATATAACACTAAGTTGTGGTTTTGAGGACAGAGAAACTAAGTAATGACATTTAACTACTGAAGATTTAAGACATGAGATTTTTAAGAAACAGAAAAAAAATACTATTTGGCATAGTTTTTGCATACTAAACAACATGCGGCATTGAAATTCCTTCCAATAACATGTTTTCCAGGTGTGCATCATAAGTCTAATGATGATAAAAGATCAACAGTGAATAATCCATGCACCTCATTACCCAGTGATTTTTCAAAACTAGACCAACACCACCCTGCACCTAAGCTCCCGCTTTTACAAAGAGTTTTACAAGTCAACTGTTTTCTTTAGAAGCCATGTGAAATTTTTTAAATCCCTGAGAACATATCTTAGAGAATAATATTTTAGAGAAATAAGGATTTTTAGACTACATTAAAATGTTTAAAAATACAAAGTGAAGACTAAAAGTGGTAACTGTATAAATACTTTAAAGGCAACATACCATGAAGAAGAAAACAGGAATGCTTTTACAGAAAATGACAAGTGAAACAAGCTGAAATACGTTTGAGCTAATAAAATGAAATTTCCACTGGAAAATCAGAGAGAAAAAAATGACAGGGAGGATAATCAAACAGACAACAGAAGGAAAAAACAAAACCAGAACTGTCTTAACAAGGGAAGAGAGAAACCAAACACAAAGAACTCAGTAGAGCTTTTCAGCATAGATACAGTTAATATGGCACAAAATTCCATTTTTAAACACCAAGCACTGACTAGAAACCTAAAAGAAAAATCCTCAATTCCCTAGCCATTACAGCATTCCCAAATCCACTCTCATGGCATAAAAACAAGTGTGTTACGCAAGATCTTCAATTGCATTTATAAACTTTAAAGTTGCTTTTAAATACGTGTAACAATTTCTCTGAAAAATATGAAGCACTGTTTTGGCAAGACCAGACTTCAGTTACATTACGGAACATAATTCAAGTGCATGGTGTAATTCAGAGTATTTATATGAAGAGAATCGAAGAAAACATGAAACACTGAACAAACAGTGCCATTCAGGATGCTCGTTCCTGACCACCTACTGTAAGCAGGAGTGCTGCTGCACAAAACACACCCAAACTCCGCACACGGATCCATAACTCTAGATACTGCTCATGAGTCTGAGTAACCTGCCAATCAGTGTTACCTGTCACACATCTGCAATAAATATAAGGAACAATCAACGACCAAAATGTAAACCAACTTGGTTACTTCCTCAGAGTGTGTCAGCCTGCTTCTTCCCCTCTTCCCTCCCTGGACACGTGCTAAACCCTGGGATAATTGCTTGCTTTCTCTTGGATGCTTCTGTGAGACAAAACAGATAAATTTAACTATGACATTTAGAATAATTATTAAAAAATATCACAAGAATTCATTGAAGAATGTTGGTCATATATTGCCTTAGAAAGAGACAACACAATAGATTAGAAAACATGAAGAAACACTCATGGTTGGCTATGCTGAAATGTAAGTGTTTCACACCCTTAATGCAACCTATACTAAATACACAGCCTCAGTACAAGAACTTTAAGTTATAACCACAACTGCACGCTTTCTAGCTTGTCCGAAGCTAAATTTTATTTATAAATTGACAAACACTTCCAATACCTTTCCTCAACACCAACGCTAAATCAGCTTTCTAAATTCACCATGCTTTTCAAAATTAGAGATACCATGGCAAACACGGTAAGTCCTTTGAGAAGTCTGTTCATAGGTAACTCTCAGCTGAGATGCCAGTAGAGGTCCTGAATGGCTGATCAACAAATGCAGTCATCTCAAATTGCCATTCAGCATTCAGTCATTATAAGATACACAGAAGTATCACTAAATACCACCAGGACTTTAGTGAGTTTGAGAGCAATTTCTTAATAAGTTTTAATAGACAGTAAGTCCTACCTGCTGTGGCAGATTTTGCTAGTTTGAGAGGTGGTGGTTAGTTTTGTATTTCTTTTTCTTTGATTGGTTTGTTGTTTTTTTTTTGGTTTTGTTCTGTTTTGGTTTTTGTGTGTATTCCCTGAAAATTCTGATTCAGTGCACAGTCTTCCTCATTTCTGGCATAAACAATGCTTCCCAAGTCTCACATGCCTGTGTAATTTAGGCACCTGGTGTGATGTGACAAAGGTAAAAGAAATGGTCAAGTATGATAGCAACAATATTTTGGGAAAAATCATCTCGGGGCTAGGTCAGTACCTTGCTTAGCAGCCACTGCTGGCCATCTGAAACGCTAACAACTTATTTTGCTTCAGCAAGGAAAGTATTGATTCCAGTACAGTAGAAAGCCAACCAGGCCCATTTCAAAAGGCACTAAAACACACACTTTGAACATAAATCACATTTTAAGATGATTAAAGATGTAATATACCCGTGTATTTTAACAGGAATGAAGTGCTTAAGAATGTTCCATTTAATTCAAAAATCATCCTAGCACAATCCAACATTTTTGCTCACATCATAATTGTCTGAAAACATGTAGATTTCCTTCAAACAGATGTCTTCAGCGTCACGAAGGAATTTATTATGAACAGAAACTGCACCTACCAGCAACAGTGTCCAGAACAGAGGATGCTGCCTAGCTGCCAAAAAAGCTGACATTCTGCTGACAATTTGCACTGAAATTCCACTCCTCTCACACAGCAGAATGAGTGGAGAACTTCATTATGTAATGCATTTATATCGGAGCTTCCAACAAACCTATGCATTTAAAGGACACAGACAAGTTCTTAGCTTTACTAGCTATGAATCCAAGACTGACCCACTACTGTACGTCCAGATGCTTTTATGTTTATAATTACCTCACTTCCAGCACCTTTCCCTAAATAATATTTTATTTACAATTTTATTTTTAAGCAGATTCAGATCTGCAATAAAAGCAATTTATTTTAATTTCTTCTAATTAAAATGAACTTTAGCATTCCCTATCCCTTAAACTACATTGAGTAGTGAATTTCCAATAAGAGGGAGGAAGAAGAGTTATGTAGTAAAATATATGCTCAAAATTTTACATTAGAGAAGATGTGTTTATTTTGATTAAAATGTCAGTAATATCTTAATTTTCCTACTGGTGAAAGAACAACGCAGAATTTTTCATAGCATTTAAATAATTTTAATAAACATTCCTCAAAAAAACCTGTACATTGATTTATTTTTTTTTAAAGATACTTAATACAGAAGTTTGCATGTCACGAGAGCAAAAGATTAAAAAATATTCTGGGAACAAGTTGGAAGCAAGATTCTAGAGTTACACTAGTTACAGTTCCTTTGGAAACTATTTTAAAAGAAAAACTTGTTACACTCAAAGAGCAGGCCACACAATTTTCCCGTAATTATTTATGAGATTAGAAGTTTTGAACAATTTTGTTGAAGTCTTCTTTCAAACCTGGCCTGAATGAACAAAGGACATATTTGAAACACCACTGACACTGTTACGATTTCACCTTAAATACAAAAGCAACACAAGAATTCAGTTCTCGAGGCTGCGTGAAGATACACACCTTGTAGCTTTAATCTGAAAAAGCAAACTAAAAACCTTCCCTAGAACTCAAAATGACAAGTGTTTCAAATGAGTAGACTGCTGTAAGCTAGAGGACGCCTAAATGAACAATTTTACTTAGTTTTCACATCTTTTACATTTCATACATTTCTTTATGTAGACTACAAAGAAAATATTTACTTATAAAATTCAGATCAATATCAACAATAAGCAATTACAAAAATAGAAGCCTGACACAAAAAACTGTCACTTCCACTACCGATAACAATCCAGGGCCAGACCCCACCCCTAATTTTCACTGCATTTGAAAATGAAGAAAACCTAATTAGCAAATTACAGCAGAAATAGTGCTGCATGCTTTTGTACATACACAAAGTGGAATTGATTAAAAGAGGTGCAGAGGTGGCTTTCAAGTATCACACACTCAGAGCATCATTTAACTCTGTTTTGTCATCTGAGACAACCATGCAGGCAGCAGCCAAGCAACAGCTCTGTTAAGCTGACAGACTGTACTTTCACTGGTATAGGGCTTTATTCTTGGGCATAAAGTTTAGAACATAAAAGCCACTACCACACTAGAGGAACAACTTGTCCACATACGATGAAAATATTCCTGTATGTATCAAATATTGCTGGTGCTAACTTATCTGTGTGGCTTACAGGACATTTTCAGTAGCTAACAGTATCTGGTAGCACACAGAGAGTCAGCTGACTCCAGAGAAGTTGAAATTAATTATTAAAAGCTTTGAACAGTAATGGGAACAAAAATTTTCCTCAGAAACAGATCACACTGAATTTTAATCTTAAAATGTGTTTCACAGCAACAATCATAAACCAGAAGATTTTTGATGTTCTGAATAAAAGTTGAGGAAAAAAATGCAATTATGTTTATATAACTTGGCTTCCTTGAAACAGCATGAAAATTACACAACAAGTGAGTAAATGTAATTTAAAAATTCCAGCTGACTACCTTCCTATAATCTCATGGAATTTTCAGCTCAATAAGTAGTCCCCTCTAGAGACATTCTACAGTTACACTCTTAGAGATTTTAAGTGCGCTGTGAACACTTAACATCCTCATCGCTTCCAACAGCGGAACTTATACGCAAGTTCTTCACATGGGCAAGGGATCTATACCAGTGCAAAAATAACCCAAAGTGAAGTACGAGGAATGACAGCACACAGTACAAGCAGCAAAAAGGTACAATACATCCTTTAGTACAAAACGATGCACAGTAAGTGAAGAGTTAATAAGCATATCACCATTTTAAATGCAACAGGAATGATAACTATGCAAACTCCACTAAATCTGCTCTTGGTCAAATATTAAACACTCCCCATGCGTTGCTTCAGTGTATACCATTAAAAACCATCATCAGTCTACATCTAGATGTCCTTCGAAAAAACCTAGCAGAGCCATACAAGAGGCAATACTGTAACAGTCATTTGTGCCAGTATCACTCCTTTATCAATTCAGATTACTACCTGAATTGATAAAATTACTTCATCAATAACCGATGGAAATTCAGCAAATGTGCCACAGTTCTATAGGTTCATTAAGAGCAGAACTGCTGCTTGCTCTTGAGGAAGATGGCTTGTTTCTCCCTTTTGAAGCAGTACTCTTAGAAAGGAACAGTGGATGGGTTTCAAAAAGCCAGTGATTCAGTGTACAACTGGCTGAGCAATGTTGAAGAGCAGCAGCGGCTGAGAACTTTCTATGAGAATATACGAAACCTTTGGCAGGATGGAAACCTTTGACAGAATGCCAGGAGTCAAGCTGCGCATCAATGGAGTGTGGATGGCTCGGCAGGAAGGCACAGGTATCAGCCCAAATACACAGCTGGTTCTCAGTCCTTCAGACACCAAATTATAACTGGCTCAGTATGGGAGAAAAGGTAAGAACAAGCACTTTTATCTCCTTTAAAGCACAGCTGAGGTTTATGCATTTGATCCAAATCCAACAACAACTATAACCCACAAGCAGGACAGAAGATGTGTGCTGGTCATGAGAAAACCAACTTACTGGATTAGCTGGGGTGAAAAAAAACTTCGAAGGCCTCTTGCACTGGAATACTTCCACAAAAGTAAAAACTAAACTGGAATTTTACAAGGAGCTGCAATTTTTAAATTTAAATTAACTGAAAGAGAATTAGCACAATTCATCACTGTGATGGAAGCATCTCTGAAGGAAATGCTTAAGATGTCTACTCTCTATACTCTCCTCTCCAGGAAGATTTTGCTCACTTCTCACAACAGTCACTGTACTTTAAATGTTTACTAAATTTCAATTTGTTTAAAGACTAAAGGAAATAAATATTCAAATAAATATACATGCTCAGACCAGTTAAATTCATCACCCTTAAAAATACCTACCTATGTGGAAAATGCAAAAAGTATGTGACAGTGAAGATCACCATTACACAGAATATACAGAAAAAATAAAACAGATCCATTTTCCACTGCAGTACACACTAACAGCAAAAAAACAGTAGCATGAAAGGTGACTTCCTGAGGTTTTTAGGTATGCTTTCATAACCAGCATAGGCTGGTTCCAGACTATCATAAAACATTAATGCCCACAAAAGGCAAATTGAGCATATGTAAAGGAAATTATACTTGAAATTTATGAAGTTTTTCTAAAAATATTAGAAAGTTGATAAATGACAATTATCCCTGGATTTTTAGACTTTCAACATAATGTTTCTGTAATGCAGGAAGATTACCAGAAATGTGTAAGAATCTGTGACAGAAATCACACTGTTCAGTTTTTTCATAAACATCACAGAATATGAATAGCAAGGTTACACAGTTCATTGCAGTATTCATTGTCAGGTTAAAGCCTGTTAAAAAATGCTACAGAAAAATCTCATGATACTGAGCGAATTAATTCAATCTATTAGATATTTCCAAAAGATCATAAATGTAAAGAAATGTGGGTGAAATAGGCGACTGCATATTTATGAGTCCTAACTTATTTATAGAATCACAGAATCCATATCATCTGGTTCCAACTCCTCTAACATGGGCAGGGACACCTTCCATTGGATTAGGCTGCTCAAAGCCTCAACCAACCTAGCCTTCAACATCTCCAGGAATGGGGCATCCACAGCTTCTCTGTGGAACCTGTGCCAGTGCCTCACCACCCTCAAAGCAAAAAAATTCCTTCCTAATATCTCATCTAAATCTCCCCCTCTTTTAGCTTAAAATCATTACCTCTCATCCTATCACTGCACTCTGATAAAAAGACTCATTCATCTTTAATGGTTTGCAAAACAACAATGAGAATAATTTACAAGACCTTAACACCAAAAACTGAGACTTAACACAGAGGTAAAATACTCCTAATACACACGCTGGCACCAAACATATTTAAAAAGTCTACCTTAGTAACTGAACGGAAAAGAAGAAAAAAAAAGGGAAAAAGAGACATGGTTTGCAATAAGAATACTTAAATTTTAATCAGAATAAAATTAAATTAGAATATAATTAAATTAGAATTTAATAAGAATACTTTAAATATTAAAAAAGTACATTAAAATTGATATTTTAATATTTTTAAGTCACAGTAAGTCCAGTCATTTATCAGTCCCACATGCAACAATGAATCACAGAATCACAGAATAATTTTCACCAGAAGGGACTGTCTCATTTCTGCTCGCCTAATCCCCCACTCAAAGCAGGCTCAACTAAAACCTGGCCACTCGTGGCACTATCCAGTCAAGTTTTAAGTGTCTCCAAGCACAGAGATTTTGCAGCCCGTTGTGGAATCTTATTCCAGTGTTTAACCAGTTTTATGGCTATTTTTTTCTCATAACATAAAATAACAATCTCCTGTGCTGCAACTCAGTGGTTACTTCTCTCTCAGTCACTGTGGAGTTCTGAGAAGAACTAGCTGTGTTCTCTATACCCTCCCCACAGTTAGCTGAAGACAAGATCTCTCCTTTGCCTTCCCTTCCTCAGGCCAAACAAACCCAGTTCTTTCAGCCTCCTTTTGTGCATCAGGAGATTAATGGCTACTGCTGCACGCTGAATTTGGTCTGTATTACTTTCGAAGCATGAGCTTTGGCCTCTGCTTCCCATTTAATTACAAAATGGATTTTTTTTTTTTAATAGCTCAGAAACAATTCTTGCAAAGCAAGAGTCTTCATGATTTCTAGCAAATAGTTAGACAAAACTATCTTCAGGTCAATTACTTTTTCCAGAAACAAGTTCTTTCTAAAATAAAAGTGCTGAGCTTTTCTCCTTTAAGAAATAAATTACATACTTCAAGTATAAATGCAATATGCAGCTCACTTAAAAGTCATTTCCTATGTTTGCACATTGTCAAAAGGGACTTGACCTTTCATAGCCAAGTATGAAAACATAAAGGAAGTGGAAATGCACCTGGCAATAACTAGATAGCACTTGCTTGCTTTAAGAACCTGGCAGTAGTTCATAGCAATCAGGTAACCCCTCAGCTCCAAATCAAAAGTGGCCAAGGCTCAAGGAAAAACACCACCACCAGGTACCTGGTGCTAATGCAATCAAAGTGGTTTATGATTGGCCTTTGACAAGAATGCAAACTTCTATCTAAATATTCAGATATTTACATCACAAAAAAATTACCACTGACATTTTTCGCCATACCTTGCAGAAAAGCACTATGTGAAGATGGAATATGAACCACCTTCCATCACCCCTTACTCAAGATTAATACATGAGAAGCACATTGAAAGAACAAAGTTAACAGCACCTACATCTTCTTTGAAAAGAGTCAAACCATCTTTCACAAAATTCAAAGTAACTTAAATAAGGTTGAATCTGTCAAAAATAAAAAAATGCTGCTCTGGAAGACAGAGAAGGACGGACAATGAGATATTTGGAACAAGTTACAGCCTACAGGAAGCCTCAGTTTGAGCTGACACAGTATCAGGGCACTCTCATCCTCCTTCCCACACAACTTTCAGTATGTCTTACAAAACATCTTGAAAACAATTTTTGAAAAGCATGAACACACATTACCAATCCCAGCCAGTCAGCAACTAAGCCGCTGAAGTAACTCCTACATTCTGCTAATCCTGCCATTGCAGATGAGAGCATAGTGTTACCTATATTTTGTTCAAATATCTGTGTCTTGAGTTCACAAAAATATTGACATTTGGGCTACTTTTACATTACTGATAAAATACTATTAAGAGTTTTCTTAACAGCATTGCACTGTATTCTTAATAAAAAATAAATACAACACAATGAACAAACAGTTATAACCTGCCTGCAGAATGAATTACGATTATTTTTTACCTGCAACTGCACTCTGCACTATGGCTACAGTTTTCAGCAAGACAACCCACAGCAGTAAATATGAACTGGTAACCCTGAAGTATAGTGACAAATGTTTACTGTTTGTTCTAATCCATGCTGCTTTTACAGCTGCTTTTTTTGCTTGAAGTGCCAAGACAGAAATCAAAATGTCCCAATTGCTCCCCCCAGGCCTCATCTCACTTACGTGGATCCTCCTATCAGGGCTCTGAGCACACTTCCATCACCCTACGGGTTCAGCTGCCAGAAGGGCTCCATAAGAAGAAAGATTTATCTTGAAAACACCACTCAGCACTTTGCTTCCCTCCTTGATGTAAAGATCTTAGATTCATAATACTCAATAATACCCTTTGCTATGCTGTCCTAATGCCACCTTCATAGCTAGTGACCTGTCTGTGTGCAAAGATCCTAAAAGGAGCTCTCCATGCACATATCCCATGAGCAGGTGCTTTGGCTACACCACTTGTTTCACAGCCAGCCACCAGCACTAGTTTCTGCTCAGGATTACAAACCACAGCAGTTATTCCATGGCCATAACAGCTGTTCAGAACAAAATTGTTATTTTCTTGGAAGCTTTGAATTACTCCAATGCAAGTTAAATTTTCAGTTCACTGTGATAACAAGTCACAAGCGGCTCAGCTGACCATTAGGCACTATCTTTGTACCCTAGAAAGATCGATGCAGCAGTAGCATAACTCTGATCTCCTGAAAAGCCTGTTGCAGGTGGAACAACCAAGGGCTCACTGCCCTTGCAGGCCAAACCACTCTCACTGAGCCAGTGCTTTCAGTATACAGTAATGGCTCCATGCCACTTGCATTCAGTGTGGATTAGGCTCTTCTGGCACTTGCTATTTTCCAGTAACAGGTCAAAAGTCATCTTCTGCAGACCTGATTTCTACAGATTGGTCTTGAACAACTGCCAGCAGTCTGTGGTTGTGACAAAGGGCACAGTATCACAGTACGTGAATGAGGAAAGAAGTGCAGGTGTACTTGGAAATGATCAGGGTCAGCCAACAGTCCAGTGGTTGCGGAACAAATCCACAATGAAGAGGCATGCCAAGTCAGGTAGTCAACACATCAGGATCAGCAAGGCATGTGGCTGGACAACCACGCAGAACCAGTGGCCAGACAACCACACAGAACCATAGAATGGTTTGGATTGGAAGGGACCATGAAGGTCATCTAGGCCAACCCCCCTGCAGTGAGCAGACATCTTCAACTAGATCAGGTTGCTCAGCAACAACCTAGCTGAGGCAATGACCAAGGCCAAGGACCTGAGCTTAAAGTCAACTCATGAGTGAAAGGGGAACCATGACAAGACTTCTCACAGCTCTTTCCACAGCAGTCTGACTCATGGTTACACAGCTGTACCACATCCAAGATGACCTTGAACACCAGCAGCAGAGTGAACTGCAGAAGATGGGGTAGTTGAAGACCTACAAATACCTACTACTACTACTTATTGGTGATAGTGCAGATACAATGATAGCAACAACCGTCAAAATTCTAAACCCCTTATTTCACAAGGCTTCAAAGATTTTTTATTTAGAAATAAAATTGAAGACAAATATGGTTCGGTACAATATTAGAGTAAAATAACATACGATACACCACCTCAAAATGTAGCACTTGTACTAGAAATCTAATCCTTACTGCAACAGATGATGCAAAAGGACAACTTTAAAAGTGGCACAGATTGGGACAAACAGTCAGCATTTGTCATCAGGCATCAGAATTACCAGTTTTACTGTTATTAATTTTCTATGTACTGCTTTGACAAGCTTCATTTTGGAGGCAGGGCAGTACTGATAACAAGAGAGCAGCTTGTGAGATGAGTTACATACCAAAAACCAAAGCAACTTCTGTATACATATACGTATGGAAGAGATGCTTTTCCTCTCCCAGCATCAAGAAACTCGTCTGGGCTATAATACCAGAGGCCCATGTAATTTCCTACCGCCTGAAAAATTCAAACCAATCTCTCAGTTATTCTTCAATTACTTTCAAGAAAGTCCACTCTCAATACCCAGTGAAAAAACCCAAACAAACCAACTAACCAAGCAAACCAAACCACAAAACCCCTTAACCTCTACTTTACTACCGTATATCCAGTGCATCAAAAATTTGGGTCTTCGGAAAGTAAATGTCAGAACAGTTTCTTAAAATCCATTGTTTCCACAATTATGTATTTGACTGGAGCAACAGGGATAATTAATTCACTGACAAGAACCTTGTTATCATATTGAGACAAAGGATTGTTAAGGTTCATCATTATAACATTTCATCATTCCTGTTCCAAGCTTCGTTTGTTTTCCTGACTTGCACCTTTAAAAGATGGTGGTTTTCCCCCCTTCCAAAAGACAGTGTCCATCAGAGAATTAAGGTGATTTGCAGAGTGAAAAGCGAAGACCTGTGTACAGGTCAGGCAGTTGCATTTATATTCCTTTGACAACAAGCACAGTTCCTATTCTAACTCAAGGGAATTTTATCACATTTTCCCCCTACTCACAGGCCAAAATTAGAGTATTCTAGAATACATCCAGTCCCACTTCAGAGGGAGGAGGATATGGCTCTTTTAAATGGTAAAGACACATCATGATTTCTTAATACATTTAGACCAATGCTACTGCTTAAAATGAACAGACTTCTGAACAGCTGGGGTGTTTTAAGCTCTCAGAGCAAAAATTTTTCAGTGTATGGAATATTAATGGAAAAAAATATTCTTTTCAGTACTAACACCGAGCCTACACTAGCGAAAGCTGAGAAGAAAAGGTAACTGAGAATGCTATCAGGTGTGTTTCTTGCATATAAACGCAATTGTTCAAGGAGTACTGATCACTACTTAACTCACTGGTTTTTCATGACAAGTCCTAAACAAAAACTACCTTAAAAAAAGATACAAAAAAAATTAAGCAGCTTTGGTTGGTTAACAGCCAGCTAAAAAAAATACACCAACCCCTCCCCTCAGCAATACAAAATTTTACTAACTGGAAAAATACAGAAGAAGATAGTGTTATGCAAAAGCATCATACCAACATGTATTTTCCCAATGAATCATAAAAAATGTAGATATGCAATGCACTAACGCTCTAAACCTAAATGAACAAATTCTGTGAAAAAATTTAACATTCAAAATTGCACAAAGCAATAGGCACGTAAGAGCTTTCTTGTTAAAGTCAATAGCATGTCTTCTAGGAAATCCTTCTTGTATACATAAAGGATATTTTCATAATAAATGTCACATCTCTTCCCTCCCTTCCTCCCCAACAACACTCCCAATTCTTTTAGAAACCACAGTGGATTGTAAATGAGCCCTTTGTGAACAACGCACACAAAAAAGGCTCTGAAGCACACCAAACGTTTGCCCTTATTCTATAGAAACTGTACAGCCAGAACTCGGCTCTTCCCTCCCCCCGCTCGCTACCTTTCTGGGGTAGTGACTTCACATCCTTTGACATCAGCACAGCTTGAAAGGGGGATGGGAGAGTTACAGCAGAAAGCAGTAAAACCTGCTTTTTACTCTGCATGCAATGCCTCTAACGAACGCTTAAATCTTCCCAAAACGCATCGAATAGAGAGCAGGGTTCGATCTCCCCGGGTTTTACCGTGGCTGTTACAGCCCGACGGGGACCGGGCTACAAAGGACTTCCTGCTCCCCGTCTCCGAGCTCCACAATAGCCATTTATGAGCTCGCTGGAGGGTCGCGGATCGCTCGCACAATAACTCACCTCGAATATGCAGAAGGGCCACGGGCTGGAAGGGCCCATTGGAATTGGCGGCGTCAACCACCATCCTGCTGCCAGCTCTGTTACATGTCAACATCTAGGCTCCAGCAGGCAAGGCAATGTATTCCTTAAGGCAAGAGACCAGCCTCCATTTTAGTTTAAAAAAAGGCAGAAACCGAGGCGCTCTGCAGCTGGAGGGAACTGGCTGCCGAGTGATGTCAGCGGGCAGGAGCCGCCCCATTGGCCGCCAGCAGCCACTTCGAATGACACCGAGGCGAACGCGAAGGAGCGGGGGCTGCGGGGCTGTCACTACGCTGCGACCCCACAGCGGCCACCAGGACCGGGACTGGGATCAGCTCCAGCCCCAGCAGGAGCAGAGCCCCTCACACCGCAGCCCGCAGAGGTGACGGGGCTTTGTGTTTGCGTTCCACACCAGGATGATCTCACCGCTCTCTGTTCCTCCCCCCATCAGCTGACACTCAGCGCGCACCTGCTAAAAACAGCACATGCGGGGTTTCTTCTCTTTCCTGAAAAAGCCAAAAGCTGAATCTTTGGCTGCCAGGAATCGCCAAACGGTTCAGCTTCGCCGTGGAAAAATGCAGCATTAAGGGAAGCGAAGAATCACAGAACCGCTGGGATGGAAAAGACCTTTGAGATCACAGTGTCCAACCATCCCTGTCCACTACTAAACCATGTCCCTAAGCATCTCACCCACCCACCTTTTAAACGGCTCCAGGGATGGGGGCTCAACTATCTCCCACTACTCCAGTTTTCAAAAGCTATATTAAAAGGTAGCCCACAGTATGATACAGGTCTAATAATAATAATAACAACAACAATAATAACAATTATTATCAATAATAACAACCACCACCACGTATTTATAATCTTATGAGCATTCCCCTACAGCGTTTTATGGCTGGTTGATAATATGTACTTTACAAATAAAAATATATACATCTGGCATGCAGGAGATGAAAACCTCATGTTTCATGCTCAACAGTGTATTTCTTTCAACCTAGAAACGGATTGATCCTAGCTGTAACGTAATGTTGGATATTGCAAAGCTCAATTTTTCAATCCTATAAAGTTCTGTAATTACAGGCAATTTATTTTTATTATTAATAAAGTACTGCAGCACTAAGAACCAATCTATAGGTATACGGAAACAGTTTTGCTCCGTAATCCCAGAAATACAAAATCCCACAGCACAACAATTTCTAAGCAAACTACTCAAGGTACTCTGAGCAAAACGGTAAGCAACCTTTTCCTCATCATATGAGATTTGCACACTGGTTTTTACAATGCGCTATGTGAAGCACCATTTTGTCTCCTAGGTGCTGATGCACGTCTGGAAGCGACTGTCTGAGAAACGGGCCACGTTATGCTTGCACCATCTCCAAACCCGTGCTTCTCCCCTAATACCACGCACCAGTACGTCACCTTTAAATATTTAGATTACTTGATCTTTGACACTGCCCTAACTTATATCAGCTCAAAAAAAAAGGAGTACATAAAAAGAAGAGGAAGAGGCTTTAGGTATTTTGCTGATAAAACTTTGAAGCAAAAACCAAATTACAGAGCATATGCATACCTGGCTACTATGCTGCACTATTATAATACACTGTCAAAGCTGAGTTAGAGCTGTAAGGAATATTATTGAATAGAATGAAGGGAATAGGCTAACCAGGATATAGAAATAACCCCAAGGCACAAAGAAATCAATTATATTTACTGATTGCTGACAAGGCCCAGTTTGAAGCAGCGCCTCTTGGACGTCACAATTGAAGAAAGATGTAAACCTGACAAGAAAGGCCAAATATGACAAATCTGGGAAATACTACTTAGTTTAAAAAACATAAAACTGCTGTGGTTGGTGTGGGTCTCTGGCTTTTTTTTTTTTTTAAATAAAAAGGAGTAGATGAGAAGATCCAAATATTTAAAAAAGTAATTAAAGAGATAAAAGGAATTATTTTTTCTACAGTCACTATGGAAAGTAAATTCCTCCTACCTCAAGGAATCTTAGGTTAGATATTAAATGAAACCCTCTCGCAATAAACATAGTGAAACAAAACAAGAGACAGCAAAATTTCTCTCTGATAATTTAAAAAATAGCCAAACATAACAAGCAGTATAAGTGTAGTTGATCCTGCTTTTGAGTACAGCAAAATTAACTATATGAACTTCTAACACCTTCTTAAACCTTTCCCACAGGACTACAGAGACTCAAGTAATCTGTCCTTCCAGTCTAGGCAAACCCAGGGGAGGCGTATTTTTGAAACTGTCAGGTTCTATACCCATATATCCCTTAGGTACACCTTAGATGTGGTTTTAGTCTTATAAAACAAAAAGCTAGCACGGAGATATGCTTTTAAGTAAACTAGATTTAAAAACAAAAACAAGACTGACCTCAAACAAAGTTTTCTACAAGGTCTTGAAGGATGAAGGAGAAAAAAAAAAGCCAAAACCTGAAGAACAACTCAGAGAATGTTTTGCTATATTTTTATAAGCAGAATTTTGTAAGCAAATTCTGTTTCTTTACCCTGTCTCAAGTACAATAAGCCCATTCCAGAGTGATGAGCTGCCATATGAAGCAGCAAAAATTAGGTTTAAAATTCAGGTTTATCTGGTATCTACATCTTTAAGAGGCAGCTGCTCTATCTCTCCCCCTCCCTTTTTGTGTCTTTGCTTTAATGGCTTGCTGCTTCTGTCTCAAACTCCCAGCAAAGATTAAAATGGATATGAGGACTGCTGGTACAACAGCACCCAACTATAGTACTGTACAAGGGAGGAAAAAAAAAAAAACAAACCGAACAAAGAACATTAGTTACAGTGCCATCTCCTATTTTATACATAAGCATGGCCTGAATAGCTGGAGGTTCATTAGCAAATTTTAGGTAACAGTTTTAAGAGTCAACCCCCTACATTGTTCTTCATTAAAGAAAGTACATGTGACATTTGAAACGCTGGCAGTAGTATTGCCAGAACACTAAGCCACATTCAATTAAGATTTCTCTTGCAAGATATGCCTGTCCTGTTCACATTTCTTCCTCTTTGCAGACCCGTGTTACATGTGGGGTCAAGACCTAGTAAACTACCATGGAACTGGTTTAAACATCCATAATACGGTGTATTTTTGGTGTGCTTCAGACAGGACACTAGTGGAGTCAAGAACTCAAATCTTTGTAAAACCTTTTGCTCATTAACCACATTAGGTATCTTCTCACCAGTCACAGATTGAGAGGTACATTCTGCTCAGGGGGGCTGTATACCCTCCCTTTGTTTCAGCCTTCAAGTATTTGGTTTGCCACCGAAGGAAAATATTTAATTAACTTGAATTATTTTGAGCAACTTCATTTGGGAATAAAATTGCAAAGAAAATTAAGTTAGCAGTTGATTTACTAATGGGGAAGGAAAGAATATTAGCGCAAGTGGAATGAAGCTAATTAATATCAATGGGAGGAGGAAGAGGTTACTTGAACAAATTTATGAAGACATTTCTGTTGCAAAGGAATCAAAAAATCATATTAGCTTCGGCTACCCATTTTTAGAATTAAATGAATGAAAAAAACATATTGACAGTATAGCAAAACTGTAGCTATTGCAGGTTTCCTCTGAATCCTGCCCATCACTTCCAGCTTCCTGATAATGAGAATGAAAGAAAATCCTATAAAGTTCTCAGGATTTAATTAAATGTGTTTCATTTAGAATCCAGCACAATAGCTCCTGAATTCTCTTTATGCTAGGAGACTATGTATTTCTTTCAAAACAAACACTCCATTTGGGTTGCAATTTAAAAAGCAACCAATCACAGCCTCAACAACAAGTTCACTTGCCCAAGGTTGCCTTTATTTCCATTCTGAACCAGTTTCTATTCTAACTGACAGTGACAGAATCAACAACATATAATTAAAATTAGATGAACCTCTGTTTACCTGAAAACACCTTGGACAAAGTTGGTTACCTCTTGGACTACGTGAGGAGTTTTCATTTTTGAATTGGGGGACAAGGTTATTTATTCTGAAGTCTAAGGGAACTAAAGGCATAATTCCAGAACTGTTGAAGTTGCTATTCTTCAGCGACCTAAGCCAGCTAGCCTAGCTGCAGACTGCTTCAAGCCCCTTCCTGCATTCTCCTTTGCTTTATCTTGCTCTCACCTGCTTCAGTGGTTCATCAGACCCACAGCTGAGTTGGCTTAGTCCACTAATCCAACAGAAAGCCACTCACTCTATTGTCAGGTTTTCTGTTAACTTAGGCCGCGTTCCATGGCAGCCTAAGCTGAGCTAAGTCTACATGAGATACTGCTGCAATCCTACCTCTTCCAAGGCATACGTGCACAATCATCTGGAATTGCTGTACAAGGGCTTGTGCAGCTGCATGGTTGAACCAGATTAGGAAACCGAGCGGAGTTAAAGTGAGAAGGGAAGGGGTGAGGTTTAGCCATGTTAATTCCATTATCTGCTTCACCAGACAGCCACCCAAAAAACCGGACAGGAATAAACACAACTCGCTTTTACTAGCAAGGCCAACATAGTTTTAGTTTTTTCCCCTCCAATTGTAGCCTAAGCAAAAGTTACCATTCTCACAAATGACACGAGGCTACAGAAAATAAGACTCACTTGACAATCCTGAACAACAGTGTTACTCAGGGACAGTGACTTTGTTTTAGAGGAGAGAGGGCACCGGGCTCTACAGTAGAGACTGTAGTAACAGGAAGGATACTGGGCTTCTCACTAAGGTTCCCACTCAGTTCCAAAGGACAGCCAAGAGGGAATGCAAGGAAACAGAGGCAGTAAACACCATGCTAATACCCAGCTATCAAAAGAAATACATAGATAAAAAAATTCTTACATGGATAAATGAAAATTAATATGGACTATCATTTGGATTCCTTAAAGAATTTCTAAGACTGAAGCATGACGAAAGATAGAATACTATATACTTCACATTGATAAATCGGTAATATTTAATTCCTTCTGGTACAAGAAAAAAACTTATTAAAAGTGGAATTGACAAACATTTGCCTGTGATTGGATTTGTCTCTATCTGGATTTCCTAATATTTGCATGGTCACTGTAGCGCAAAGACTAAACAGTACCTAGTTTTCCTTCAGCCAATATTGTATACTCAAAAGGTTTTGTAACTGGAGGGTGAGGGGAGAAATCAATTGGTATCTGTTGATTTCAGAAAGCTGTACAACAACAAAAGAAATAAAATATATTTCTTTTAATGTAACTAAGACTAGCATCCAAAACCAAAACATATTTCCCAGGGTGGATAGTAGAAGCTCATTTCAAGTACTAGCACACACACTATTTTAACCAAGCACAGAATAGAAGCTAATACGTATAGCACTAAACTCTCCTCTTTCTGTGGCTTTATTACATTGCTCACACATGGCATTTTCAAGAAATGAAAGGTAAAAAGTTACATTTCAGAATATAAACTTGAGAGCATCCTAGTTATCCAGCAAACACTGACTTATCTTTTATATGTATAAATACTGCATTCAGTGCTTGATCAGCAGGTCTTACGAAGGCAGAAGTTCAGTGCAGCAGCAAAAATCTTTACATCTCATTATAACTAAGACCTATTTAATGGAATAAAATGTTCTCTTTGTAAATAAGGCCATAATAAAAGACATTAAGAGACACCTGAACTCAGAATTCATAGACAGGTCAAAATCTACAAAATAAGACAATACCACGTTTAAAATCCTATTTCTATGGATTCTATCCAAGCTTCAGTGGAAACAAGTTTGGTAGGAAATGCTGCCAGTGACAGATGTAGAGCATTCTTCTAACACTGTCAGCTGCTGACTAATGAGTAGGTGTTTGATAGGGCAGTTGAAATGAAAAATGGCTCATTAATCCAAGCCTCTGATTTAATGTAAAGCTAGCTAAAGAAAAAAAATTCACATAGTCAAGCAAAGTATTTTTCTCTATAACCTTTTTTGGGTAGTTATTCACTCACTAACATATTTATTCATCTTTAGCATGTTACAAAGTAATTTAGACTGAAAAATTGCTAAATATTTTAATATTAATGATTTCTAATCATTAAAATTAAAATATTTATTCATGAGATAGATCATATTTTCCTGTATGAACACCAAGTTGCCAGTTTTTGCTTTAAGGAACGTATATGCTCAAACCTTTTAACAATTCTTCTAAACATTTTAAAAAATAAACACAGGAAAGTGTTTATGCAACACCGTGATAATGCTTTAAAGATCAAAGTTCAAAGACAAATTTACTAAATTAACATAGCAAAGAGTCTCCATGGTTCGTTTCACAGAATAAGATACATAAGCTCACTGACACCTAACCATACTGACGTAGGAAAGAGCTTGCTTCTACAGTATGTGCCGTTATGGATTTTTTTTTTCAATAAATTTCATAAAATGCTGGGCTGCCAAAATTACTATAAAAGCATGAACATAGCCAGGACCAGAAGGACAGCACTAAGCATACTGAGTCAGTCCAGTGCCGTTCGCGTACAAGGGAGGAGAGCATCATGTGTTTCACAAAACTGTATTCATCGATGTTTTGCATGAGAACTAATTTGTTTTGCCTCAGTGTTTTGCCTTTTAAATGCATTATGTATTAAAGCAAATTGTACTTTATAGTAGCATTACCTTATTTAATCTACCATCTTACCTACATGAAACACTTCTAGCTGAACAGTGATGCTACCACCCCATAGCTGGACAGATTTCCTTAACTACCACGTACACACACAAGAAGCCTGATTAAACTGGAAAGGCCGCAGTACTGCACCTTTGTTCTTGACCTCATTTACAACTGGCACAGGTAAGTTTCTGCTACAACAGTGACACTGAGATCTCCAGTCTCAACTGCTTATAAGTCCCTCAAACCACCACCCCAGTCCATTTTCACTGTGATTCCCAAATTCAATTACATTGCATATATGCAGCCAGCCTCTTTTGTATCATGAAAACAGATGCTAGTTTTAAATGAACAGGTAACATGCTCTGCCTGACTTTGAGCTTACCCTGATACAAATTTGTGGAAATTATCAATGCATGTGGCTGAATTTCTCTGCAGCACAGAGAACAACACTTGATTTGCTTTTCGATTTACTTTGATATCAGTTTTGCTTACTCAGCTGTATTCTACAGTGAAGTGAAGCACAAAACCACCTTCCATTTCTGACCTCTTGAGAAATTCTCACCTCCTCCTTCCTCAGGGTTATAACAGTTCTGTCAATGAACATTTGGTCTAACTGTTTTTTTTTCAAGCATCAGAATCAAACTGGAATTCTCTCTTCTGCAGTCTTGATTCATTAGACTTTAATACTGTACAGAAGATGAAAACACGAGTTATCTCCTAGACAGCCATTTATGACTTAAAAACATTAAGAAAGCTTTAATAATGCTTGCCTCCCTATCAGAGTCCTGTATCACAGGCAGACAAGTTAAGACACCACCCTGACACTCTCCTTGCACAGAACAGACTCAGAATTTGGCAGAGGTTTGAAGTGTCTCTGCTTGAGAATTAAAAAAAAAAAAAAATACCATCCATGTGCACTGCATGAAGAGCACTGACAAAAATGGCACCTGCATGACCTGTCACGTTCAGATATGACTGATAGTATATTTAATGTTGAAACCATGTTAAGTCAAAAACAGACATCTTCACCAGAGGGTCAAAACCAGAGCTGAGCAACATGCACAGCAAGATCCTCAACAACAAAATACCAGAATCTGTTTAATCATACCATATACAGTTATTCTACATTAAGAAAACAGCCCAGCATTCCATATTCTATAATTCTCAGCACTAGAAGTTAGTACGTATGTCCACATCTGTCAATGTAGCTAATTTTTTCCTACCTTGAGAATATTGTATCCAGAATTTTGAGATTAAAAAAAACCAACTCCAAAAGGTAAACAGTAAATCTGTAAATAATTTAGGAACTGCATCTGAAATAAAAGTTGAATTGCAATCGTCGTCTTTTAAGATTATGTAAAAAAATGTTCACTTATCTAAAAAAAAAGAAAACAAAGAGCGAACCCCAAATCCATGGACAAAAGCATAACATTGGCATCATAGGAGTCCACTATAAAAGGATTCTATCCAGCTTTAAAATACATACAGAAATGCTACGAAGTAGTATACTTTTGAATCATGTCCACATTTACATATGCATAACTAACATGTTCCTTGCAAAATTTTGCAATACTTAGAACATTAAGGAGCACTGACTTTAATTTTTCAATTTGTTATTCTAGGACTGAGAGAGAATATTATCTTTTAATAAATATTACTTGTAGGGTAAAGTTAGATTTGTGACAGCATACAAAACCTTATATTCCAGTCAGGGCACCTTAATATTGTATTTACGTATCCTCATTGAAACATCCTCTTATATATTGTAGAGGTTCACACCATATCCTAAAAAAAAATAATCTCACCTCTTTGCACTACAGTCATCTCTAAATGCTGCACATTTACACAGTTTACTGAAATCAGCTCATCCTTGCAAAATAACATGTAGAAATACAAGTATGCTCACCTGTTAAAAATCCCTTGCAGCATACAAACTAAATGTACATAGTAGGCAAGGGAGCATCTCAGTACACACAACTAGCAAGACTGTACCACAGGGAAAAATAACTGTCAACATGTAATGGAAATATTACTAAAATAATAAATTCTAATTAATATAAATCCCCATTTTCAGTAATGTACATTTTTGAATCTCACACTTAAATTTTACTTTTCTGTACTAATAGGCTTGAATAGAAATGAAACGCATTAACATTTAGGTTGCTAGTTAACCAGTAATGAAATGCCACAGGGCTGGATGTTCTACTTTTTGTTCCTTTTTATCTTAGTCAATTACTCAGCGAGTCCTTCACAGCAACAACCTCCATCCTGCTGATGCCCACGCTTGCCCACTACTCTCATTTGCTAAGGGACAATTATCGGTGCAGTAAAATCAGCGAGGGGGAAAACAGCATTGCTATTCTGTTTGTTTGTTTTAATTTAAAAAAGAAAAATGGTTAAAAAGTTACAAAAACTTTCCAAGGAAAACTCAGAAAACATTAAGTCCAATCTTCCAAAGGTAAAGATGGCAAAGCAAACTTATAAGATTTACAGATGTTTTGTGTGGAAAAGTTTTCTTAATGTGCATGTACAAGAATAGTAACTTAAAAAAGCAACTAGGCCTGAAAGTAATTGCAATTATCTCATTTAAAAAAAAAGGAAAAAAAAGAGGAAAAAAAATTTCTTCCTTTCTCTCAGCATTAAGCTCATGTCTTTTTTTTTTATTTGTTTAAAATTTTAGATATTTGATCCATATGATGGCCTTTGGTTACCAACTCCAAGGGAGCTGAAGTGAAAATCTATTATTGCAGCCATCAAGTCCATAAGCAACAAGCATGCAATTCAGAACATCACCAGCAGCCTCTCAAGCTTCCTCTTAAAACTGCACACATGCAACTAGATAAGTAGCACATACATAGCACGTATGAGAGCACTAGAGCTTTTTCCAGTACATAATGTATTTGGTGTCAAAAGTTGACAGAGGTAACCTAGAATCAAGAACTAAGGTGAAGATGACCCATCAATATCACCACAAACAAATGCCAGCACACCACAAACTAAATCACAGACATGATGGAATTATTTGCTACTTAACCATGAAAAAATCCATAATATAACTATGAATTCAAGCTTCTTGCATAAAGCTGAAACAGGCAGTTGCAAAGAACACAAACTACTTTGGTATGTCTGCGGGCAGGTACATAAAAGCTCAGGTACGGTACTTTAAAAAGATATTTATTAAACATTCCTCCTGAACATTTACATTATCTCATACAGACCGCTGTTAAACTGTTTTAAAAAATGAAGAAACCAGTAAATTTTCTAAAGGTTTTGGTATAATCAAAGCATTAATCTGGAAGTTGTCAAATCTTAATAAAGCAAAACACATCTTTAGGGCAAATAAGTAATTTTTTTCCAAATAAACAATTGAAAAGAAAAATCAACTTTCTGTAACTGAAGTACCTGTACTACACGTTAGCTGGCAAGAACTGAATAAGCAAAGATTAACATAACATGAGTTTGTTGGTACAGCTGTTTTTGGTGAAAATAAGATCTTTTCAAGACGTGTTACACAGTTATGAAGGCACTTCTCAAGAGACAAGTCTGGGTTATCTGCGGGCAGACAAACCCACAAACTAAACTAAACCCAAACTAAATCAGATTCTGTTGCACTGTGCTTGCAGGAAGCTTTGTTGGCTCTGCAGCTTTGCTCGTGTATGGACTGTGATGCTCCAGAAACCGACTGCATAGACTTCTCTTTTCTATGTTCATGTCTATTCCTAGAGCCTCTTACCTCATAATTTATTTCCTTTTCTTTTTGCATTATATGAGCTATCCTGCTTCTCCATTTCCTGAATAAACTGACGGTGTACAGTGTTAATCATAAGCTGCTACAAGGAATATAAATCATACCACACTAATACCAGTCACCAGGGCAAACAGGGTGGTATTTCTGAAGCCTATCATCAGCACTTTAATGCAACAACCAAGAGGAAGTTCACAGCATGCCTGAAGACCAAAAATTTCAGATTAAAAGGCAATGTATTTCCTAAATAAGAAACCGTGATGAAACCCCAGCTTCAAGTATGTAAAGACCATCCTATCCTATAAGCCATTTAAAATAAAATCTCATGTGAAGTACATCACACCACACAGTAGCCCACCCAATTTTTATGAAGAAAACAAGCATCTTTCGGTCTATTACAGACGGAAGAAAGGTTTCCCAGGTCCTGTTGCTGTAGAACTACAGCCACCAGTTACAATTAACTGGAGTTTGAAAGCTGGAAGCTCGTTAAACACAGCTAACCTGAAGGAACAATATGTTTTTCCCAGTGCTTTGTAGAAGTCAAACCCACCTTGATCATCTCAGTCTTTTCAATTACAGGCAGCCACTCTGCTTTAACTTCTGCCCAGATACAGACATGAAACAACACACAGCTGTCCAAAAAGAAAGTTTCCCAGCCCCACCTGACTCAATGAACACACATCAAGTCACATAACAGGGTGACTGACCAACAGCATGCTCAGCAATCCTAATAGGCAGGAATTAAACCACGAGTGAGCACAGCAACTATACAGATATAAGCTATCATCCATATGACTGGACAGTAACTTTACTTTATTAGTAAAGGTAGTAATTTACTTTACTTTATTAGTAAAGGTAGTAATTACTGCCCATCACTAGTTCAGCAATGGCATCAGTGTTTCATAACTGAGTTTGAGCCTTAACAGCCTGGGGACACATGCAGCATCAGACATCAACCAGAGGTGAGCTCAGGAGCTTTTCTTTTGTTTCACTTGAGAGTGTGGGGAGTGATTGCAGACTGAAGACAAATATAACGCATACGTACAAGAACACTTCTACAATTTCTTCACATCTAGTAGGTACGTTGCATCAAAAAATGCTCAGTTTCAGAACACACCTTATACATTTTAAGACTTGTTTTTTCACTCCCCTCAAGCTCAAGCAGCCACTCTTCTGCTCTTCATTAGCCTAGTAGTTTAAAGTGCAACACAGCCAAGAAACACCTAAATCATCAGCCCATCTGCTGTAAGGCAGATTACTTTCCCTCCCCCCTTATTTGCACTAATTTTTCTCATTTCCAAGTCACTGTCCACTCTGCTTCTAACTGAATGCTCAGTTCTAAACAGTCCCAAGCACTACCAGAAATACGGCGATTCTAAACCAAGTAACAAGTGTTTTTCTTTGCAGCCGAATCTTAGAACAAAAGGTTATGCCAGTCAATGAGGCTGTATTCATAACCTCTTATAAAAACCGCTAGTTTAATTCAGTGTCATTTGCTTATGTCACACCCTTAATGTGACAGCCTGTGCATGAACCTACTTTGTCAGCTGAAAAGATAGAACATATCATAATCTGTGGAGCTAAATAGTCTTACTTACAGATTTAATAAAATAGATTGAAATTCCCTAATTAAACTGTAGTTGAGCCTATAAAAATTTTAAGCATCATCTTCTATCTAGACTGCTAAACTAGAACGGACAACATTTCACATTCCTTTTGTCAAAAGAGCATCTGCATGGAGAGAAGAAGTTGCAGTCCAACTTGATCTGTATGAAAAGCATTACAATTCAGGTAGGCTGAGAAGCAGTTTCTTATTTTCAAGAAACATTAATGCATTATATCAAGAAAACACTGACTGGGGGCGGGGGGAAGGCTCATCTCTTTACACACATTGCCTAAACTAGCACTACTGAACATTTCAGCGATCTATTAGGCTTTCACTACCAGCTTTGAGCACCTGAAAGCAACATGCAGATGACTTCAAAACAGCCTTTTTTTCCTTGAAAAACACCTTCAGAGCAAATCGGCTACTCACAAGCAATAGATGAGCACATCTGATCACATCTGGAACATTCTACCCTAACACCATTACAAGCCACCATAAGCACACCACGCAAACAGGTATCTACACAATAGACAGTAGCTAAAATTGTGACGATAAAAAGCTGATAAAAAAAAAGCACATCAACTAACATAATCTTTTCATCACAGATGGCAGTAAATATAATTCTAGAAGACCACAAAGCCTTAAAATTGACACAGGAAAAACTCATATTCCATAAAAAGATGCCACTTTGCTTAACCAATACTCATGAATACAGAGTGATACACCAGGTCTTCCCACAATGCCAAGAAGTATTTCAGTACAAACAAAGCAGAGTCTGAGCACGCTGCACTCAGGAGAGATGAGTAGTATTTTGCACAGAGAGCCCAAATATTCTGCTTTTATGCGAGATGAGTGAATATAGTTTCAAACAGATATTTCTGGGTTGAAGAAATTAAATATTTCCCCTACTGATTGCCAAGAAGGCAACACACTGGAAGTCCTCATATATGGGCTGAAAGAAAGTAAAAAGTCTGTTTGAGCATGCAAGTATGTGCAAGTTTGCACATGCGTATACTTGATATGTAATGCATGCTGTGTAGACACAAGTAGCATGATAGTTGAGGTGCTTCTCTGTTTCATGCCTATCTCCCCCAAGTCACTCCAACACAGAACAACGTACCTTTTAGTGCTGGCAGTTTTTGAAGCTCTCTGTTATTGCTAACATTAAACCTTGAAGAACTCTGCCGCTTTTCCTTCTTCAGTACTGTCTGTGGTGCTGGTACTTTGATTTTAGATAGTTGTGCTGGTGGAGGAGTGCTGTTTGATTTTTTGTTTGACACCTGTTTAAAAAGAAATGAAAGCAGTTAACTGCAAGCTGAACTTGGAGATAAAGTATTCTAAAACGCAATTTTTTTTATTACAGAAATAAAGCAAAATAGGCTTTTAATCAAATCGCTCTATTCATTATCTTCTGAAGGCATAACTATCTACTATTTTGTTCTACCTTTTCAGTTCATTTCTGTACCATAACTCTGATATAATTGGGAATAGATCACCTCGTCACACGTACCAGCCCATTCATTTGAAGTTACTAGCCAAATGAAAAGAAGATTTCAAATAATGCAGTTCCTCAGCTACTCTCACCTTTTCCCCAAGAAGTCCAGGTCTCCAAGTTATTTGGCTGTCTAACTTCTGCCACAAAGGGATCACAGCACCTTGTCTATTTACAGCAGGCAAGCCTTTCACTGCCTGGTTGCATCGTGCCACACTGTTACTGTCCTAAGCTTGGCTTTGACAGAAAGTTAAAGGAGTCCGATTAATTGTAGCAGCTTCTAAAACATAGACAGAAATCTGTAGCAGCTTACGGTCTACTCAGAGCAAGTTAGCTTTACTGTATAATCCTTATCAGATTGTCACTGTAGGTCTATAGGAAGTTTACAACAAAATCAGAAAAACAGTTCCCATCTATAGGTTTAGTTCGCTGTTATTTCCCAGACTGTACTTGACAGTGCTCTCTCAAGCCGAATAAAATGCATCATTAAAAGAAGCTTGTCAGAACTTGTGATGCTGCCTTTCTCATTTCTTTTTTTGAAGTAGGAAAAGCAGGTTTAAAGTAGGCAATGGTTAAGTTTTAAAACATGAATGATTTAATGAACTTCTTCACAAGAATGATAAAACACCCAAGAGTGACCTGCACTAAAACCAAAGTTGAGCAGGAAATCTTACTGGGAGTATTATAAAATTAATTACAAGACCTTCGTTTCCTGTAGACTTCCAGCTTTGCAAACTACTTCACACCGAAGGACACACATCTGAAAATATACCTTGAAGCTCTCCTCTGACAGGAAAGACCACATTCTTCTTTTCAGAAAGTGCCCATGTCATAAGAAATAGGAAAAATTATTTCCATCCCAAATCTCACTTAAGTTGCAATGCTGCTATTTTGGCAGTTTGAATGGATTTAATTAAGAGTTTTGTTAAGTACAGTAGATATAAAAGCAATGTTTTATTCCTGCATGAAGTAACATCAACAGCATTTTAGCAATACAGCTAAAACAACAGAAACCACTTTTCTTCATGTTTTAAAAAGGATTTCAGAATAGCTTACTCATCAGCAATTTCCATATGGTCTGGGAGTATACATATGCAAATGTTAACATACACCTTTAGAGTCTCTAAGACTGTAATTTTAATCAAATTTTTTTATCTTGTAGCATAACTGGGAGAGAAATGTATATGATTCTGGAATAGATTAACAGTTGTGTTATATTATACACATAGTACTTAATATATCAAAGATATGACTGAAAGCAACATTTAGTTTTCATTAAGCACATTTAAGACTACAATTTTGGAAATTTACTATTATAACAGCAAAAACTCCTACAGCCTTATAGAACTAATAAGGGAAGACAATCCGCTGAATACCAAAAATCTTAAGCCATCAAAAATACTCTAGAACTTGTTTCAGTAAAAGAGATGTACGCAAATGTGTTTAACTTGCTAATGCGTAAGTAATACCTGTTACGTTGCATTTTTCAGACTATTACACTCCTTAACACCAAATACTAAATGCTTAAAAATATTTTTGCTGAAATACAAGTGATCTGGAAGGTAAATTCTACCCATTAATTTAAAAAAACATTCCAAGTGAAGACATGAATAGGCTAAGCAGAAAGAAAAACGGCACTAAAGATTATGAAGTAATGAGTTACTATGTATTTAGCAGTAAAAGCTATGATGCATTATAAACACTATTTATGCACAGGATTCTATACTTTCAGTTGTGCTTGAGACTAATGGTGTTTTTCTGAACCGTCTGTCTTCCACTGCCACCTGTTTTTTGTTCATTATTTGCAACAGGAAAAGCTGCTTTCCTGTTTCCTCTATTCCCAAAGAAATTATCAGTTTCGAGTTAACAAGTGCTCACATGTGTCTGCACACACTACAGCGTCCTAAGGTAACACACACCTCAGGGAACCAACTATTCTGTATTGCAGAAAACCTCTAAAATTAGCGCAGAAGTAATTACTTAAGAGCATGGATAACATTCCTAATTAGGATTGTTGAAAGAAAGCATTTTTCGTTGCTATGGTGACTTCCCATCTAGCAGTGATGACTCCAGGATGATTCTAGTTCTGAATCACTCGCTAAATTATCCAACAGATACCCTCTTCCTTTCTACCATCAACCATGATCATTCCTGCTTTTCAGTCATGCTCTAGTCATTCAGCCAGCACATACCAGAAAGCTGCCAAAACAGTTTCCAGTTCATTATTATTGGATTACTACCACACAGCTGCACCCAGTCACCTCTGCAAACAGCACCCTGGTGCCACCACAAGAGAACTGGCATCCAGAGCTTGCAGATCACCAACCCCTTGACAGAAGAGCATCTGAAGAAAGTAAGTTAACTCCAGCTACACAGCTTAGCAAAGTTAACCGCCCCTCAAAAAAAGAAAACAAATTCAGACTAACAGTTCTGTGCATTTATTTGCTAAAGGTTTCAAGGTAACATACTTATTTGTGAAGGTATCGTGCTCATTAGTTGAGATCAAAGAGCCAAGCTCAGATTCTTCCTCCCAGTAACAAACCAAACTATTTCAGAAACCTCAGCTTCCGAAGAAAACTGATCTGCTCTATCAGTGAACAATTGGACTTACTCGACATAAACACAGATATATTTTTATCTCTTCCTGTGACTAGAATAGGAAACACCTATTCTCCCCTTTGTTCTGGCAAACAGTTTCCTCCTACCTGAATGTTTATATACTCACAGACATGTTCAATTCCAGAAGTGCTGATAAACCCCTAAAAACGTGTGCAAATTAGTCTGGAAAATGTCATACTGAGAATGTGCTTCTTCAGATCTTAATTAAAACACAACCCTCAGGTTTACCTTTTGAAAGCTAGAGCTTTACATACTTTCATGAACATTAAAGACCATCAGGACCAGTGCGAGATGGTCTTGAACCTCTGCTTTTAACAACTGAAAAAACTCCGAGTTTATGTTCCTCAGTCCCTTGAATAAGCTTAAAATAAATTTGAGAGTAAATGCAGGGAGGAGAGAAAGAGGATTCTTGCCAGTCACAACAGTTCAAGATAAGATAGTCCTTGCATCCTTTCTTCCCCTGAACAAAATTATAAGCTCAACTCCCTTAACTCATACACAAGCATGTACAGATCAGAGCACAACACTAAGTCTGTGACCACGGAAAGGAAGACATGATTAGACCAAGTACATCTATAGTTACAGCCATTTTTTCTTTTTAAATTAAATTGATTGTTTGGCCGGCCATCTAAGACACGAGAGCAAGAGAACTGGGATATGGAATAAGGGTCCCAGCATGGATCCCCACACGTCAACAAGTCTTTCAGAAGACCCTATTCTTCCCAAACACTGCCCCCAAAATACTGGTGTTCAAGATGCCTTGACCAAACCAGCAAACAGAAAACTCTGTCTGACCTTACATTTCAAAGCACATTGGCTAATAGCTGAATTATACCAAAGCCCAAAGTCTTCTGCTCCACAAAATCAAATGGGCTTTCAAGCCAAGCCTAAAGTGGGGTCAACTCAGTAATGATGCAGCAAGCCTTCGTATTGCTTTCTAAGATAAACTGGTCTGAGCAGGGTAAGGATTTGAAGATGACAATAAAATCACTTTGATGCATCTGTCATTTAAGAGCAAAAAAACCTGGATGGCTTCCTAGTGACAAAAAAATAGATCACCTCCTAATCATACCACAAGAGTGATATTTCTGCCTGAAGAAAAAACAGCGCTAGGCAGTATCCTGTATGATGTTTCTTGACACGGATCAGTTTAATGTTAATCCACAAATTTCTTCCCTCTAGTGAGTATCATCACTGAATTCAAGTTTACATCACAGGGTACACCATCCCGTACAGCAGCAGCAAGACATATCAGCAACATAAAACCCTGATAAAAACTCTGGACTACAAGAATTAATAATCCCTTCCCTCTTTACCATTTGTTACAGTAAGTAGCCTCCATGGACTTATTTTACAGAGGTCTGATCTACAGCACTCAGAAAAGCTAATTTCTTGCCAAGGCAGCCTCAGAAGGGGCTATGAAGGCATTCTGAATTTTATCTAAATATACATACAATGAAACTGAAATACAATTTACTGAAACTAAACAAAGAACAAGAGAAAACATGAAATGGACATTCACAACTTCATTTTCAAAATTGTATGAGGGCCCAGTATGCAATCAAAATAATTTGGATAAGAGGTTGAATCCCAATACACAATCAATGTAATTAGGCTGTGTAGCTGAACCTCCTGGGATGAGAACTAAAAACCAAACATCAAGGAGTCAAAATGGGCGCAGAGCAGTTAAGAGACATCCAAGCAGTTTTTTGCCCCTCTCCATTAACTTCAAAACAGCGTGAAAATCTCTGAGCTCCCCAGGAAACTCGAACTCTGCCACAGAGTTCTCCCCTTTGTTGAACTTCATTTATTGCTCTGTTTTCAGGGTGGAAGCAGGATCAGATCATATCTGGATACGGCCCAGCAGCCATAAAGCTGGTAAATATACCCATGGCATTCCTACAGGGGGTGGGCTGGTGGTGGTAGATTGGGACCAAGGCACGTTGTTCAACACAGCACGCTATCAGGAGTGTGGTTATTTGTCAGCTGATTTCAATGCTGTGTTGTTAACACTGCCAGTCCAAACGCGCCTTCCAACAGGACAATATCAATATAACTCTTGTTACTATGGTATAAAAGATATGGCTTGACAGAGCTACCCAGAGACTGGAGTAATTCTAGCTCGTGCAGGTAGTACCCAATCACTGGTAAGGAGTTTGTTATGGAGCAACTAGCTACGATCTGTAATGCTTGCATTTTCAATCTACAGAGACTCAGTGCAAACTATACAAAGCTTGATATGGATTCCTCTTAATCATCTGGAGGCATAAAAAGGGGCACTGATCCATAAATAACCCAGTTAAGAAAAGCAGGGAATCAATATGCTTGTTGGGTACCATTTTGTCTGGCAAACAGGCCTGAGGGTCTCACTGTGTCAAAGATTGTTGCTCCTATGCCATTACTGTTAACTAGTTTCACTGCCACAAGATTGTTTGGACAAACAAGTTACGGAGGAACCTCTGGAAATGCAATGTATGCTGCTGAAGGCTCTGACTGGTTTCAAACAGACCATAACTTAGATTTCTGTTGGTTTTCCACAACAGAATCTTTGCCAGAATATCTGGATTGGCCTGCTAGAATTATCTTTGCAGCTGCCTTTCAAGAAGTATGTCTATTATCAGTAAAGATTCTCTCAGCGGTTGAGATATGCCGAGACTAACACTGTACTATCCAGCGGAACTTGTTATGTTTTTATTTGGTAAGATAGCAAGAGCTGCATCCTAAAGCTTTGAGGATCCATGTTATTATAATGATAAACAAAAAGATTAAACTTTTCAACAGAGCAGTGATGACAAAGTTTATATATTTTAGTATGCTGTAATCAGCACTCACTTATTTACGTTGTAGCACTTGTTCAGCAACTGTGACTTTGCATTTACACACAGCAATGCTACTGCTGGCTATTCTTAATGTCTAACTACAGAGTTCTATTAGGTTATTTTAATAGACAAACATGAGGTTTGTTGAATTGCATCAGTGACTGGGAAAGTCCCTACAAGCAGTGAAGGTTCACTGTGGAAGGGGGCCCACAGCAACTTTTATAGCCACAGACCATTTTGGAAGACCAATATACCACCTGCTGAAGCTCTTCCGCCCTTCTTGCTGACGTTCATTTTTTCACAACACAAAGCATTGCTTGTATTTCCTGTTAGCTGCTTACACACATGACTCAAATTTTATCTTGTGTAGAATTGTATCATCACTGTTTTGTGCAACACATTTGACTTGCAACACAAACCATCCAGACAATTGCCAAAGACAACGTACTGCATGTTGTACATCCTCGATTTTCCTGCACTGTAATTTTACATTCATGGTTAAGTATCAGTAGCATAAGGTTTGGTTTCCATTTGTTCCTTGTAAACTTAAAGCAGCCTAGTCCAGGAACAAGCTGGCATTTGATTCCTTTCAGTCCAAGATCAGATCTGTAACCTGGCAAAGATGACAGGGGGCTCAGGCTCAGACTGAGAGCAGATCCAGGCTGTTTTGCATTTACTGAAACACCACCATCAGTGAGCACCTGGTACTTCACAAACAGGCAGCAAAGCCACACTTGTTTCTTAATGCATCTCCTATAATGAAACTTCAAAGAAACAAACATCTCTAGAAAATTAAAACTTGTTACCTGCAACCATCAGTTAACTAATTAAATATGATTAAAACCAGATAAATGTCCTAGTTACTATTTCAAAACATTTATATGAAACACAGATGAATAATCTGAATAAATGACGACCTGGCTCCTGTTACTTTAGTTCTGGATTTTCATTTGTAATTTCTCTCTGATCAGTCTGAACCATCCTTTCACTTTCAAGGCTCCCCTACCCCCAAACTCCCTAGCTTTTTGCTTCTTTTTATATATACACGCATCTATGTAAGGTTTCACACACAAACATATATGTAAGGTTCCCACATCTGAAGGAAAACACACAGACAAACTAATCTGATTTGTTTTAAGCCCCAACTGCTACACTCTGCTGTAGATGTTAATTATATAAAGCTACTGATGAGCTAAGACTACTGCATATGTGGCTTTACCAATGATGTCTGTATCCTTCGGCTTCCTGATCCATTCGTAAGAGTTTCTCACTTCACATACTCCTATGTCTTTCTTGCCATCTCCTGCCTCCCAAATTGGTATTAGAAGTTACATACCAGAGTTAAAGCCCATTACAAGGTTCCTTGGCATAGTAGTAGTAGTAGTATAACAACTTTACCACTTCCAAAGAAGTGTAATACCAAATCATTTCATCTTTGGCTCTTTGATTTTACACGAGACTAGAAAAGCTTACTTTTTCAGTACTTCAGATTGCTACACTGAGCAGTGATGAGGAAGCACATTAGATTATAGCCACCATAAAGGTGAAGCAAAGGATAATATTGGGCAGACACCTTTTAAGTATATTCATGAATGGGGCAAGATTATTTTCTTATTTTTTTTAATTGGCTCCAAAAGCTTGTTGAGGGGCATCACAAAGACCACATGAACAAAAACCCCGAAGCCTACCATCCCACTTCTAGGTATACTAATTTATTCTGGCTTCAAATGAAATTAAGGAAAAAAACAAAGAAGATTTAATATTTGTAAAGTCAGTGAACGTACAGATGGATTCAACAGTTAGCCTTGTTTTCTTACTATTTGTAGTCTCTTTGAGATAACTATATAAATAATTCAGTATTACACACAGATTAAGGAACACCTGAGTCTTCTCAAAGTTTAAGGAACAGCTGGCCTTAACTCTCATGAAATAAACTTAATAGAAAACTTGAAGCAAAGGATAAAAAGGACGTTTTCAGTTTACAAACTGCTGATATGAATTTCTGAAGCTCATGTTACTCCTTTTCATTAGGCTAGCCCTTGCCTTCATTGCTGTGTTTCTATTCAGGGAGGATTCAGAGAGTTTAAACGCATGATTAGGAAGTAGAAGACAGCTAGTACTGAAACAAACCACAAACTAAAGTCCTCACATACCATGTTACACAAGTAGTTGTCAGCCTTGTGTAAGAACTAGAGTAGTGTAGGATCCCATTTCCAGAAACACCTCCTTTTAGGTAACGAAACACTTGCCTACAGCAGTCTTTGATACGTTTCTTTAATCAATTCAACTACTTTTAAAAGCGCTAATATTAAGTTACATAACAAGCACTATTAAGGTAATCTCTTTCACTAATCAGTATGAACAAACATTTACTTCAGATGCAGAAGGGAATTCCAATTCCCAAAACCAAAAAGGCAAGATGTTAATAAAAACTATAAACAGGAATTTGTAAACAAACAAAAAATTACATGGCTGCTTTAGGAGTAACACATAGTGCATCCTTCCAGTTAGCAAATAGCACCTCACTCAGTACTAAGGGCACATTCACTTGCTGCACTCAAGTATTTTTCAATCAAACATAGCTCATTGATTTGGCCCACTGAAAATCTGGTGGTTTGGTGATGCTTTATTGCAGGCTATCAGCCATTCCTGATCTAGATGGCTACATAACCAGCATAAGACTAACAGTATAGTAGGGAGCATTACTCAAAACCTTAAAGGAGTTTTACGTTCTAAATAAACTTAACTTGAGGCATTGATTAAAATACATAAATCCAATCTATGCTAAATATCTCTTTCTAAAAGACATCTGCTTTATGAAGAACAACAAATAAGAAGAATCTTATACCTCAAAGATGCTGAACTCAAAGCATCCAAAAAATGCTGTGCCACTGAGAGACTGCTCACCCAACAACAGTAACAGCGAAGTGCTAAAATGACAGCTGCTTTATACAAGCGACAATAAATATATATACGCTGAATCACGTGCAAGTACAAATTAGCATACTAAATAATAAAAACTGGTTAATCTCAGCTGATTAAAAGACTGTTCTGTGGCAAGAAGATATTTCCAGAAATTATTTAAGAGCAGTCCTAGCCCCAGTACATCTGAACAAGGGGGTTCAGAACCCCAGAACTTTTTGAAAAGTATTTTCCCCTCCCCAGGTCTCAAGCTCCTCTGGTGCAGTCTCTTAATGAGTTGTCTAATAAGTGCTTATCAGTCCTAAGACTTTCAAGTATAACTTTAAAAATTCCGAAGTAGAAAAATCTAGTGACAAGCTAGAACTGCATAACAGTCTCCACACACCATATTCAAGATCAGATCAGGTACATTTGTTTCTCAAGTTTACTAATAATTGGTACAGCACCTTAAGTAACATCACAATGAAAAATCACAAACAAGAAACATGAGAAAAATAAGCTACAGTACACCAAAAATGTGGAGTCAACTTTCTAAATAAATTGCTGAAACTGATTACAAGAAACTGCTAGCACAAAAAATGCTCAATGTATTGCTTTTGTCTCTTCCGAGTTTTCCTTTTAACATTAGGATACTTCTACATAGAAGCTCTGCTAAGAAACCCACGCAGAACAAATCAAAATCACTTCTACTCTCAGTCTCCTTTAAAATTTATTATTTTAAAGTAAACTGGCAATCATACATGCACATGTAACCAGGAATCAGTAAAAGCAGCAATGAGAATACTGACAGTCCTTCCCCACTGTCTGCTGGTTAATCTAGGAAAGGTGATCACAGAAAACTGGACAGTCACCTCTCAAGGTTCTTTAAGAGATATAAAAATCCTTACTTTTGCTAAATATTTTAAAGACTACCCATTAAACAGATTTATGCAATTTTTTGTTCCTGGAAAAAAATTACTACTATGTTGAATAGTTTAAGTAATTAACTTTTAAATAAAAAAAGCTTCACAAACCAAGGAAGGATAAACCTCTGATAACAAGGCCCGACAAAGTTGGTGCACTGGAAGCTATCAGCAGTATTTAATAAACCTACTAAAAGGTGATGGCTGTGAGACAGTAACAGGACAGAAGCACAGAGCAGTACTTAAAGCTTTTAAAATGTTTTTAGAAATTGGTTTTGAAAGCCTGACATGAGCAACACACGCTGTCAATAAAGCAAGCAATTTCTTGCACGACAAGAAATCTGGCCAAAGCAGTTTGTATTTTACTACGTTTTGGTTTGTCTGTATTCAAAAAAACATACTTAAAGTAAAAAGAACTCATCAGGGCAGCACATGGAAACAATGAGATAATACACACAAATACACACACTCCTCAAACCACAGCAGTCTTCAGTTTGCGGTTCTGAATGGCAGAAGAACTTGGAAGAGTTATGATTTCTGTTCTCATTTGTTGAAAGTCATATCAAGCCAATACTTTCTTAAACAGAAGTAGTCTTTTCCTTCTACAGACCACTGAGCACCTAGATTCAAAATGAATAAAATTCTAAATTTAGAAGTTTCATGCCTTCTTAAGCCAGTCTGGCTAAGACCTAGAAGACGCTACCACTCCCAGCCACCTACTACTGCCTTGTGTGAAAGGTTACCAGCTGCTTCTGACCCTTCAATCCCCCAGGGAACCACAACAGTGAATTGCCCAAAGGTTCCTAGACCACTTCAGCAATTCGTGAAGAGTACAAGCTTTAGCACATGCATTCGTACCAGCAAAACAGACAGAAATAAGAGTCTATATGGTTAAAATTTTAGCTTTCTTACCCTGGGATTGTATTTGAAAACTACTGCTAAAGTACCGTTATTAACACTCCAATTTTTAGAAGAGTTAGGGTTTTGCCAGAGATAGAAAAGGGTGATGTTGCTCAATAAGCACTAGCTGTTACCAAGCCACCTCTTTCTGCAGATATTAGACTGACCATAAGTCCTAAATCAAAAGGAGCCCCTCACAGCCCAGTAACAAAACAGAAATCTACAATACAGCTTATCCGTGAGGCAAGTAGTTTCTGCAAAGGCCAGTTAGGTCACAGGGAATATATCCATAAGTTACCAAGTGTTGGCACAGCTAAGCCTGGCACCCAGGCTTTTTATTTTTTTTTTTTTAAAATTTGTTTCTGTTGCAAGTACTGGGTTTGGGCACTGGTAAACAAACCTGACAAGTATTTTACCAGAGTAGAGACACTACTCCCACACAGAGGAACAACAATACACAACAGATTAAGTCTTTGTTCACAGCCTGAAGACACTAATATCCTGGACTAATTACTAAAGTAAGAGGTTGTACTCTGTATAGATTCAAGTGTTCTGTCAAATATTTAGTCTAATTCATTAATGTTTACTAACAGGTTACAAACTAAAGGTAGACAGGAACTTAATCATATTAGCTGTTTTCTTCAGTGTTCAAAAAGTGAACGATATGTGCAAAGAGAAACAGGAATAATTGTATTAGGGTACAGAATGACAAGGTGCCCTCAGCTCATACATGCTGTACATTTCTGGTACGTTCATCACAAGAAGGAGAACAGAACACAAACCAAGAGGACATTCAAAGAAACAGAAGCCTTCCCGGCTATGGGATATTAACAAGGCTTGGGGAAAAAAAAATCAAAAATCTACAGATGTCAATATTAAAAAAGCAAATTAAACCATTAATAATATAAAAACAACTTTACGTAACACCTCAATTAAGCAACCTTCTAAGCCATGGACTGGCTTAAAGAAAAGCATACCAGGATGGAAGACCAAACATCTCTACCTCTAGCCCTTCTTGAATACCGGCTACCAACTACACAGCAAATAAGAGGTCCATGTTACCTCATATTCAGCACAGCTCCTTTGGTATTACATTAAGCAATCAAAGCGCAGGTAAAGCAAGAGGAATCGTCTTCTTTTCCTTAAATGTGTGCTTGGTAGGAATAGCAAAGACAGGCATACAGGCAAGAAGAACCTTGCTTTCAAATACAACTACTATGAGATTCTTTAAGATTTAAATGAAGGGGCATTTATTGCAGTAGGTCACTGCTGCAGCTGCCTTTTAGTACTTCTCTACATGCTTATGGGCTACTGCTGAAATTTTCAGACAGACGCAAGCATCAGCTTAAGTCACTCTCTCCCGTTTTTAGCATGGGCATTCTGACGTGGCATACCAGGAATCACTTCAATCCCTTTCAAATTCGCTGTACAGTAACACTCAAATGAAATCTTATTTTCCTGATTGCAAAACAGGAAAACCACTTGTTCATTTTTTCAATATTAAGATCTGTTGTATTTTTTTATCTACAGAAGTCCAAGGCATCATGAATTTATTTACGTGTTATAGACATGTCTATAAATAAAGTATTTGTGGGATGCTGCTGTTTGTGTTGTCCCTGCTCTTTGAGTAACACACTTTCTAGTCTTTACAATCTATTTGCATTAAATTTATTTGCACTAAATGCAGTTTGAGAAAAAAAAATAATCGTCATATTTCCGAAACTACTCATAGTCTAGAAGATTTTTAAAAGGCCACATTAAAACACATGCACAAGGAAACACAAAGTTTTTTAAAGGAAAAAAACCCTAAAAATGTTTGAACGGTGTGTTCCAGAATATTTCTATGCCTACTAATCTTCACCATGTAAACAAATGGCCTCCTTTCTGCTCACATAAGCAACAGCATCGTGATTATAGCCAGCCACATTAGAATGAAAGTCTACATTACTATTTGTGTGCAATTACTCTATTAATTAAGTTAATGAGTCAAGCACTGAGGTGTTCAAAATTGTATGGAGACTACTAAATAATGCCCACTGGGAATGGCAATCATGCTGAACATGCCAGTCACATTTCCAGTTCCTTTCCTATTCTGCCCCTACTCACACATGATTAAGTATCACAGATAACGTAAGCACACTGTACTTTTCACTGTGAATTCTACCTGGAAGAACAACTGAAGAAGAAAAATGCATGAACACTACAATATAGTCTCCTATTGAGATTCACCTCCCTCACATTTTAAGTTTAAAAAAAGCTGGATCTGCAAATGCAGTAAGAAATTATGAGCAAAACCACATATATATTTTCAGTTATGATTTAAAGCTCTCCATTAATTAACTATGGAGGCTTTACACCATCCTGAAGTACTAAGAAAGAATAACAAAATCAGTTTTGGTCTCAGCAACTTGTCATAGAATCACAGAACCATAGACTGTAATTCAGAAGCTTGAGAAAATAAGCAGTCAACAAACATACAGCAAATATGTTGATAACGATGAGCCTTAAAACTGCACAGGGACTAAAATTACACCCGAAGTAGTAATACTCTTAATGTCACAGCAATATACTGTAAAGACAGACCACAATAAAGTAGATTTATTTACACCACTATAAATATCTACACTGCTACATTTCTTATTTCATTCTAAGAGCTTTCCTAGTAGCTAAGATCCCTCCTAGGAGGCAGGTTCTCTCCACCAAAACTCTTATCTCGGCTTGCCAAAAGATTCAAGTTTATAAGTTAATAGGTCAATAAAACTTGTGATTTATGACAGTAGCATGCATCTTGCTGCACAAGTAACAAATGAGAACTCACTGAAGTGCATATTTCATGTTCCTACCCACATACCCTCAAGAACTATTTCAAGGAAGCAAAAACGGTAAAACTGTATGAGTATTTTGTTCTCAAACATTATCATTCCATATCAAGACATGTAGTTTAGAGGCTGAAATACATAAGCTTTTCAGCGTAGGGGTTTTTTTTCTTTAAATTCAGGCTGCTATGAACATTTTAAACGAATTTTCGGAATCCACATAAACAGTGGATTTCCAAATGAAGCAAATCTATTAATTCTGAATTTCAGAATTATTGTGGGAAAGGGAGTAAATAAGGATTTAATTGATCCCTTTGAAGTCACTGCACCTTACTGGTGGGCAAAACAGAGACATGCAGGAGGGGGGAAAAAAAAAAGTCAACATCGATAAGAGAATAATCAGGCAAAAATTAAACACTCCATTGTATACCTGTTAAAAGAAATCACACAACAAAACAACTGGCAGCCTTTGATTAAGCCCAAGGTCTCCTAACAATACAACAGGCTATCAGCAGTTAACTGACAGCCAACATTGACAGTTTGTAGCAACAGAGCTCTGGGAATTACAGAGAACAGCAAAAACTGCAATAAAAAGCCCCAAACCTCACAATAAGACTAGACCCAACCAAAAAGAAAACAGGTGAATATTTAAGATAGCAGCAATCAAAGTATTTATTTATTCTAAATAAAATTAGCCTCCCTAAAAGTATCTTAAGCCTTAAAAACTCTTTTTGTGAAATACCAGGGCAGTAGTTCCACAACCACTTTCCCTCAAAGCCAACCGTCATGTCGAAATTGTAACAATCCAGAAAAACTTAAAAAGCTCTTCAGAAGTAATAACAAACTCGCCTGGAAAAAAAACTACATGTGTTAGTAATATTTACCTCATGTTCTTGATTATCTTGTCCATCTTTGCCACTTTTTCCACTCTTGACTGATTTTGCAGGTTCCTTAAAAGAAAAAAAAGTTTGCAGCCTCAGTTACTTTGAAAGGGATATCTAGATAGATTTTCAATTCAAGCAATTAAGGGGTTTGGACATTCACTGAAGAATATTAAAGTTGATGGGACAAAAATGATACCGTTTTATTGGATGATCTTAATACTAAACTATCGGTCTCCACAATGGTGCTTTAAACATTTTTGATCTGCAGAAGTGTTTTGGAATTTTATTTATGCCTCAAAATTCACCCATAAAATATATAAAGATAAGCTGTTATACAGGTAAGCAGGCAAGGACAAAGAACACAAGTGATTTGAACCATGTCTAGGAACTTACCCTTGCTGCCTTTGGTTTTTAGCTTCAGGAATATTTATATTTAGGTTAGCTTTGAAACTAGTACTAGTGCAGTATACATTTTACACTTGGCTATTCTGCATTTCTAGGAAGTCTAGTACTAGAAGTAGGCCCACAACTCAAACCTCTCCATCCCAGCGTTGTCTTTAACTTGCCTCCATCATCTATTTTCTATTTTTTTTTGTTATTCTTGGAAGAGTAAAGTCTGAATGTTATTAATATCACAGCACATGAGGGAGAATGGGTATAAACTGGAAAAGGGCAGATTTAGGCTAGACGTAAGGAGGAATTTCTTCACCATGAGAACAGTGAGGCACTGGCACAGGTTGCCTGGGGAAATTGTGGCTGCCCAACCCTGGAGGTGTTCAAGGCCAGGTTGGATGGGGCCTTGGGCAGCCTGATCTGATGAGGTGTCCCTGCCCGTGGCAGGGGGATTGGAACTAGATGATCATTAAGGGTCCCTCCAACCCAAACTATTCTGCGATTCCATGATTCTATGAATATTGGGAAAAAGTTAGAAAATCCCCACAAACTACAACACTCAACCTCTGCACATCTTATTTCAAAACTATTTTTAAAAACCCAAAAGACAAGGGGAATTGAGACACACAATAAGGGTCTACAGGGGCAGCAGCTGGATGACCATGTACTTCCCCGTCTCTGACCCCCCCCCCCCCCGCGTGGATAACTGCCCGTCACGTAAACCGAAGCGCAATCCAGTTAACTTTCTGCTCGATTTGGAAGTTTTCCAGCACCATTCCTGGTGCCAGCCCCTTTCGCGTCTGCAAGGCAAACCCCTCCCCGGGGGCGCCTGGGGAAACTGAGGCAAAGCAGGGCCGAACCTAAACCTTCTCCCACCGCCAGGAAAAGGGGGGTGTGGAGGGGGGTGTGGAGGAAAGATTCCGAGGGGCGATTTGTGCTTCTTGAGTGTATGTTGGGGGAGGGGGGGGATCCCAACGCGCGCAGCTCCAACCGCAGCCAGAGCCGCGCGGAGCGCAGCCTCTTCCCGGGACGGGGACGGCCCCTCCTCCTCCCTCCGTGGGCACAGAACCCCACTCCCCCGGGAACGCGGCATCCCCCTCTTCCTCCTTTCCTTTCTCCTCCTTCTTCTCCTCCCCACCCCTCCGCTTGCCCCCCCACGCGCGCGCTGCCCCCTTCACAGACCGAGGCGGGGGGGGGGGGCGGATGGAGGGGGAAGGAAGGCGGGGAGGGCGCTGCCGCCGCCCCCGCGCGACCCTCGCCCCACAGCGCCGCCACCCCCTACCCCAACCCTCCCGGACTCACTTTCTCCTTCTTGTTTTTATTCGGCATGGCCGCACATCCGCCGGCGGCCCCGCTCCCCTCCGCGCTAGCACCGCGCCCGCCCCTCCCCTCCCCGATCCGCGGCGGCGGCGGCGGCCTCGGCCCCGGCCACGCCCCCTTCCTCCTCCGCCCGCCTCCCGATTGGCTGCCCCCGCGTCACGTGGTCCGCGGCTCGCGCCCCGCGGCGGGGGCGGGGCCGGGGAGCGCGGTGCCCCGCCCCCCGAGACCCTGTGACGCGCGCCCGGGGGCTCCCCGGGGTCCCACCGCCCGCCCGCCCCTCCCCGCGGGGCAGCTGGAGGGGTAGGCTGAGGGGGATGGGGCGGTTTGGTCTGGGAAAGGAGAGCCTGGGGGAGACCCTGTCGCTCCCTGCAACTGGTGAAATTAATTCAGTGAAGCCATTTGTAAAGTGATGCTGAGAGGGCTGGAGCACCTCTCACGCGAGGACAGTCTGAGAGAGCTGGGGTTGTTCATCCTGGAGAAAAGAAGGCTCCGAGGAGACCTTGGAGCAGCTTCCAGTGCTGAGACGGGCTCCAGGAAAGCTGGCGAGGGGCTGTTTGCAAGGGTGTGGAGTGATAGGACAAGGGGGAGTGGCTTTAAATTGGTGAGGGGAAGATGTAGATTAGACACGCGGAAGAATTTCTTCACTGTGAGAGTGGTGAGGGTCTGGCACAGGTTGCCCAGGGAAGCTGTGGCTGCTCCATCCCTGGAGGTGTTCAAGGCCAGGTTGGATGGGGCTTTGGGCAGCCTGGGCTGGTGGGAGGTGTCCGTGCCCATGGCAGGGGGGTGGAACTGGATGGTCTCTAAGGTCCCATCTAAACCTAGCCCTTCTATGTTTTCATTATATTTGCCATATGAAACATCTAATATAATCTAATCCAACCCCTGCCCCCCCCAGCATTGTAGATAATGATGTGGTTGGATTAGATGTTTCATATATCATAGAAGGGTTTGGGTTGAAAGGAGCCTTAATGATCATCTAGTTCCAACCCCCCTGCCATGGGCAGGGACACCTCATCAGCCCAGGCTGCCCAAGGCCCCATCCAACATGGCCTTGAACACCTCCAGGGATGGGGCATCCACAGCTTCCCTGGGCAACCTGTTCCAGCGCCTCACTACCCTCATTGTGAAGAATTTCTTCCTAACGTCTAATCTAAATCTTCCCCCTCCCAAATTAAAGCTATTCCCCCTCATCCTATCACTCCATGCCCTTGTAAACAGTCCCTCCCCAACTTTCTTGTGGACCTCTAGGATGATCCAGTCAGGGTACGTTTGGAGCATGCTAGCCCTCTCATACAAACACAGTGTGGTCACCATCAGTTTGAGGATTTCAATATATGCTTTCAGTATATAGCTAAGGAAAAGGAAAGCTTTGCGTAGTTGCAGCCTGATTTTATAAGTGCATCTTTATCCCTTGTTAATTTTTAGAGGCCTGGGTGCAGATGTGTTTGTTTTCATGATGCCCACCTGTGCCAAATATAATTTTTTCCAAACAAGTCACTCTTTAATCTCTCAAAGCCAGTATGCAATAATCAGAAAAACCTTAAAAGAAGAAGAAATCTGCATACACTCCTGGAAAATTTACAAACTGCGTTTATCACACAGCCAGACTAAGCTTCTAATTATAGTTAACTGAGGAAAAATTACAGGGAATAGTAATACCATAATAATGCCAAGACATAAAGCACATAAAATTTAGATTTAGCTTATTAACTGTTAATTGTGCTCTGCTACTAGAAAAAATTTGCAGCCTAATAAATACCAGCATAAAAGTGAAATTGGTCTTCCTTACCCAACCTGAGAGTATCAAAGTCAACAGGAACAAGCAGCTGTGCTCTTATTTTTAGAAACTGGGATTTCTAATAACCACTTGTGTTTAGTGTAGTGGTATCTAACATCACTTTGCATCCATTATATTTCACCAGTTTGCTTTTGCTGCAATAAAAGGACAAAGAAACTTCCACTTTTCCAGGCACTGCAAAGAAATTTACCAACCACGCACAACTGCTTCTATCTGCTTCCCTTTCTTTCCTGCTTCTTAAGTGCTAGAAAACAAATTATGTCTGCTTCTTATCCTTTCTTTAATCTTCTCTGGTTTGAGGACTTATAAATGAGGTGCAGTTATCACTATTGTGCTTTTCTTGAGAGCTAGTCATGAATGAGTCACTACTTATAACAGAGTTTTCTGACCAACAGAACAATATGGATTTTGAACATGCTAAGAGACAGTAAGGGAAAGAAATCTACCTCTGTTTGTAGTTTGGAGTTTGATCAGTGTATGAAAGGTTTTTGCACAGCTGAGGATAAACTCGAGATCTTCCAGTTCTTTTTTAGGTTTCAGTTTTACAGAAGCTTAAACTACTCTTAATTCCCAGCTGTGGTGTTCCTATGTCCTTCTGCACTGACACTGGTACTGTGCAGCTCCTTAAACCAGTTCATAGAACTGATCAGGTTGGAAACTCTCCCCCCAGAGTGATATGTTGTTTGGGTTTATTTTTTGCCTTGAACTGAAACACCACCACCTGCTTCTGTAAACACTAGCATTGGCTGAAGGAAGGGGGTGGAAATAAGTGGCGGGGGCGGGATGTGACCTCAACAGCCTAGATTTAGATCAGTTTAAGCAGCTTAATGAGTTTCTCATTGGCTCTTGGCCTCCTTTGTGCTTGCTAGTGCTTGTAGTTTTTCCAAATAATGGAAAAGCTCTGTCAGTATCATTGTTACCCAAGTAATTCTGAATAGCAGCAGTGAAAATTGTCTGTCCTTATTTTGCTGTTGGGAAACCTTGAATCACTACATCAGACTTAGTACAAGTTCAAAAGATGGCACTGACTCAGTTAACATTTAGGAGGTTTTCTTTGTGACCACAAATGTAGAAACTCTTATGAAAACTTGACTCCCCCTCACCTCACTTGCTGGGGAAAGAGTCTCATTCACCAGTAACAGAAAGCAATTGTGTTTTTCAAGGCCTGCTGTACTATATGAAATAATCAGTGGGTGGAGGTGATTTACAAGAAAAATAGTTCCATCTGTGTGCTCTAGTGTCTTCATAAAATATGAGAATAAGACAATTGATTTATATTTGCATGTGGTGCTAAGATGAAATCTTATTTTTACTATTGTGGTGCGTCACTGTGCACCTAATTATTCTGTTACAAAGTAGGATTAACTAGGTAAATGAGGTGATGTAATATGGACGTGAATATGACTACATTAATATTTGCATTAACTTCTGAACATGTTTCACGCATGATATTTTCAAAAAACAGAGCAGATTCAGACTGTTTAGGCTATCTCTGTATTTAGATTTCAAAAACTAATGCCTGCAGCATAGCTACCAATTTGCCTTTTTTTTACTTTATAGATTAAATTGTCTAAACTTGCAAAAGTTAAATCACCAAATAATTTCAAGTCTTGTGTAAAACACCTGGGTAATATTTAATAGCACGAAATTGGGCCAATTGTCCAGAATGCCAATGAAAGGGAAATATTTACAGAATTAGTCCTTTCCAGCTGTATTGGATAGTCTTGTTTGTTTGTTTGTTTGTTCGAATCCCTTTACTATGGTTGAGCAGCCACGCTCTGGCCTGAGTTTATTGAACAGATCACTGTCACTGTGACAGGGATAAAATCTTCTATCCTCAGCTGCATGATTTTACTACTTTCCATGTGCTCTCTCTGGTTTGATTGGGTGGTGTGCCAGTTCAGCTTACTAAAATGGCAGAAAACTTACTGAGCAGGGAAGACAGGAGGCAGTGAAACCTTTTGCTATCAAGCTGTTAATTTGGCTCTAATAAAATTATGAAACTGCACTTGTGGACAAGGTTTTTGAAGCCAGTGAACTGTCATCATTATATATAATTGTCAAACATTGGCAGGCTGTTTCTCAAAATGCTCCTTTATTGACTGAAGCAAATCTCCTGTTTTCTGGCCCCATGTTATATGTATAGAACTGAAAACTGAAGCACCGCTGGCAGCCAAGGGGCTGGAAGAGGTGGCTTGAAATTTCAAGTAATTTTCCATGCTTGTGCAGGGTAAGCTACTAGTTAAGGTAACTTCCCTGTCAGGAGTTGTCAAACTGCCAGATTAAGTCTGATGGAACTAACTGAGGGGATAAACTACTTCATCAGCACCTGCTATTGCTTCTATGCAACCTAGCACCAAAAGCTGCAAAACCAGTACATTCAACTTCATGAAAATGCTTAAACATCTTTCAGAAACCTTCTCCACTAGCATGAATTTATTCTGCCTACCCTGAATGCTATTAAATAATCCTTTGACTGCCCTAAATCTAAAATGATAGACTTTAATTCTCCTCAATTCTTTTAATATCCATTAGTGTTAGATGCCCTGCTGTCATGATCTGCTGTGTTGTAAATGTTACAAAGTAAGTACAAAGCTGTAAGGAAGTCAGATTCTGATGAGGTAATGAGTAACAAGTCAAATTTTAGAACTTCATGCACATAAACAACGTGATATTTCAGCCTTGCGCGTGACCACATAGTTACAAATGGCAATTGTTGGCATCACTTAACAAAGAACCAGCAGTGCACATTCAGAGCTGTGATTAATCATATGTACATGTGGATACCTTCTAGCTGTAATATTCCTCCATATTTTTGTAAAACCTGGACTGGTAAAAAAAGAAAAAAATGCTCATGTATGATTAATTATACAATATGAATCTCAGCTTTAAGAATTCTCAGTGTCTACGTGGAAGTATTGCTTCAAAACACAGATTTCTTTGTATTTTGTCTGTTCTTAAAACTTTTCATTCTCTTTCTTGCCTCTCAAGTTTAAAAACTTGATAAGATTTCAGTTTGAATGTAATAAATGACATTATCCATTATTTAGGCAACTATAGCATGGTAGAAAATATTTTCCAAGGTTTTTTTTTCAGTTTTGTTAAAAATTCAGCACTGTCTTTCCTTCAGGCAAGTGGTGAAAACTCATAATAAACCCTCTTTTCACTAAGGTCCCAGAGGCTCCTTGGCAAAAGCAGAAGTCACCTTGCTTATGACTCTTCTGTTGGGGAGCAACATGAGGGAAACTACTCCATAAGAGAGAAAGGGCTGGGAGCAGAACGTGGCTACAGCAAAGACAGGGACTTTCTGACCAGGGTACCATCGCAGTGGGAGTGGGATGCCAATAGTCACCAGTCTGAGGCAAGGCAAGGTAACAAATCAGGGGTCCATCCAAGAAGTCCACTTAGGGCCAAAACAAGAATGGAGACAGGACTACCTGTAGTGCAGCTCTAAGATTACAGCAGACAAGCCCAGGGAGAGGACTGCTTATAATATATAAATTTGGTTGCCCAGGCCAGAGCTCAAATAGAGCTCCTGGACCAGCTGGAAATGTTGTCACAAATGGTTGGTAACTGGTGTGTTATTAGAGGTAGCTGACATTGTCAGTAGCTGTCGTCCATTAACACATTGATTCTGGATTTCTGTTTTGGCTAACTTAATTTTAAAATGAATGTGAAAAACAAATAATGAGCATGAGGAACTCATGCAGAATGTTACTGAGGCATTGTACTGCGTTTGGCTGAGATAGAGTTACGTTTCTTCATAACAGGTTGTATGGAGCCAGCTATGCCTTGGATTTGTGATGAGAACAGTGTTAATAACACAAGGATGTTTTAGCTATTGTTGGGCAGTGCTTACACAACCTCAAGAACTTTTCTGCTCCTCACACTGCTCCACCAGTGAGTAGGCTGGGGATGCACAAGAAGCTGGGAAGGGACGCAGCCAGCACAGCTGACTCCAACTGACCAAAGGGATGATCCATACAATGTGATGTTGTGATCAGCAATACAACTGGATGGAGGAGTGGGGAGGTTGTCCGGGGCTGCAGTTGTGTGGGGACTGGCTGGGCATTGGTTGGCCTAGTAGTGAGCAGTTGTTTAGGGTTTCTTGTATTGCCTGTTTTTATTTTTTATTTTTTCTTCTTTTTTTAAAAAAAATTATTATTTTTATTATTATTAAACTGTTTTTATCTCAGCCTAAGAAATTTTGCCGTTTTACCCTTCTAATTCTCTCACTGGGGGTGGGTGAGCAAGTGATTGTGTAGTGCTTAGCTGCCTACTGGAGTTAAACCACAACAGTCGTCATTGCTGAGGTTCTGTAATATTCTGGACAAATAACATGTAACAAAACCATTTAGTGGTAGTTAAAACATTTTATCTGTTTGTGGCCACATTTTGCACAGTGATTATTATGTGTTGAAATGACCTACATGTAGGAATTCAGATGATGGTCAAAGTAAAAGACAGGCTATTAAGCTGGATGAACCATTTGTCTTATCCAGAATGCCAGTTCCTATGAAAAGTGCCTGCACTTGTGTGCTGGTAACCAAATTCCATAGAGATGTGAATTACAAAAATAGTAACATTAAGACACTTCGTACAAATCACTTGGTGTTCTTCCGCCTCAGTGAAGCAAACAAAAGATCATAAAAGCAAGACTTTGCCACATGTCATGTAGTTGAATCTGGGAAAATAAACTCAAAGAGAGGTGCAACTCTGCTGGTAGCATAGGTGATGTTAGGATGTCTGCTCTCCTGTTTCCACTGTTTTTTGTGGGTGTGTTTTTTTGTATTTATAATAAGTTGAGCGATAATTTAAAATATGATCTAATAATCTGTTTAAAATTGATTGGATGTGCCTAGCATTTAGAGGGTATAAAAGACAAGTTTTTTTTTGATAATTCATCTCTTTTTCATATCCAAGTTGAGTGTTATTATGGTGTGCTTTGGTGCAATTTTTAGCAGCCTCAGTTGATTCCAGGGTTTTGCTGCATTAAGTGCAACGTTCCTATTCATGTAGTACCATTCCCTCTTCCCACAATATAAAAGGGAAGATTAATTTTGTATCAGATGAGTGAGACTAGGAAAATAAAGGTGACTACAGCTAGGACCTCCTACGTTTTTATTTTTATCGTGTTTGAGTTGATATTTATAGAATGAATGAAGAGATCCAATTAATTGTACCTCCTGTTGATGCCATACAAGATTTTATCTTTCAACACTTGGTACTTTTTTCCTGCTTTTTTAGGATTTGTTAGAGCTAATATAGCTGTATATTTTTATCTCAGTGTGGGAAGAGTTGAAAGACATGCTCAGAAAGCATACTCAGGTCTTAACCCTGCACGTAGCATCAGTTTCTAGATTTGTGAGGCTCTGTTTTGAGGATGCTCAGAAGCGACCACCTTCTCAGATGATGCATTTGCTGGATCTGTGATCCACTTAAGGCGCAACCTGTGCTTCCTGGTCAGGAATTATGCAGCAGGCGAGTTTCACCAACGCAACTGTTGTTTTCCTCCCCGTGGACAGGCTGCCTACACCTACATGGGGCAGAGTTTGGAGGGATCCTGTAGTGTGCTGCAGGCCTTCCTACAGCCTTTTTACATACATGGCAAAAATACCACTCCTCTGCTGTGCTCACATCCTGACTAAAGTTTGTATTTAACTGTCATTGCTTGAGGCCACACGGAAATCCCTTGGCATCAAGCGTCCCTACCACACCTACTCTGGAAGCCAGGACAATTCCTGTAGTCAAGATTCCTCTTCCTTCAAGGGCTGTGGTAGCCTGGAGTCCTCTGTCACACAGACCTCCTCTCGGCACCTTGAGGCTTATCTTTGCATATGAGACATTTGAGCAATTTTGAAAGGTTCTTTAACAATTAATACCCTTTTTGTTTGTCCAAGAAAGAGATAGACGTGCTTGCAGCATGCCACATATCTGCTAGGATGGCACGTTACCAGAGGGGCATGTTACAGAGGTGTGCCAAGCAAAGGGCTTGCAAGGACGATGTTGGAGGGTTGAACCAAGTAGAGGGAGACTTCATGCTCAAACTGTTTCCCAGAGCTATCTTGCTGTTAAATGGCTTCTAGGTTTTGTCTGAGAGGAAGTTTCAAAGAATATTCCAGGAATCATCAAGCATACATGTGGAGTACATGCTAATGGAAAGGACTTCGGAGCAAAACAGGTAATCATTCAAACTGATTATACAGGTCCACTCAAAATCTCTTAATGCATTGTGGTGGGAGCTTTGGTCTGTAATTCAGCTGTAGATTCTTCTGGATGGCCAAAGTCGCTAGTACATCATTCTGAAGTACTACAATGTTAGAGCTATAAGAATTTGTCAGCTTTGGCAAAACAATATTTTTGCATGATCACATTTTAGAAGAGGGCAGCTCCACTTCTACTGAAGGTTTTAAAAGGATGTAAGGATTCCTTTTGAACACCAGGCAGGTGAATAGAATCATAGAATCATAGAATAACCAGGTTGGAAGAGACCCACCGGATCATCAGTAACATGGGAAGGTGATTACTAGGAAGTCCACAGAGGCATGGCACATAATCTTATATTTGATGCATTCCCTTTGCAAAGAGGTTCACTTTTTATTACCCTTGTGCTCTTTTTTTGCTGTTTACAGTTTTCAGTCTGTCCATGAAAACAGTATTTATTGATGTGAGCAAAGCTGATAACTCACAGTTGTTGTTACAGATTATAATTTCCACAAAGCGGCTCACGTCTCTAACATGCTGTAAGTCTCTGCTTTTGCTTTTAATGCTATGCTACATGTTTCTTTCCAATTTTATCAGAAGATTCTCTGTGTCTATTTTCGTGGCTGTTTAGAGAAGAGTTCAGTGCATGTGTAACATTGATTCAAGAATCGATTATGAGAGCTGTTTCTTGCTTCCTTTCACAGGGGCTGCCAAGATAATTTTATGGGCAACCCTTTGCCTATCTTCTGGTTTTTGTTGTGTTTTTGTTTGTTTTTTTTAATTTATAGAATAAATAAATACTGAGATTCCTCAGTGGTCTTCTTTATTTTTACTTCAGAGAAAGAATTAGCAGGCATTTGAACTACAGTTAACTGCTTTTCGATATAAACGGAAATTGAAAATCCCTGTTACTAGCATATAAAAGAAGCTGATTGGTTACTGCCTGTCCATAATTCTGTGGCACTTTAAGTTTAAAGTAGCTTTCATATATGCAAACAGGATAATGGTAATAAAGTAAATAAGATATTTAAACAAGTGAGATAAGATATGTAAGATATAGACATAAAGGATTCTTTACATACGTTTATGTATATATCCTTCTCCTCATCCCAAGTTAATTGGCTTTTTGCAACTTACTTTACTAAGCTGGATTTGAATCTTAGTTCTGCTAAATAAGTTAAGGCATTTTAATATTTATATAAAATATTAGCAACTGAATGAACTAATAACTAATTTTTTAAGATGTTTTTGTTAAATTTACTTATATTAAGGAGCCAACCAAAGCTTTTAACTCAAGACTGAAGCATCATGGTACCTTATACTAAATGCTAATAAGGAAATGTCCTTTTCTGGTTTTGCTATGTACTTCCTTAATGGTATGCTTCATAAATAGCATTATTCAATTTAATGATAAATTAGCTATCTGTGTAAGTTGTAGGCTTGAAGAAAGAACGAGAGGAAAATGATCAAAAGCTGTACAATTAAAAAAAAATACCATGTATACATTTCTTATGAGATGCAGGGGTTCAGTAGACACTGAGATGTGTGAGTTTAAGCTTTGACTGTGCATTTCCAGGCTGCTCAGCTGTATGTAGGTCCTGTGTCATTTGTCCCGAAGTTGAATCATAGACTCATAGAATCATAGAATAACCAGGTTGGAAGAGACCCACCGGATCATCGAGTCCAGCCATTCCTATCAAACACTAAACCATGCCCCTTAGCACCTTAGTCCCTTCATAATTTATGATGCTGACCACTGCATTCATGTGCATGCTGCTGGCTGTGGAAGCTGGTGTCCTGCACCCAGCCAGCCCAACAGGCTGTTGTAGGCCTGAGTGAACCTTGACTATAGGTGGTGCAGCTGCTATATTCAAGAGCTTCTTAGTCAGCTTTTCGATTATTCTGTAAATGTTACAGAGGAAGTGGATTTTTGAGAGGTGGGAAGTCCAGTTCCTTGATGTTTAAAAGGTCTTCTTATGGTCTGACATTAATTGCTGCTGGTAAACACTGATGGCTACCAAAAGTGCCTTAGAAAACCCCTGGAGGAATACTCTGTGAGCTCAGCAACAGACTCGGATTTGGAAGGTCTGAATTCTTTTCTTAGTTTGATCATTGATTTGCAGCGTGATTTTGGCAAGTTAATATCTGTATTTCTGTTTCTTTTTCAAATCTTTTATCTCTCTTGTTTATCTTTACTGCAATTTGCCTCTGCAGTGCTTAGAATAAGGAGGGAAGCAATCTTGACTGTATTTCTAATAACAGTGATAACAAATAATATTAAATACAAAGTAAGTTTCAATCATTCTATGGAAGTATGATTGTAATGGTTTTAGGTGGGTATATATTGATACAGATTTAAATAATGTGTTCAGCCACATTTACCTAGAGGATTGAATCCTGTCAGAGAACTGTCTTTTGCATCAATATTTATTCTATACTGAGCTGAGAGAAGTTAGATTTGAAGGTAATATCCATGGATGTCAAGGACGTAAGTATTTGTAACAAGTCTTACTCGATGACTCTATGACCTGTATCTAAACATCCACAGGTCTTTTACACATATTACTCCCTTTCATGCCTGATACATTTTCAAAAACATTCTCATTAAAAACACTTTTGTATGATACCAATGTTATGTTTGAAAATGATTGATTATTTATCAGATGGCTATTGCTAGGCTTACTCCAAATATACTCTGATGGTATTTTTCTTTTCAAAGGAATAGTGCTTCTACATTATGACCAGTTTTGCTGCCAAGTTCCAGATAATACAGGCAGCCTTTTGGTCTGGTTTGGTTCTGTTCAGTAAACATGAAAAAAAGGTATAATAAATTAAAAGCTCATGGTGACCACTGGACATATTAAGTTTTACTGAGAACAGTAGCTGCAAGCCTTCTCTAGGCTTCCTGCAAAAGGGAGTTATAATCTCTTGATTTTTATCAATTTATGAATGCTTTTTTGGCAATACAGATATTTTGTATACATACTGTATGTTTGTATCTCTCCTGAAAATCCTTGTGCTTTGACTGTACAAAAGAAGAGCACATCATGTCCTTCATTCCAGGCTTTGTGAAAGTAATAGTTCATCTCATTACCTTAGATTTTTATGTTTGACTCAGGCTGGTTTTCTTGTCTTTGCTTTTATTTGTTTAGAAGCTAATTTAGTTATAGAAAAAATACCTAATAGGCACTGATGGAAACTGGTCACTGAACAGGTGTAATATGTGCTAAGTCCATTGTCCCACTTGCAACTGGGTTTTGAACTTGTTTTGAAGGGCTGAACCTTTAGACATAAAAAGATAATCACCTCTTCTGGTGTACTCAGCCCTGACTTTGAAAACAGCATGCCAGCTTTCTTAACCAGATTGTAGGGGAAAGCAAGACTAAGACTGGTTATTACATATTGGCTATTGAATACCTGTCAAATAATAACTTTCAGTTACCACCAACATGACGCAGTTACTTTGCGTTAAAAAGCTGTGTATCCCATTACCAGTCACTTGAGCCGCTCAGTGTCCTTCTGCTGATTTGAGAAGAAAACATCATTAATAATGTATTCATGGATTGTGCTCTAGATTTTATGCTGCTATTAGTTCTTCCAGTATGAGCTAAGGATTATTTTGCTTCTGAGCTCTTCCAAATCCTTAGTAATTATGGCAAGTTGCTTGGTATTCTCTCTTTTAGGGGATAAAAGGAAGTGAATCATGTGATCTGACATTAAAATTGATCCATGAGTATGAAGTTGCTTAGCTTTTGCATAAAAAACTGTACTACATTAATATATTTTATCACTGCTTCAAAATACTTTCGCAAAAGAGGGAGTGTGAGTAAAAAAGAGTAACTTGAATAATAGTTTATCCCATCTAACACAACTACAGTAATCTAGTGCTTGATAGTAGAAGTCACTTAGTTCTGTGAAATGAGTAAGGTAATGTTTTGGACTTAGGGAGCTCAATGCTGGTATAAATTGGTGCGGCTCCACCAAAATCAGTGGAAATGTCAATGCCAGAAAAATGGCTAAAAATATCCAGATAATTTTGTTTGGTTTGGACAATGTTTTAACATGTTTAATTAACAGTCCCACCAGGCACAATGAAATTATTACATTAGAGCTTAAGCCATTCAAACCCATAATTTATAGTCTTATGATTTGGGGGAGTTGTTTTTTTTTTTTATATTGCTGAACAATATAATCTGAAAAGTTGTCAGAATTAAAGCCTGCAGCCGGAACAAGATAGTATTGGCTGTTAAGTTCTAAATGTCTCTGAAAATTTTGCTCTTTTGAAGTTTTGATCCTTTTTTTCCTTAGAACGGACAGGTTATATACCTGGGGAGTCATTATGTGCCTGGGAGAAAACGGCATGCAGGTGTGGTCTTTGATCTAAGACATTTGCAAAATAGAAGTTCTTTTCAATCTCTAATTTTTTTTTTAAATACCAGGTAGTATCGCTGGCCAAAACACCCAAAGGCTTGGCTGTTTATCTCTGATAGAGATCTCTGCAGTTCCATGCCTTGTGGCTTCAAGATTGTGTTACTGCAGTACATAGGGACAGAGGAGCGATAGCTATGGCAACCAATGCCTCATAGGTAACTGACAGCATGAATTACGGAATCTCTAAGGATTTGCTGCAGACCAGTCTCCCTGCTGGTCTGACTGCTCTTTTTTTTGACCTTCAGGACCAGGATCAAGGCATACTCTCTTCTAGTATTTATCGTTCTGTAAGTAAATCTGAAGAGTTTGTGAAGATAAACAGGTACAGGTCTTAAACTGGTTTAGGAGAGGACTTTTTTGTAGTCACAATTATTCTAATTTTTCAAGTGAGACAGATTGTGTCTCATTTTTTGCCAGTATCAGTATCGCCACGTCTGTTGTAGCACTTTTACCAACACAGCTAGCTTGTTCAGAAGGGTATTTTTCACAACCCTGACTGACTTTGTGGTGTAAACATATCCTGAAGTCCAACTCAACCTTAGATACAGCCTTTGTATTAAAGATGAGGTGAGGAATAAGGCAGGATGTTAAATGTTGTTGTTTTCATTCTTTAGGTTATGCAAAGAGTGTCTGAATTAGGAAAGGCAATTGCAGCCCTAACATGAAAAATCCAAGTCCTCTATACTCACTGGGGATTGGAGTATGTGTTTCATATCAGTCTCACAGAAGCCAAGAGGCTGAAACTTGAAATACAGCTGAAAATAATTTAGGTTCTTAATTTTCTTAATGCCCCTGCAACTTGCTGACTGAATTTTAAGAAAAATTCACTCATACCCCTGGTTAATATATGAGTGGTCGTGCTCCAGAATATGAAATTCAGTTCCAGGTCTTCTTACCCAAACAAAAGCCAAAAATTTGGAAGTCTTAATGCTGGTTAAAAAACACTTTGAGATCAGAGTTTAATATCTCTGTTGACAATGTATTTGACTACTTCTTATGAGAACTGTTGGCCATTTCTGTAAAGATCATTTGCCAGCAGTTATCTGTTCACAGTTGCTTAATAATGTACATTTAAAAAGAAAATTGCATGTTCCTGGACACTTATTCCTTCAACCTAGTGTCTTGTTAGTGCAGATATAATAATATTATGGGATAATAACTGACTAAATTGAGCAAGGCGGGACACATGTTCTAACATTGCAACAGCTATTTAATTGTACATTAAGGTTTCAGAGAAAATTAAATTAATTTGTAAGAAATCGAGAACTAGAATTTAAGTTTTAGCAGTCAGAGGGAAAAAAATGTCTGAATTAAGCATTTCATAGTATAGAATATCTGGTATGTTTTATGTATTTCTTTAGAGATCACATGAAGAATTTTATTGCTTAAATAACATCAGTAATTGGTAAACAATAATGCTTGAGTTTAACAAATATTACAACAAAAATCTACTAAAACATGAGTAAAACACATTTACAAAACCAACCACACTAGGGTGATTTTATTTTCTGCCGGTTTTTGCTGGGACAGAGTTAATTTTCTTCATAGCGGCTGGTATGGGTTATGTCTTGGATTTGTGCTGGAACCAGTGTTGATAACACAGGGATGTTTTAGTCATTGCTGGGCAGAGCTTGCACCGAGTCAAGGCCTTTTCTTCTCTTCACATCACTCTGCTAGTAAGTAGGCTGGGGATGCAGAAGAAGCTGTGTGGGGACATGGCTGGGACAGCTCATCCCAGCTGACCAAAGGGATATTCCACACCACGTGTTGTCACGCCCAGCCTATAAAGCTGGAGGAAGAAGAAGGAAGGGGGGCAGGTTCAATGTTAAGTCATTTTTTCTTCCCAAGAAACTGTTATGCATAATGGAGCCCTGCTTTCCTGGAGGTGACTGAACTCTTGTCTGCCAATGGGTAGTAGTGAATGAATTCCTTGGTTTGCTTTGCTTATATACATGGCTTTTTCTTTACTTATTAAACTGTCTTTATCTCAACCAACAAGTTTTCCTGATTTTTACTCTTCCAATTCTCTCTCCCATCCCATTGGAGGGAAGTAAGCAGGCTGGTGTTTAGTTGCCGGCTGAAATTAAACCATGGTGTTATATTTACAAACATAGAATCATAGAATCATAGAATCATAGAATAACCAGGTTGGAAGAGACCCACCGGATCATGGAGTCCAACCATTCCTATCAAACACTAAACCATGCCCCTTAGCACCTTGTCCACCCGTCCCTTAAACACCTCCAGGGAAGGTGAATCAACCACCTCCCTGGGCAGCCTCTGCCAGTGCTCAGTGATCCTTTCTGTGAATTTTTTTTTCCTAATGTCCAGCCTAAACCTCCCCTGGCGGAGCTTGAGGCCATTCCCTCTTGTCCTGTCCCCTGTCACTTGGGAGAAGAGACCGGCCCCCTCCTCTCCACAACCTCCTTTCAGGTAGTTGTAGAGAGCAATGAGGTCTCCCCTCAGCCTCCTCTTCTCCAGGCTAAACAACCCCAGCTCTCTCAGCCGTTCCTCATAAGGCCTGTTCTCCAGCCCTTTCACCAGCTTTGTTGCTCTTCTCTGGACTCGCTCAATGTCCTTCTTGTGGTGAGGGGCCCAGAACTGAACACAGGATTCGAGGAGCGGTCTCACCACTGCCGAGGACAGAAGGAGAATAACCTGCTTGGACCTGCTGGTCACGCCGTTTCTGATACAAGCCAAGATGCCATTGGCCTTCTTGGCCACCTGGGCCACTGCTGGCTCATGTTCAGTCACTGTCAACCAACACCCCCAGGTCTTTCCCCTCCAGGCAGCTTTCTAGACATAAGGCATAAAGAAGCAGTTAGCAATGAAAAATCCCTGTAAAATGTTATTGCAATTTGCTGGATTCAAAATTACTTAGATTCATTTCATTTTAAGCAAAGAATTCTGTAATTATTTAAAATTAAGACAACACAATGGAGTTTAACAAGGTTATAATCCTAACTGAATTTAAATCGCTGTGTTTGGAAGAACCTTGTAATGCTTCAGTTGTGGAGTGACAAAGCTGAAGAATTTGAGTTTTGGTTTTTTTTTTACTTTTTCTAGTGGCTGCTTCCAGTACTCAGAACAAACTTGTAGAAGTTGTTAGGAGAGTTCCCCAAGATTCAGCATTCCCTGATGTTATTGATGAATTGATATCTGAGAAGAGATAAGAGAATTATTTACATAATGATGTTTGCAAAAGAGCATCGAGGAAGTGTGCTAAGTGTGTGTCTTTATAAGTAAAAAAAAATATCCAAAAAAGGAAGAAAGGTAACAGATTTTTTCTTAATGTGTATACCTACTTCAGATCCATTTTCCTAAAAATGTCATGTTACTATTACTAATAACACAAGTGGACCAATCTGATGCAATACCATTTTTCCAGTTTGTATTTATTATAGTAAGATTGTAAATGAGTATTGATTTTTGTCTCACAACAGTTTAGTGCAATAACAGGATTATAAATATAGGAGAGGTGAAGTATGCATGAAGAGGTAATCCAGGATAACCTGAATATATCCTGTGCATCTTCCAGTCTGCCTTCTAGTGGATACATTGAGCACTAGATGATCGTCTTTTTATCACTACCTTTCATGTTATAAGAGAATTATTGAGTCCTACACTCTGTCAGATCCTTCATCTATCTTGTAGGTTTCATTTTCTAAGACACTTTTGCTGTTAGTTTGCTTCTCTGGATGGAGCTCTTCTGTAAATACTAACAATTGCTAAACATATTGACTTTTAAAATTAAAATAATACAAAATAACTGAGTAAATACACACATTAATTTATGTATTATCATATTAATAATGTACACATGTATTGTGAACACCTAATAGACATTGAGGAAAACTGCTTCTTAGTTCTGAACAATATAATATTCAGTATGTCTAGCATAGGTCTAAATGAGTAGACAATGCTCCGATGTAGATTTCAGTTGCTGAAAACAAATGTGTAAAATATGTTCTGGCCTTTTGTTGAAGAAGTATGTCCTTGTCATCACCAGACCAAATCTAGATTTTGATTTTTTCCAGAAATTAGAATCTGTACTGAGAACATGGAGGAACTTATAGCTGTACTACATCAGGTAGAGCTCTGGAGAAAGACTGGGACAGTTTCTCCTCCTTTTCTTTCTTATTCCTGATGCCAGCAATTTACGGTGCCTTTTTATTTGGTATAATGTACTCCTCGAACTTGGGCAAGTGTTTTTCCTAAGTTCGGTCTGCATGCTTTAATTGAAGTCTGCAGCTGATTTATCTCTGTTTTATCCAAGTGAAGGTGCAAGCAATGTATTACAGGAGTAAGTTTCTTGTTTCCCATTACTGCCTGTGTATTGGCTATACCTGAGCTTGGCATGATCTGGTTCCTAGTCCTCAGTAAGCTGTTGTTAATAGATTTTGAACTCTGATACCTGTAATTCTCACTGATAGCCTCACTTTTCAACAAGGAAATGAAATTATTTTAATGCTGCAATGAAGTAGGAACAGTCTAAAGTAATAAAAGCAAAGACACTTTGAAAAATAATCAAAATGAAGACACTTTGAATAGCACAGAATCCCACAGGTATTTCATCAAGATGTATCATGAACCTTGTAGTTTTGATCAAAAAAAGGTTTTTTCAGGAAAAAAAATAATTGAAACCTTTTTTTTCTAGCTTTAGAAAATAAGTAACGAACTTTATAGTAATTTCATGTACTTAGTGTGGGTGCATAGCAATATGACAACACTATCCTCTAGTGGCAGTATGTGTTAACACAAGTGTCACTCCGGCCAGTGTGAACTGCTTAGTGTGTTGAAAAGATGGTATGCTGCCCACATCACTATTTATAAGCTCAGAGTTTTGTTTTATGTAATATAACAAGGAATAATTAACCACATGCTGCATACAATGTGGTGATAATAAATGATTCAACCACCAGCATCAGCTTCACTACGTATATTTCAATGGGACTATAAAACAGAGTATACTCATGATTTCTTGCGATTTTCCCAAGCATCAGTAATTGTATTCTGTTGCAGTAGCTTTATTCATAGATCTGTCATTTAACATGGTAGGATCACTGGCTGGTTTTTAGTCTACTCATGAACTCTGGCACTTAAATCTAACTCTCATGGTTAGTGTCTCTAGACACTGGAATCCACAAGCACATAAAATATCCTTAATTTGTTTTTTTTTGGTTTGAAATTTTAAAAAAACAGACTATAGCTTAAAGGAAAATAAGGACAGACAAGATTTTTTGTGAGAGAATGAACTCAGAGATTTCAATGCGTAATTTTCTCATACTTACCCACTTAAAGGACTAGTCTAGACTGAAAGTGTATTTCCTTACTGTGAAAATAGATGTTACAATAAATTAAATTATCTCCCACTCACCCTCTAAAAATGCTCTGGTTCTGGAAGTCTGGATATCTATCTATCTAAGTAAAAAATCCCATAAGAGTTGTCTTTTTTTTGTTGGGTTTTTTTTTGGTAGATTTTTTGTCTGTTTGTTTTAAAAATTCTGATGCATTTTGGAGAAATTTTATTTAAACCTTTTTTAATGTATTTTGGGAATAAGGAGGTTATGATATTTCCCATTTACACATTCCCCAGATAAATCCAAGGCAATTTGTGACAATGCTACTGTAGCCACAGAACAATAATTAGTCAAGAATAAATTCTTTTTGAATGAGACAACAACTATTTTTGAAATATCAATGAAAACTCTTAGTAGTGTAGGTAATGCCCCATCAAGGGTGAGATGTAACTATGCAATGAACAGTGTTATTTGCAAAATATCATAATAAAATATCTGAAGAGTTCAGATGTTATTACACTTGAAAGATGCTATTCAGGGGGTTGTAGTGAGTTATGCAGCATTTTGCTTCTAATTTATAAGTTTAATTCCAGTTCACATTGCTAGTGACAGAATTACATGATGGCACATCATAGCACTGTGTTTCAAGAATTAACCATATGTGTCCAGTCACCCAAAAATATAGCTGGAAGTTTATATTGCAGATTGACTAACTGTGGAAAATACCATCCAGTAATTTTTTGGCAGTGTTTGTTACCAATGCTTGAGTGGCAAACAAAGATTGAATTGTCCTTTTTCCACTAGTTCTCCTCTGAAAGTTGAGCATTGTCAGTAGGAAATACAGGGAAGTTTCAGAATTTTTGCCTCTGCTGAGTGCGTTCTGCAGGTAAATAAAGAAATGAATAATATTATCAGGGAAAAATAATACCCTGATGTCCTGGGGGAAATGCTTCTGAGGGTCTGTGGAAGGGAACCGTATGCTAGTGACAGGCTGCAATTTGTTTGCATGAATCTTAGAATCATAGAATAGTTTGGGTTGGAAGGGACCTTAAAGCCCATCCAGTTCCAACCTCTTGCCATGGGCAGGGACACCTCCCACTGGATCAGGCTGCCCAAGGCTCCATCCAACCTGGCCCTGAACACCTCCAGCGATGGGGCAGCCACAGCTTCCCTGGGCAACCTGTGCCCGTGTCTCACCACCCTCATGGTGAAGAAATTCTTCCTTATGTCTAGCCTAAATCTGCCCCTCTCCAGTTTATACCCATTGCCCCTAGTCCTATCACTACAAGCCTTTGTAAACAGTCCCTCCCCAGCTTTCTTGTAGAAAGGCTTTACATCACAGATGATCAAAATAATGCTCTTTATCTTTTAAGCTGTGTTAAAATAAACTTGTGCTGTAGAAAGAGCAAAAAAGCTTTGAACTTAGCTGTGTGTTCTTTTCAATAGGTCAGTACCGTCACAGGAATCTCTCTCCTCCTTCTGCTTCCATTTGCCTGGTTCTCTTCAATTCTGCGTTTCCAGATTGTATGTATCTAGAACTAATAACTTAAGGGCATAAGAAAGTGAGAGTTTACTGTTGTATGAGTTATTATGTGGTTTAGCGTTCCTGTTGACTAAAACCAAATTACATTACTGAAAAATGTTTACTTTCTTGATGTCTCAATCAGTGCTTTTTTGTCATATGTTTTCTTTGTACGTATTTTGCATTGAAAAGGAAAACTTTTAAAATTTTCTTTGGAAAAATACTGTGTCTATGTACAATAAAACAAATATTAATTATAATTTGTGGTTTCATGTGTTCATAATTGCAAGAATGTTGCCTTAAGTACAAATACAGCAGTTGAAGAATTATTTTGAAACATCCAAAAATGTTACATTTGGGTATGAAGCATCATAGTCTAATAGTTTAATTGTTTAGGATTCCAGTGCAGTGTTTTTCTCAGTGTTTCATTGAAATATAGAATAGACATTAGAAGAGCTAATCTGTGTCTAAACACAGACATCTTATCTATTATCATGTTTTCAAATGGGGCTGAACTGAATGAGCAGGACAAGTAACCCAGGAAGACGAGACAAAGCTCCATGGAGAATGTCCTTCTCTGCTGACCCACAACACAGTTCATTTTCTGTACTCATTCGGGCTGCCTGCTGATATGCACATAGAGTACAATAGTGGCAGAGTGTTCTCTTCTGGTATAAATCTGTAAAGAAATACAGGAAATAAAATCATCAAATGTATTTCTCACAGGTCACTGAAGAACTGTAATGTCACATGGAGATACTAGTTGAACACTAATGATATGGAAAATGTGAACTTGCAGTCTACACAGTCAAACTATTTCCATTAATAACTGCATGAACCAGCCCCTGTTACAGTATAATGACCCGCTGTATAGAATCACAGAAACATTTAGGTTGGAAAAAACCCTTTAAGATCAAGTCCAACCCTTAGCCAAACACTGCCAAGTCTACCACTCAACCATGTCCCTAAGCACCACATCTATGCATCTTTTAACTACCTCCAGGGATGATGGCTAAACCACTTCCCTGGGCAGCCTCTTACCAGTTCCTGATAACCCTTTCGGTGAAGAATCTTTTCCTAATAGCCAGTCTAAACTTCACCTGGCACAACTGGAGGCTGTTTCCTCTCATCTTATCCCTTGCTATTTGGGAGAAGAGACCAACAGCCACCTCCCAACAACCTCCTTTCAGAGAGCTGTAAGAAGGAATAAATCAGATGATTTTTAGATCTTTCATGTGGTGAATATGTCACTTCGCAATTGTCTTTGCTGAATTAATTTCATTAAGGCAGGTGTTTTTCAGAGTCCTATTGCATTGGCTAAGAAATTGCACAGGCAAAATGTCTCTGTTTTTCTGGTGGTTGACTAAAAACATAAGAAAATAAAAAGTGGTGTTTAACAGTGGACAGAAGAAATAAATACATTGAAGAGATTGACTTTGATTTGCTTTTTCACTACAATTTCAGTTATACCAGTGGGAAGCATGCCTTCTCTTTCTCTCTGCTGACACTGTCCCATACATCTGGAAACAATCAGTCATGAAAAAAGGGCCTGACATCCCAAATCAGAGAAAGCAGACCAACAGTATGTGGCAGAGCTATGGCAACAAATCTGAAAATCTGTCTTCACTGATTTCAGTTACTGTCATGTTAGACTTGATGCAAAAATTTCAGTATCGACTTGCTCATATTTGTATTATGGCCCAGGCTAAATACCTGGAAAGTATTAACAATTACTTTTTAATGTAAATTGAATAGACAGCTCATACAAGCATGTGCTAAGAATTTATTTGAATTGAATAGTATGCATAAGAGACTTAGATTTTTTTAAAAGTAGAGTGCCATGAGGTGAAGCTGTAGTGTTTATAATGTAGAACTACAGAGAGCAGAAAAAGAAAAGAGAAGAAGTTGACAAAGAGCCAAGTCAGGCTCTTTGTCAACCGATTAATCTTTCTGGAATAAAAGACCCTCATGCTATCCTATAATATGAAGTCAGAAAAAAATTTTGGTTTAAGAAAAACTAGAAAGAAGAAATTTTATAACTAAATACTGCATTTTATAAAATTATATATTTTTTAATATAAATTCATATAGATTAGTTTTTGAAAATTAAACTGTTTTCAATATACACCTCTGTGTAATTTGCAAGGAAAAAATAGTAAATCATATTTTCACTTTGCAGTCTTTTAAAGAAAAGTCCCTAGATATGGCAAAAATCAGATCGTGGGTTGTGAAAGAGACAATTTGTCCTTGGATTCAACTCAGGCCTAAGGTATAGACTGGTATATCCTGATGGAGACATTGCAAATCTAATATGAGGAAGAGTTCACTGGTGACATTGAAAAAGAAGCTATGTCCCTACTTATAATAATATATAATAATAATATTATACATTGTTAGTAATATAAAATTACAAAACTACTAGTTTGTTACCAAGTAGAACAGAAGGCCAGAACATGGCCACTTAAATAAATAAAATATTAATCCTATTCACTGAATCGGGATTACATAAGAGAGCATGTGCCCACCACCATAAGAAAGCGAAATCATTTGTAATCTGGCTCTAGGAGCCATTTGCTATTAAGTTTCATTCCTTGTTTCAAGCTTTAGAGGTGAGAGGGGAGATTTTACTTCAAGCTCTGCATGACATAATTTCCAGATGCATATTTTCTTACTAGGTTTCTCTGAAATAGAAGTTGCCAACTACAGATGGAAGGGCATGGTACTAAAGTGGTCAGCAGATTGGTTTGGGATGGGAGATCCTGCTTTTATAAATTAATAAGTTAATGAATCAACCATATGTGAAAAAAAATCCTAAATTAAGAAAGGGTTATAAATATTGTGTAAAAATACTGGGTAACAAAAGTACTACAAGGCAGAGTTGTCACACAGCTTTTCCAGGGAACACCTTTTTCTGTATTTTTCTGTATTTCAGCAGTAGGAAACAGTACCACAAGAACTACTAGTAAGAGAGCATTTCAAGACTAAGTGCTTTAAGAATAATAAGCATTTTACCTAAACCACATAGTTCTGTATTTGTTACAATAGCCTAAAATAATATTAATTCTTAAATTTTTGGAGTAATTATGTCAGTCCTTGTTCTTTTCAGGAGACAATACCTGTTCTTCATTGACATGTCTTTAAAAAACAATCAGTAAAGGCTACATCCTTCTTTACAGTTTAATGATACAAATGTGTATTGAGGAGTTAGCAGTGTTAGTCAAATATTGTACTTTCAAAAATATTTACCTAAGTAATAATCTTATATGGTGTGTGTTTGTTCACTTGTTTAATTAGGTTCTAAACCAAACTTATTGCTGCTAAGAGTTTTTTACCATATTTTTAAAAAACCCACAGGATTTTAGAGTCTAACCATTCTGTCATGACATTTGTGTTGTGTGCAATATCACATTTCTAGTAATTTTCTACTCAAAAGAATTAAATTAAGTAGATACTCTGAGAAACATCGCATAGGGAATTTATGGCCTGGGTTCAGTTGGGATAGAGTTAATTTTCTTCAGCATCTCATACTGGCCTGCGACCAAAGTGCACAAGGGAATCTGGGATGGGAGACTACAACTCTCTGCAGCTAACTCTCTGTGGGACAACTCTCTGTGGGACATCTCTCCACAACTCTGGGTGGGGACAACCCTCCTGGGGTACAACTGTCTGCAAGGAATCATAAGAGTTAGGGTTAGGTTTATGGTTAGGCTTACAGTCAGGTTTAGGCTTAGGTTTAGGCTTAGGCTTAGGCTTAGGCTTAGGTTTAGGCTTAGGCTTAGGGTTACAGTTAGAGTTGTCCCTCCTTAGAGCTGTCCTCGTGGGACACTTGTCCCCATGGAGAGCTGGCTGTGGAGAGTTGAGGGGACACAGCCAGCACAGCTGACCCAGGCTGGCCAAGGGGGAATTCAATTCATTGATGTCATGTTCAGTGTATAAACTGTGGGCGGTGGCCAGGGGGTGAGGGCATTGCCACTCAGGAATGGGCTAAGCATTGGTTTCTAGGTGGTGAACAATTGCACTGTGTTACTCACTTTGTATATTCTATTATTATTAGTATTAGTATTAGTATTAGTATTATTTTTTTTCTCTTCCTTTGCTGTTCTCTTAAACTGTCTTTATCCCAGCCCATGAGTTTTATCTTTTCTCTTTTCAATTCTCCTCCCCATCCCATCGGGGGCTGGGGAGGGAGTGAGCAAGCGGCTGCATGGAGCTTAGTTGCCAGCTGGGTCTAAACCACAATGGTTTGTTACTGATCACAGTTCTTTCTGAGGAATGAAGATCGTGACTCCATAATATCATTCTGTGTGTTATTCACAACAGTCTTCAGTTCCTTTGTTACCTACCAAGCTGTTTCTTATGCCTGGACCCACCTACTGTGAAATTGTTTTCCCCTTAGTAGTGTCTCAGACTGTTTTGTTGCCCAATAAATGTTTTTAGCACCTTACATTCTGTTCTTTAAAAGTATCAAAGAGGGTGAGCTACTAAGCCAAATTCCCCTCCAGATTTGAGAATGTGACTCTGTAATCTTGTGTAAAGAGGCATTAACAGTATTAGTCACAGTACTCTGCTTTTTCCATATTCCTGACTAGTCTCTGATGCAGTTGTCCTTGTACAATCAGAATGAACAGCTTTATGAAATAATTCTAAAAAAATCTGAGATTTGTAGAACAGTGCTCTTATTACTTATAGAAACAGCATGATTTATTTTCATTTACTAATGCATGCAAGAGTTGCACAAAAAAACCCTTGGAATCATCAGTCAGCAATATTTTAGAATGGAGGATGCTTGGGTAGGGACTAAGGGAATGATTTTAGGTGTCTAGGGTTTACTACTGTAAATAACCATATTTATTTGTAAGTGCTGCCTGTGTAAGAATTGCATGATAAAACAATTCAAACGATGATTCACAACATGTGATAATGGGCGTTTTTTTTGTGGTAAAGGAACATCAGGCAGATACTTAGAACTTTCAGATTCTAAATTGACTTATACATCAGCCCTTGTGGGATTACAAAAAGGGCACTGCTCAAACTCCTTACCTTAGTTATCATACATGAGAGGCAGTCCACTAGCTGGAATTGTTCTGCTTATGTTCTGCGCTTGATTCTCAGTTCATAGAATCGTAGAATCAGAATCGTAGAATCAGAATCATAGAATCATAGAATCATGGGATGATAGAGTCATAGAATGGTTTGGGTTAGAAGAGAAATTAAAGATCATCTACTTACCAACTTATACTGTAGGAACTGGATTCCAGTCAGCTGGGAGTTATTTTTATGATCAGGGAATTCTATCTAGAGAGAGATAACCTGTCTTTTTTTTGTTGTTCAAGCAATGTTGTGGGAGCAGACTGGACCACAAAATGTGACCCCAAAAGTGTCTTAGAGTAGCTGACTTATTAAAGGAGATGTTCAATAAAATGTCTATTCCATTCAGTTTTATCAGCAGAAAAAGTACACCTGAACGAGGCGTCCAAGTTCTACTCCTCACTATACCTTCTTTCTCTTATCATTCCTTGCTTTGTTACCTTTGTGAATTTTGAATACATGCACCTGGTCAGCAAATTAAGAATCAGGTACTTTTTAGATGGTTATTTGCAACTCCTATTTTCCTTTCTGTGAATGCCAATATTTTAACTTACCTTAATATTTATTTGCTTACATTTTTTGTTCTTAAAATGTTCAAGTATAAATTAATATGTAGGTAATGTTCCAATTTTCTCATTGAGATTCTATTTACTATGAATCTCATGAGAGTTGTTAAATAAGGAGTCTGCAAGTTATGTGTAGTATTTTTTTATGTGTAGTATTATTTATTTAGTGCCAACAATCTGGGAATGTGTAAGCACTTAACAAATATTAATAAAGTAAACATCTGATTGTTCTAATAAGTATCCTTACATCTGTTTTATAGATGACTAAACAGAGGCCTAGAAAGGAGATATGATCAGCCAACACCAAACAGATCTGTTAAAGAAGCTGGGACGCGTTAACCTGAGTGGAATCTAATGGAATTGTAGAAACACATGAAAATTCAATTCATATTTCATTTACGTGGAAACACACGTTTCACAAAGTGATTATATTCATGTAGACAACAAACAGCTCAAAGGTTTTGTTATAAACAACCAATGTCTTTCAAATGGAGGATAACTTTTCCTTTGTTTTGCCTGGCCCCTTGAAATAAGGAATTTTCTGGTTAACAAGCCAATAATGAAAAATCCTTCTGCGCTGCTGTTTCCACAATTCAGATTCAAATTGGACAATTTTCCACCCTGACTCCTCTGAAACTTTGTGGGAATTTTATTGATTACGTTCATAGCAGAAATCTTAAAGAATTTTGAGGCCATTGAGATGAAGTTTAACAAGGCCAAGTGCTAAGTCCTGCACTTGGGTCACAAACCCCCCGTGCAGCACTACAGGCTTGGGGAAGGGTGGCTGGAAAACTGCCGGGCAGTGAAAGACCTGAGGATGTTGGTTGACAGCCAACTGAACATGAGCCAGCAGTGTGCCCAGGTGACCAAGAAAAGCAATAGTATGTTGGCTTGTATCAGAAATGGTGTGGCCAGCAGGACCAGGGCAGTAATTCTGCCCTTTGCACCCTGCACTGGTGAGGCCTCACCTGGAATACGGTGTTCAGTTTTGGGTCCTTCTCTATAAGAAAGACATTGAGGTGCTGGAGTGCACCTCAGTGCTCAGTGCTGGGCCCAGCCCTCATCAATGACCTGGATGAAGGCATCGAGTGCACCCTTAGCAAGTTTGCGGACGACACTAAGCTGGGTGGAAGTGTCGATCTGCTGGAGGGTAGGGAGGCTCTGCAAAGGGATCTGAACAGGCTGGACTGCTGGGCAGAGTCCAATGGCATGAGGTTTAACAAGGCCAAATGCCGGGTCCTGCACTTGGGGCACAACAACCCTGTGCAGTGCTACAGACTAGGAGAAGTCTGTCTAGAAAGCTGCCTGGAGGAGAGGGACCTGGGGGTGTTGGTTGACAACCGACTGAATATGAGCCAGCAGTGTGCCCAGGTGGCCAAGAAGGCCAATGGCATCTTGGCTTGTATCAGACACGCCGTGACCAGCAGGTCCAGGGAGGTTATCCTCCCTCTGTACTCGGCAGTGGTGAGACCGCTCCTCGAATCCTGTGTTCAGTTCTGGGCCCCTCACCACAAGAAGGATGTTGAGGCTCTGGAACGAGTCCAGAGAAGAGCAACGAAGCTGATGAAGGGGCTGGAGAACAGGTCTTACAAGGAGTGGCTGAGAGAGCTGGGGTTGTTTAGCCTGGAGAAGAGGAGGCTGAGGGGAGACCTCATTGCTCTCTACAACTACCTGAAAGGAGGTTGTAGAGAGGAGGGTGCTGGCCTCTTCTCCCAAGTGACAGGGGACAGGACAAGAGGGAATGGCCTCAAGTTCCGCCAGGGGAGGTTTAGGCTAGACGTTAGGAAAAAATTCTTTACAGAAAGGGTCATTGGGCACTGGAACAGGCTGCCCAGGGAGGTGGTTGAGTCATCTTCCCTGGAGGTGTTTAAGGCACGGGTGGATGAGGTGCTGAGGGATATGGTTTGTTGGACTCGATGATCCGGTGGGTCTCTTCCAACCTGGTTATTCTGTGATTCTGTGATTCTGTGAGTGTGTCCAAAGAAGAGCAATGAAGCTGGTGAAGGGGCTGGAGAATAAGGCTGATGAAGAGCAGCTGAGGGAACTGGGGTTGTTTAGCCTGGAGGCTGAGAGGAGACCTTATTGCTGTCTACAACTATCTAAAAAGAGGTTGTGGAGAGGTGGGTGTTGGTCTCTTCTCCCAAATGATAAGTGATGGGACAAGAGGGAATAGCCTCAAGCTGTGCCAGAGGAGGTTCAGATTGGACATGAGGAAAAACTTCTTCACCAAAAGGATTATCAAGCAGTGGAACAGCTGCCCAGAGAGGTGGTTGAGTCACCATCCCTGGAGGTATTTAAAAGATGGGTAGATGAAGTGATATGATTTAGTAGTGGACAGGTGTGGTTGGACTGGATGATCTCAAAGTTTTTTTCCAACCTAATGACCCTACGATTCTATGAAATGCACTATGATCTCTAAGAATAAAATCTAAAACGTTTGAACTAATGTTTTCAAGCTTAGGTGCTAAAATGTCACTCCTAAACATGTTTATAAGTTCAAAAACAAATTACTATCTTCCAAAAAGTTCAAGTAATTTTTATTTTGAAATTTAAACATGTATAGGAATGCAGCTTTCGGGCATTAGTGGCCGATTTTTAGTAAATTTTAATAGTACATTTGATGATCCATAAATGAAGTTAATGAGACTCATGAATTTTCTAAGTCCTCATCACAACTAAATTTATAGAACCACTGGATGCTAACTATTGTAGTTTACTGTGGTATCTGTGGGCTTCTGGATATAGACATGCAACCTAAGAGAGTGTCAAAGCAAGATCTAGGTGTACGTCACTCGTGTTTCCTCATTGATCTAATGCTGTCATTTGTGTTGAATGAGAACGTAAAGGTATTAGCAGAAAATTTTCATTTTGGGGAGTTTTTCAGTCTGAACAAAATCAGGAGAGCTAAATGACAAGGGTAAACTCTATTCCACATTTTAAGATTGCAGGCCATGAGAAATCAGTCCTGTTATGTTTTAAAATAGAGATCTCCTTACCGACTACAGTAGAAGAATATCTCAGGGAAAAATTATGACTGTGTTTAATGAAGAATTTTCCAATCTTGCATATTTCAGTGAAAATGTTATTGTCCTGTTTTTCAGAATTATCTTAGTTTCTAAAATCTATGATAAAGACTCTAGAAAATACATTTAGTAACTTGGGGATATAAACTATACAGCACTTCAAGATGACAGCAGGCATCAGTATTTTTTGGACAGTATTTTTTGTTGCAGAGGAATGTTATTAGAAGAACTGGCAAAAAATGAACTGAGCAAGTACAAGGGGCAAATAAGGATAAAGGGACACATTCTGCAAAGAGCTGAAGGTGTTTTGAGGCACTGAGTGAAAGGCCTTTAACTCCTGTTGACTCCTAGCATGCAAGGAAGGTGGACTGAAAGAGTGTGTGTATGTGCATACGTGTAGAATCAAAGAACCTTATTTGAACCTTTCTTTGGGTTATAGCCAAGTACTTTAAAGTCAAGATGATAGTCAGATGCCTGGGCTATGAATTTACTTAATGCAAAAGAAAAAAAAAGGAATATAGCTGCTTTGGTTTTGATCTTGCTCATGTGATAAATGTTCCAATAGCTGCCGATCCTACTGGCTGGTCTAAAGATCTTCTCTAATTATATTTATATAAATGTTAATAACTATTTCAGTATTATTAACTATGGCAAGATTTGAAATCATTAAAGGTGGGAAATTGGTGGGATTAATTTTCTCCGGCTTTTATTTGCCAAGAGAGCATTTTCCCAGCATTATTCTTTCTCCATATATTTTAACTTCATAATTGTGGATCAAAGCCTATTCAGCTTTGGTTGTATTAAGTGAATTTTACTGAAATAGAAACTCAGAAAGGCATTTTCTGCCAAAAAAATGTAACTGGAGAAGTCACGCTTGAGTTCAGCTTATTAAATCTGTTTACTCAGTGTGCCTAAGTCTTTCTGGAATTTAAAAAACCCACCAAATAGGGGTATTCTTGGGCAGTGGGACATGACAAGTAGTATATTTTTAAAGAAATAGTCCTGGGAAATAGGTTTGAGAAACATTAGCAATACAGAGCAATAAACAAAACCTCATAAATGTATTGCCTGGAATAACATGTAGCTCTAAGAAAGGAAAATTATTACAAAATTGTGAAAAATCAAAACTTCCAAGCCTTGCAATTTATGTTCATCTGAATATAAGAATTCCATCTGGTCCTGTATCCTGTCTCTGAAAATTGCTGATATATTTGTGCTTTCAAAAGAAGGTATATGAATTTTACAGGAAAATACTGTGGTTGGTCTTTTCCTGAACTCTGTTTGCTAGTCTGCTTCAACTTTTAGTAGCTCTTTTAATAAAATAGCTATAAATAATTATAATAATTGTGAATCAGAGAATCATAGAATGGTTTAGGTTGGAAGGGACCTCAAAGACCATCTAGTTTCAACACCCCTGGTATGGGCAGAGACACCTCCCACTGGAGAAGTTGCTCAAAGCCTCATCCAAACTGCGCTGGAACACCTCCAAGGATGGGATATCCACAACTTCTCTGGGAAACCTGTTCCAGTACCTCACTGCACTCCCAGTAAAATATTTCTTCCTAATATCTAAACTAAATCTCCCCTCTTTTGGCTTAAAACTGTTCCCCCACATCCAATCCCTGCACTCCCTGAAAAAGAGCCCCTCCACAATCTCCTGTGGGCACCCTTTAAGTACTGAAGGGCTGCTAGACGATCTTCCCAGAACCTTCTCTTCTCTCTGCTGAACAATCCCAACTCTCTCAGCTTGCGTTCATATGGGAGGTGCTCCAGCCCTCTGATCATCTTCCTGGCCTCCTCTGGACTCTATCTAACAGATCCGTGTCCTTCCTGTGCTGAGGACCCCAGAACTAGACACAGGGCTCCAGGTGAGGTCTCACAAGAGCAGAGCAGAGAGGCAGAATCACCTCCCTTAACCTACTGCTCGCACTTCTTTGGATGCTGCCCAGGATAGAGTTGGCTTTCTGGACTGCAGACAGACATTGCTGGCTCATGTTGAGCTTCTCATCAACCAGCACTCCCAAGTCCTTCTCTTCAGGGCTGCTCTCAATAAATTCTCTGACCAGCCTGCATTTGTGCTTGGGATTACCCTGATTCAGGTGCAGGACGTTGCACTTGGCCTAGTTGAACTTCATGAACTGTGTTTATATTATTCCACATGAGTATTTATGTCAAAGTTCTTGGCTTTGTTTACTTCATGTCATTTAGAATATAAGATCAGCCATATAAAATGAGACCTAATATCCATCTAGCTTAATATTGCCTCTAGCCTGCTATGTATTTTGTTTGCTGAGCTTTATTATTTGCAGACTAAAAACCAACAGCTTATTCTTCTCTGTGAACTTTTAATTGCATTAATGACATTAGTAATTTCATCATTGACATTAGTCTTCTTTTGCTTTCAATCTTCTGGGTTATTTTTTTCAGTGAAGCATCTTGGTGTGTTTTGTTTCACTTTAGTGAAGCTGTTCCATACTTCTCTTTATCTTTGATACTCTTTTTGTAATTTCATAGAAGCTATAGACCTTTAGAAATTAAAATTACAGTTTTATAGGGTCTTTTTTTTTTTCTGAGACAGGATGTCAGAAATGCATACTTTGTAGTTGTTAGGACCATAGTAGGTTTATATTGTCTCAGAATTATTTTTGTCTCTTTCCTAGTACTTTATATTTGCTTTTTTGAACCCTGTTGCATATTGAACTGCTGTTTTCAAAGAATGATCCATGATGACTCCAAGACCACCTCCTCTTATGATAATAGTTAAGAGATCATCTTTTTATATGTTTTTGCCTTGTGTATTACGCTGCCTTTATTGATTTTGTGTGTGCGTTATCCATTTTAAGAACATTAGAATGATTATATTAGGTTAGACCAAAGGTTACTCTAGGCCGGTTTCCTGTCTCTGACACCGGCTAAAAGAAAATGCCATTGAAAAAACCAAACATTAGACCAGGGCAATCATACACTGTTATATTCTCTCTAGCTTTAGCAGTTTGCAGTTCAGGAAATTCCAGAGTCAGAGATACTGTCTTTGTAGTTAATGAATTTTATTTCCTGTTGCTCAGTGAGGTACAATTCTTCTGCAAAGGCTAGCAGTAAGTTTTAGATTTGACTGTCCTGACTAATTTTTATCACCAATAATACTTCCTTCTATTCTGTCCATATGCTTTTACTCTTAATTGAAGTACTTAAGCCAATTAGTGTTCATAAAACTTTTAAGTTCATGTAGGCACTCAGTTAACTGATCATTCTTTTTTGGTCAGATCAAATGGAGTTTATGTTTTTTCCAATTTTTTCCTAAATCCCAAACTGTTTAATTTCGTACTTTGGCATGTTACTAGTTTTTTCACACAAGGTAGAAAACACTTATTTGCGGAAGAGATTAATTGACTGTTTAAGCCAAAGCATCATGTTGCTGAAGCTGTAGAAGCTCACGGTTACTCCAAATGCATTCTGTACTGGCTGCAACCATTTAAGTAATTCCTTATTTTTTAAGGATATATATAAGGATGGTCTTGGACTACAGGTCTGCTTGAATGTATGTCAGCCCCTTGTCTAGTATTACGTGTAGGATTAGATCCTGCGTTATTGAAATTAAGAAGAGTTTTGGCTTTGACCTTTTTTATTAGGAGCAGGACCTTGGACATCAGTGTGCAGCTGGACACATTGAAAGATGAAAAGTTATCTGATTAAGTACAGAGATAAGAACTCTAGCAGTATTTACATTTTCTGTGCTATTTAAGTGCTGCATTCCTAATGTGCACTGACACTGCACAGTTTTAGGGGTGATATTGTGTGCAACCAGCAATAAATGTGTGTCATGATTCCTTTGAACGCTTTAATATTTTAGGCATGATATGTTGATTGTGGCTTATGGAAAGAACAGACATGCAGTTTACCTTGTGGGAAGAGGAATCCGCTGCAGTAATTTAGGCTTTTCTCCTGGTATTTCTCTATTATCCAATAATCTCTTTGATGAGGAACAGACCCTGATTTTCTGTTCCCCCCTCTAAGTCTGGCACCTGCCCATAATCTTTATTTGTTTGGAGAGACAGGCCCCCCAAATGCCTTTCATATTTAGCACTGCTGTTTCCATTTACTGCCTGATCAGCCTTTTTAGAGGCTGTGCTCTCTATCTCAAAGGTTATTGTTGCTGGGGAAAAAAAAAGCCAAGTCATAGATATGTGTTCTGGTAGTAATGTTTTCCCTGAACCACAAGTTCTTGAAATGGGTCCATGTTAGCTATTATGATGGGTTGGCTATGACCCAGGCATTCAAGGTCCTTATTTTTTCCTTTGCAATATTGGTAGAGGTGTTTCCTTGCTATTTAGCATCTGGCATATAAGGAAGTTTTCCTGTTGAAAGGCAATGCTTTGCACATCTTTTGCAATTAATATATTGCCCTTGCTTCTTCTGTATTGAGAATTTAGTTCAGAACCTCATTTCAGTTGTGCAGAACTTGTGAAGGTTATGACCCATGATTAAGCCTACATGAGGCATGTCTTGGTTTTCTCCACTAGGGTCACATTTCTCAGGGTTTTTCTCTTTGCTGGTTGTTCAAGATGCAAACACCGTGCAAAAATCAGCTCAATTTCAAAATTTTCTTCTGAAGTGAATTAAGAAGGCTTTTGTCATTTCACCTTCTTCCGAGCATGCCAACAGAGCCAAAATTTCTTGTGCCATTTGGGTAAGTACATAGGCCTATTGTATGGCTGAGGTGTTCGTAGTGGCACCAGGCATGTCTTATGCCCCGGTGATTTACTCTGAAAAGCCTATGGGAAAAATGATGGATGTTCACACAGTGCTTGTCTCCTAAAGCATTGATCTGTTATGCAGCTGTATCAGCTTTGGCAACATCCACAGAGCACAGTGTGAGTGTATCCCCATTGACTCATTTACTATTGCCTCCTAAACTTTGATGATCTGGTGGCTCTGCTTCTTGCATCTTTTAGGTTGTTAAGGCTACAATTCATCAGCTCTTCACGCATTGTCCTGCCTACATGGTTATACTTCCCCAAACCTCCTCCTTCATGCTTAAATTCTCTTCAGCTATCCCAGGCAACAGGAGTCTCACTTGTTTGCCACTCAGGGAACTAAATCATTCTACTAGAAGGAATGATGAGAACGCATGGTTTTGTCTGATCTTTGAAAGAAGAACTCATGCCTGGGAATCTAAACTATCAATGCTGTTACCCATTGTTATGTATGCATTCAGCTCCAAGGGTGTCTGCTTCTTGAACTGACTTAGGTGGACCAACCTCCTTTCTCACCCATCTAAGTAGACTGGCTTATTTTTCAACCCTGTTGAAGCGCTGGCTGCCAAACTGCCTGGCTTTGTTTTCTAGATGGATATTCACACTGCTTGACAGGTTTCTTCTCTGTGATCTTGTGTCCCAACAGTTTCTTTTAACTTTTTAATGGAGGGCAGATGGTCTCTTGCACATCATATCACTCCAGACTTGTGCTTGGTGTGGCAGACATAAGTTCCTGTTCTATTGCGTTACCTGTTGAACAGCGATGATTTTTGTAGCTACGGCAGCACTGGCCCTTTTAGGACATGCAACAGTTGTTGAGAATCTGCTGTCTACCCATTCCTTCATTTTTATTTTCAGAATTAAAATCCATCCTATTGTCTGAAGAATTCTTAGACTAGTTCTGTTTGCCAGGAGTCTTCTCTTGCAAAGGGAAGAGTATTTTACTAATTGCTAATATTAGATGGCCTTTGCCTCCAGTCTTTGAAGACTGTGTTATTCATTTTAGGTCCATGATTTATGTTTCTGCCCAGCCAGGGAACATGTAATAGATACAGGATCTCACTATTTTCTACATTCTCTTCGCATTTTTTGAGTGGAGTATCTGGCTATTGAAGTAGATTATTGCAATAACTGGCAAGCTAGACATTCTGTCTTGAACTTGTCTAGCAATCCAAGTACTCAAGAGGGGAAGTCAACCAGTTTTTCAGAATGAATAAATGGTCTTTTATGAGGGTTAATTAATTGTTGAAAGGTATAGGTGGTAGTGCCTAACGGTAACTTTCTAAATGATGGTAGTTTGTACTTTTTCAGGTTACACAATGTTCTTATCTCTTAAACAGAATAGAATCTCTGTATTATGTCTCTTATCTAGGCAGTGCTGACATACATGTGTAAGTTTTCCATCTAAACTTCTACAACTTTGCTCCATATCCACTGATTGCTTTTTAATTCCACCATAATCTCATGCTTTGTGCAGACTTTAATGTAACTAGGTTTCTTGATATTTTTTCGAGAACTAAACATTGTAAATGTGTTTCTTCCGGACAATTCTTGTTTATGGAATGATGCAACTATGGTCTTGATCCAGAGTATTTAGCTGGGATCCAGTAAGGTGTCAGTATGAATTCTGTACAAAGCTTTCCTAGAAGTATAACCCTCAAAAGAATTAACAATTCCAAACTGCTGGTGAATAAATTTTAATATTTCTGTCTTATAAACAAGAAATACTTTATTTATTTATTTATCTATGTATTTTTTTACTGAATTACAGAATAGCAGTCTCTCTTAATTAGTAGACAAGTCTATGAGTTGTATTGATAAACAATTAATCTATTCGGAATATTTACCAGACAATTGTCTATGAAAGACAAATATTCCTTCAAGAGGCAAATGCTGTATATAATGAAAGGTAATTTTTTAATGACTAGTTGTGAATGTGAAATTCTAAGAGGCAATAAAGCCTTCAGAGTATATCGACACTCAGTTTAAAACTTTGGAATGAAAATTATGGAGATTAATGTTAAGAGTTAGTCTATGGTCATGAGCAGAGGGAGCTGGGGAGATCAGATTGCTAACAGATAAAGATCTTAACTCTGGAAAAATACGTCAGTATTCACCTCAGTATTTTCTGGAAAAGAAGTTTTGCTTTTCTTTGCTCACCCCTGGTTTTCTAAAAACTTTTCTGTATTTAGTTTCTATTGTTTAGACTTTGGTATAAAAATAATCAAAAAATCATTGATACAGTTTTGTTTTCACGGTCTTCCTTTTCCTAGGAAAAAACATCTCATTTTATTTTATTTTATTTTATTTTATTTTATTTTATTTTATTTTATTTTATTTTATTTTATTTTATTTTATTTTATTTTATTTTATTTTATTTTATTATTTTTTTTTTTAATCTAGCTTCAATTACAAATTGGCTAGAAGGTTTTTTTTTTCATTGGAAATGTTAGTCCATTTCCATTCCATCTGCAAGCTTACATCCAGGCTTTGGGATAAATAACAATGAGCCTTCCACAGTTTCTCAAAACCTTTTAAATAAATAGTAATTGTGTATGATAGGCATGAACGTCATTACAATCTTCTGATGTTGGAAGTTCTTTCTTTTTTTTAAGAGGCTTTCAGTGTATACTTCATGGATGAGTAACTCTTCTCCAGATAATGTTTAATGATCACTAAAATACGTCTATTAATGGCATAGTATGAAATTCCATGAGAAGGAGCTGTAGGAAGTGACACTAGGATTTGCACAGTTTGTTGGTGTATGAGTAGCTAAATAGTGCTAGGATTCTGTCTCTGCTATCGCAGACTGGAAAAAGCCTGTAGCTTGGGAAACATCGGCTGTGTTGATGGAGAGGTAGATCTTGATCTGCCTCTGGGATGTATCATGGGACTGCCCAAGGGAAGGGGAGGAATGTTCAGTTTAAGTTCTCTGATAGTAACAGAGAGCTCTGAGATGGTCTAATTCCTAGGTGTGCTAACTGCCAGTGGCCCCGGGGGCTGCTCCAACAACCACTGGAAAATTTTGGTTTGCGCCTTTTGGTTGTGCCTGGTGCCTCATTAGTGGTGGATAAATGAGATAGAGGGCACCATGCTGGGGTTGCCCCACGGGAAAAAAACCCTGCTCACTGCATTTTTCTTAGGGAACTGCAGGTGTCACTAAAAATCACAAAGACAAATTCATTCTCTGGAAGCCACACTGTGGAAATATTGGGAAGTGGTGGAAAAGATGAATCCTTTTCCAGTTGTGGAGTGTGATAAGCCAACATGAGGGAAAACAAGATATTTCTTTTGTATGTGTTAAATCTGTCTCACTGCTTTATGCATGTATGTCCTTATAAAGTGCTAATTGCGGCCATAACTGGAGTTACTAAGTTTTCCAAGTAGTCATTATAGTAAGAACAGTCCAAGAGGTTCAATTTCCATCAGTTACCAAATCCATGGCCTGAATAGCAAACTGTTTCATTTTTTTTAAATTTGTAATCGACTTTGTTTCTTGTATTACATTTGCTTGTTACTGTGATCAGTTCGTGGAAGATAAATACATGTCACTGTAAAAAAATATTTTAAATTATTTTTAACACTTTTAAAAACCAGCAATCATAGAATCATAGAGTTATAGAACAGTTTGAGTTGGAAGGGACCTTTAGAGGGCATCTAGTCCAATGCCCATGCAGTGGACAGGAACTTCTTCAGATAGATCAGTTTGCTCAAAGCCCCATTGAACCTGACCTTGAATGCTTCCAGGTATGGGGCATCCACCACCCCTTGGGGCAACCTGCTCCAGTGCTTCACCAACCTCACCATCAAAAATTTCATCCTTATGTCTGGTCTGAATCTACGTTCTTCTAGTTTAAAACCATGACCCCTGCTAAAAAGTTTGTCCCTACCTTTCTTAGAATCCTCCTTTAACTATTGAATTGGCACAGTAAGGTCTTCCTGGAGCCTTCTTTTTACCAGGGTAAACAATCCCAACTCTCTCAGCCTTTCTTCAGTCATCTTCCCACCTTTCCACCAGTAAGGGATGTAAAACAAAACACCTACTTAGGAGGAAAAAGCAGGCAGAAAATAGAGAAAGAGGTGGACAAACAGATGGGTAGCAGCAGGCTGAATCTGAAAGGTCAGTCTATCTCTCCTGCTATACAATGTTGTACAGTCTTGTTGGGCAAGGGATTGTTGACTTCTGACTCTGAATGGCCCTTAACTGGTGGATTATTTTAGAAAAGCTGACTTTCCAGCATCAGTCTATTGATGGTTGCCTTAACTTCTGACTTCAGAACAAGTAAAAGAGGAAATATGAAGAAGCAGTGTGAGGGTTAACTTCAAAACTTATTTGAGGAATCGGTGTGATGGTCATAGTGGAAAGTGCAGCTACTTTTGTCAAACATCTGTGGCAAAGAAGAAATGAAATCTTGTTGAGATGTGTTATAAAGAGTTTCACTGAATTTAGTACTTCGCTATTTTATATGCTGCTGTTGGTAAAGCAGGTGCAAGGGGTTAATTCCAGAAGCATTCTTCTTGAAGAGTCTTTCCTAGGCAGTCTGGTAATGCATTTGGAAAGTTAATCCCATAGTTGAATTCAGCTTTTACAGAGAACAACATTGATAATGAAAAGTGTACTTCTCAAACTGAAGTTCCATTTTTCTGAAGTTCTGTACTTCGTTTAAACATTTTTAGCTCATGTCTGAAGGACTAATACAGCCTAATTCTTATTCAAAGATACTTCAATTTTCTCCAATTGCTTGTATTGTTCCAAAGCAAAACCCAAAGAATCTTGCACATCCATCTGCCTTTCTCTACCAGAAAAAAACCCTATTTAAAACTTTCCCACTTTCACTTTTCACTTAGTATTTATTGGCTTAAAATCAAACACCTTCTTGTTTACTTTAGGTGTTCAAGGCTATGACCGAGCCCCACCATTTTCTTTCTTTGTTACATTTACAGGACTGATCAGAAACATGAGGCTTCCTTTACGTGTTCCCTTGCTGAAAATTCCTGTCAAACACCACTGTGGACATAACTGTTCTTGGCACTTACGGCCAAAACTTCATTATCTGATGACTGTATAATATTATCACTTATTCTTTTCAGTCTCTTCTTAGAATAGAGTCATATTATGCCTTTAACCAAATTTTCACTACCTGTCTTCGACACCTTTTTCTTTCAGCTAAATATCTTTTGAAGATGAGTTGCATGCAATATTCAAAGATTCATTGCACCATCAGTAACCTTTACACAGTTTGTATTGTTTTTCAGCTTTGTTCTCTGCTGTACTAGATTCTCAGTTTGATGACCTTCTGTGTAACTCATGAGACTCATTTGTTTTCCAAAAGGTAGCAGTGGGTTTTGATTCACGCTTTAAATACAACACAGATCACTATTGGGGTTTTGGGCTTTTGAGTTAGTCAGAATTATGAAACTGGACTATAAGGGATTTCCGTATCTAGTTTGTTTCACTGTTTGGTTCTTTAAAATTATCACACCGTTGGGTCTCTAGCGCAGCAAAAATATATCAGATTTCATATAGAGAGATTTGATGGAAACAACACAACATAAGAAATATATATCATAGTCTAATAATCTTTCAAAAATTAAGTTAAAAAATCCAATAAAACACAAATACGTTCCTTGTACATCAAAGTTTTTAATTAGTTGACAGCAACATTTTGTTTTGCTCAAGTAATAGCGTTTGCAAGTACCAAGTTGTTTAAGAATCAGTTGTGTTGCTTGGAATATTAGAAAATGTTATGTCTGTGCTCATATTCATGCACATAATATGCATAAATACATGTTACATTATCACGTTATACGAGAAATACCTAGGCATATAATATACAAGTAATTGAATAATATATGTAATTGACACAAATTAAGACTTCACAGTTAGTTGCCTATCTGGGTAAAATGTACCACTGTATGTAGAAATATTACCTAGAGATACCTTTTACAAAACTGAACAGGCGATGAGAGGGCATTTATTGCACATGCATCAAAAATTTTGCTAGCAACTCCCCCCATCTCCATCTCCATCTCCATCCTCATCCCTATCCAGTAGCACAGGAATGACTTGTTACCCTAAGGAAATGGGAAGGAACAAGTGAGGGGAAAAGTCACTAAATACCAGAATGAGAACAACCACAAAATTAAAAAAAAAAAAAGATGAAAAAAACTATTCACAGTTTCATAATAAACTGAAAATCAGATGGAAGTCAAACCAAAGAAAATAATAAACCAGAAATGAAAACATACAGAATAACATAGACATGTACAGGGAAATATTCAAAAGCAGAAATAATGTAATTAGTGATCTAAACTTGTAGATTTCTGCTACACATTCAAATCTCAGTGAGATTTTGGCCATCTTCCTATGAGAAGGCATGTCTTTTAGAAAGTGTGGAATTCTCACAGATGAAAAGAAACTTCAATGTTGGCACACAAATGCTCCATTGGCTTCTTGAGTTGTTGTTCTAGAAACATTTCTTATTCCTGTAAAAGAATATATGGTAGAGCTGCAGGCTGTGGAGCATCTCCACTTTCTCCTGCAGGAAGAGAAGGCTTTGGGAGCCTGAGTTTTCTTTGGAATACAGAGCCATAGGAGAGGCTTCTTCTCCTTGAGCCTGCCAGGGAGAGGAAAAAAAAAAAAAGGTCAATTAGTCTGAAGTTCAGAGCCATTATTTTAGTACAGGGAATGGCGAGGATGTTATCTTCATATTGTCTGTCGGTTGTGAAAAGCAGAACCTTGGTTCTATTCCTGAATTAATTTTTTTTGTGTGTGTCCTTATGTAATCCCAGAGAGATATAGAATTTGTAATCAGTAAAGATTCCTGAGTACCTTTTGTAAGCACTAAGCACACATTGCCTTGCCCACATTCTGCTTTGCTGGCTAGCTTCATTTTGTGCCCTATTAAACAGTTACAAGTGTCATCCCAGAAAGGGTTCCACTTCATTGAGATAAAGTGAGCTTTGAATATAAAGTCCTGTCCTGAGATATATTATGTGACAGCAAATCCTATTGACCTAACTGGAAATTTGGAATCCTTTATAGTAGAAGACTGGAGAAGAAGCAAGTTCTTTTTTATAAACTCATTGCCATGTTTTCCTTTGAGATTGACTCCTGAACTACCCTACAATGCAGTTCATTGTCTACAGTTTTCCTTAGCAGGCTTGTCTTAGCTTATCCCAGAGCCAACATCTGTGTTCTTCCCTCCTCGTTTGAAACTGGCTCACTTGGCAGGCAGTTACTGGGACAAATATAACTGGACCTCAATGTAATTCCCTTATGAGCAGATGCAGGCTGACATTTCTGCTACTGCTTGTTGTTCGGTGGAAGGTAATCTCTTGCAAAGCCAGGTTGGGTGTTGGTTAGATTATAAAGCTTATGTAAAGTGGAAAACAGTAGAAATACATGAAGCCTGAAAAATCAAGAATCCATCATGGGTTTGCATCTGTGATTTTCCATTGGTTTGGGACACAACCATTTGATTTTGGCATTGCACCCGTGCTCACGTCAATAAATAAGATAGCTAACCCTCCAGGGAATTACCGTCTCTTAATCAAGCCCATCATTAAAGTGTACACACAGAAATGGGCCTAGAGACTAGAGTTCCTGCCAAAACCCCAGAAGCCAAAAGAGAACATCAAGATTTTAAAAAACATTCCTGTAAGGCATTTACCAATGTTTATGTAATCTTAGTTCATCTCTTGCACTGCTACTTTTCTGTTGGATGAGAGCGTAAGGTGCTTGTTTCCTGTAAGTCAAGAGAAGCTTCTGGAGAAGCAGAGAGGAGCAATGCCATTTTTTACCTTGATTACACGATAATCTTAATTTTCATCAAAGGATTCTCTTGGGTGCCCCTCTGGGCTTCAGCAGTCTGCAGAGCCCTGATTAAGCAAGGATCCCATTTGTTTTCAACAGTCTCAGATTCTACTCTGAGAGCAGTGTGTTTGGAGGGCCTGTGGGCATTAATATTTTAAAACTTTGTCTGAAATGTGTTTGAGATGAGCATAGAATGTGCGTATTTATATAAATGTCTAATATATGTATGAGTGCATCATTTTATTTTATTGAATTTACTTCCTAAGAACTGTTCAGTCTAATTTGTACGGCTATTGTAAGAATACGTGCAAACAAATGCATGGTATTAGCAGTATTAGCATAAACCTAAGGGGAGCAGCCACTTCAAGGTCTGGATCTGCCAGGTATTAACTAACATATGGGCATTAAGTTTCAAACATAGTGTGTGTGTTACATGCATATACAAATGTACTATCAGCTGCAAGGTTCTAACATCGAAAATTAGACCTTGAGTCTTATCTTTTCTTTATTTCCAGGTTTTCTCCACTTCCATCAGTAAATTGAACTAATTTTGAAATTAAACTGTTGTCTTTGAAATCAAAGAAATTGCAGAAAATAGTAATTTGGTTTGAACCCTCTTTTTAACTCACACAAGAAATTTGAACCTATAATTAACAGTGGTGAGGGCAAAAAAAAAAAATAGCTCAAGAGTTAAACTGACCTGAAATGCATTCTTTTTACTGACTTCTGTATCTTTCCCAAAAGAAAAAAAACCCCAACCAATTTAAGCTTGGAAATAATGACAATTCAATGAGTTATCAGTACAACAGCAGAGGTAACAGTATCTCACTGCACTAAAGCAGGGAGTCCTCAGACTCATTTATCCAGATGCAGCAGAGGACCAGGAAGATGTTTGAAGGAGCAGATAACTTTCATTATATTTGATACAGGCTGGAAAATATATGCAAACAAATTTTCAAATCATCAAGCTTTGGCAAACAAAATTGACTGTAGCTTTGCATAACTTCACACAGCTCAGTCCTCTCACATTTCTTCATTTCCAATGAATAAACAAAACTGTGGACTGGTCCTGTGCAGGGTGCTGTACGAGGAGCTGGAGCTAACAGTGGGGAAGAGGCCAGCACCTCCACGCTGCAGCCAGGAAACCAAGGAACCTGCTTGCTGGCATATTTCCTGGCTGCAGCGTGGAGGTGCTGGCCTCTTCCCCACTGTTAGCTCCAGCTCCTCGTACAGCACCTGCACAGGACCAGTCCACAGTTTTGTCTTATTCATTGGAAATGAAGAAATGTGAGAGGACTGAGCTGTGTGAAGTTATGCAAAGCTACAGTCAATTTTGTTTGCCAAAGCTTGATGATTTGAAAAATTTGTTTGCATATATTTTCCAGCCTGTATCAAATATAATGGAAAGTTATCTGCTCCTTCAAACATCTTCCTGGTCCTCTGCTGCATCTGGATAAATGAGTCTGAGGACTCCTGCTTTAGTGCAGTGAGATACTGTTACCTCTGCTGTTGTACTGATAACTCATTGAATTGTCATTATTTCCCAAACACCAAAAATAAATATTTCATTTGTTATTTCATGTCTGATTCCATTGCTGTGGCTTGTTAAATTTTTGCGTATTTCAGGTCAGCCACATTTCATCAGGCAAAGCTGCCACCAAAGCTTGATGGGAGATTCATCCGAGTAAAGGTTCTAAGATTTGACATGTATTATTTTGCTGCGTCTTTGTGCTGTTGCTGTCTTTCATTTCAATTGGAACATAGATAATTATATTCTACATTTAAAACAACAAGTTTGTTTTTTTATATATAAAATATTTGTTTTACTATCCAAAGCCTGGAAACACCTTCAAAGAGGTGATTTTAGTATCTTATAATTTTCTGTACACCATAAACGGTTACTTGGAATGTGTTTCTAGTTGTCTGCCCTAAAAGGAAAAAAATACTGACCAAAAGAATTTAAAGTGCTTAAGAGTTTTAACCACAAAGGATACACAGAGAGGCTAGAAAGGCACATGGTGCTGAGCCTGTCAGATTCTTAAAATACCAACAATTTGGTGGTCTATAGTCCTGTCACTCTTTTCATATATCTGAAAAAAAAATGCTTAACATCCTTGTTAATTGGAACTAGAGCTTTCAGGCAAGAGATTTGATTCTTCCGATATCAATGTTCTAAAATCAAGGAAGATTCAGGGTTAGAGCATAGAAGTCTGCTTCCTGAAGCTGAAGCTTTATAAAAAGATTTTTCAAAGTAGTCTACTCAGAAATGTTCTCTTATGTATCCTGTTATCCACAATTTCTCTTTTAGTGTTTGTATTATTGAGAAATTTTCCTCATAAGCTTCGTGTTTTAAAGTCCATGTGCTCCTTTTTCTTCCTGCCCATGTGAATTAATCCTTTATTTGTGACTTCATTCCACTGAAATTTTTATGACGTCACAGAAGATCAGATCCAGAGAAAACCTAAGAACTGGTCAGTAGAATTTAGTGCTTAAGACTGAGCCCACTGAAAGAATTACAGTCATGTTGAGACATGATTTTCTAGCAAAAGCCAATGAGCTTTAAATGTGAAGTGATCCAAAAAATATATGAAGCATAAGCATGAATGTTTCAAAATAAAATGTTTTCCAAGATTTTCTGTGAAGGGTCAGCTATGCAATTCCAAAAAAAATAATCATTCCTGTTTTAAAATCTAAGAATAGAGAGATTTTAAAGCAGAAATGATGGCACTAAGTAGCACTTAATCTACAGTGTACAAACCTAAAGACATTCTAGAATGAACTGGAGCTTTAGAATTATTTATTCCAATACATTTATTCAGGGATGTCTGGCTGTCTTAACTTTTTTCTTATCTGTGGCTCACAAGGAAAAAATACAGGGAGATGATCTGGACTGATGAAACAAGAAATTGCCAGTCCTGATGATTCTTATCTGTTGAGTGTTGAGCTTGTTTTTTTTTTTTTTTTTTTAATGACACATAAAATTTTCCTCTCCTCAGCAGCAACAGTAGTGACAGCAGAGATGGACCAAGCCATTCCAAACTGCAGTAGGTAGGTTAGTCAGGCTGCCGTAACTTTTCAATGCAATCAGTTTGTTCTGTATGCAAACCATTCTTAGCTTCTTTTACTGAATAAATGGAGATGGGATAGGTGCATATAGCCTCTAGAAGACTAGATGGGGAGAAACTGCCTTTACCATTGGTTTATATTATTTTTTTTTCTGCTACATTGCATGTACTTACGGATGTCTTACCCAGTTCTGATTGATGAAATTACAGGAAAATAATTACTGGGAATAGGTAGCCTGAGAGCTCATAGTGCACATGTTGAGTCCATCTGGTCTTAAGAATAAGGCTGGAACTTCATTTTACTGAGGTGTTTGTATGTTCTTAGAAATTTCCCTCATCTGACAGCAGCAAGGTGTATAGGAGAATGAAAGGGAGTGTCCTTCCACCAAAGAGGAAAATCCTGAGTTTAACACAAGATATTTGTGTGTAGTGGGAAACATTGAATCTTAAAAGGCTCTGTTGACCTTCATCACTGAAAGAAGAAGGGAACAAAATCATAAATGTGACACTTGCCTCATGTTGAAGTCTGACCATAAATTCCTATCCGCAAACTTTTTGTGCATTTCATCTTTGTAAATACTAGCAAGCTTGTATCTGGGAGAAGAGATGTGAAATTAATGGTTTCTAAAACTTGATGATTACCTTTACTGTTGTATTTTAATTTGATGTTTGGCACACCATAAATTCTATGCAAAACAACCTGCCTGCACTGTGATGTGACTTCTGCTCCCTAACTGGATGGAACAGGTTGTTTTCTTATCTCTTATATTCTGTCTTCATTTCTAGACTAATAAGCTTTAGAAAAGGTATAATCTTGTAACAATGGTCATAAGCTCTTGACATGTATCATATATCATGCAAAGTCTCCTAGGTATTCTTTGATTTCCAGGTTTTCCAAACATCTCTCTCCCAGATATTTTTTGAATGATTATTTCCTTCAGCTTGCATTTTTCCAGTATGAATCTGATTTTGGGTGATATCCAAAGCCCATTGAGGTCAGAAGAATGTCTCGTATTGACTTCAGTGGGCTTTGGATTTGTTCCTTTATTTCCTACATCCAAGAGCCAAATTCTGCACACCTTATGGTTTTAATGGGAATTATGTGTAAGCAAGGCAAGCGGTATTGGCTTGCACAGTCTGATATTTTCAAACTTCTTTGCATTGTATTTCACTCTTTTCACTAGCATTCATAGTGGTACTATTGACAAACGTAAGTGCTATTTATCTGTCACCATGGGTAGCTAATGGAAATCTTAAGTAATACCGAATGAACACTGCTGTGTCCTGCTACCACCTCTTTCCAAACTTGATATATGTTCTTCCATTACCTTCTGTTTCAGTCTTTTAATTACTTCTCAGTTCATAAGGTTCTGTCGGTGTTTGGGAAAATGTGAATAATTTGGGGGTAATGTTTTGAAAGGCACAGTAATCAGATATAAAGTCCAGTTGCAGGTTATATTTTACGCATAATAATTTTTGCCCAGATTCAGTAAAGACATTTAACATGTGTTCAAGTCTACCCCTGTTAGGAAAAACAAGTAGATTTTAAAATGTAATTGCCTAAGTGGAACTTTGATCTCAATAAAAGTTAAGTAAAACTTCATATTCATTTCTGAATAAAGAGATCTTTTCAAATTGTGTGTTTTATATATCAATTCTCTAAGATGAAGGATTCCAAACTATTCTACAAAGTTGGTACTGCAAAGACTATTCACCACTACAGTATGGTTGTCTCTGAAGTGAGTGTGCTATATACCTCACCCAGGATTTGTCATTTAAACTTAAAATTGGAGTGATTTTTGTGGCAGGCCACAGAGATGGTCTGGACATTGAAGGATTTGCCTTAGGAGGAGAAGCTGAGGCTTGTTCTGCCTGGAGAAGATATATCTTTTAGGGGACTTTATAGTAGAACACCAAGAGGATGTAGCCACGCTATTCACAGTGGTGCATGATGGGAAGACAGGAGGTAATGGAGAGAAGTTGCAACAAGGCAAGTTTGGACTGGATATAAGAAAAAAATGTTTCAGAGTGAGGGCAGTCAAGCATTGGCACATGTTGCTCAGAAGAGCTGCGCAGTCCTTGAAGATTTTCAAGGCCAAATTGCATTTGAATAAGTTGTCAGCTCTCATAGCTGAACTTGCTTTGAGATGGAGGCTGGACTAGGTCACCTTCAGAGTTACTTCCCAACCTGAATTATCCAATGACTTTTTGATCCTATTTATGTTTTCTGTTGCTTATAGTTCAGTCTCTTGGTCTCTCCCTGGATTCATAACTTCTTTTTTTAAATAACATTTATTATATTATTTTTCTGTAAGGAGAAGTGAGAGATACTGGAAAGTACGTGCTAGAATACCTTGAACTTCCATAGGGAAAGTGTTAATCCATATTTCTCCCTTTTGAATTTTTCTGTTTCTCAGTACCTACTTCTCTTGGCATACCAATTTAATTGTCAGCAGTTCAAAAATTAACTAGCTAATTCCTTTATGATCAGGGGATACATATGTCCTCCTTCTGTTTTATATTTTTTTCTAGCTGTTTTATTAAGTACTTGTTATAAATAACTGTACCAGCAAGATTCTTCTGCTCTAGTTGTGCAGACATCTTCTTAGTTTTTTTCTTAAAGACTGGTTTTTTTTTTTAAATATTCCTCTATTCTTTCTTTTTGCCCCTTTAATCTTTTATCATTTTGAGTAACATTTCACAGAATCACAAACTGCAGAATGTTGATCATCTGGTCTGACCATCCCACTTGGGCAGGGCCACCAGGAGCCGGCTGCCCAGGACCACGTCCAGACAGCTTTTGAATATGTCCATGAAGGGAGACTCCACAACCTGCTCGTGCAACTTATGCCAGTCCCCAGTCAACGTCACACTGAAAAAGTGTTTCCTGATGTTCAAATGCAAACTCCCGTGTTTCAGTTTCATTGCCTCTTGTCCTGAGTAGAGGAAAAGCATCACATTCCCCAACCTGCTCACAACATTCCTCCTAATGTAGCCCAGGGTAACTTTGGCCTCCACAGCAAGGGGATGATGCTGGCTTGTGTTCAGCTTGGTGTCCACCAGGATCCCAGGTTCTTTTCTACAAAGCTTCTTTCCATCTAGTTATCGCCCTGCATATATTTGGGTTATTTTAGCACATTTTAATTTCGTACTTAGAATCATAGAATGGTTTAGGTTGGAAGAGACCTTAAAGATCACCCGGTTCCATCCTCCTGCCATGGGCAGGGACATCGCACCAGATCAGGCTGCTCAAAGCTTCATTCAACCTGTCCTCGAACACCTCTAGGGATAGGGCAGCCACAGCTTCCCTGGGCAACCTGGGAATACGTATCAGAGAGTCTGCAAGGCTAAAGACTAGCAAATCTAAAAAGGCAAGGGTAGCTGCCTAGAGCAATCTAGTCATATGCACAGAGCCATAGAGTTGGGCTGTATGTAGAATTATAGATGGACTCAGCAGAAGCAGCCCACCATTTCAGAGCATGTTTAGCAGACTAAAATTGATATCAATTCCTCTGTTACAATCAGGAAATGTTTTGCAGTATTCTTCCTCGTCAAGATGGGAATTCACTACATATTCATACTATAAGCTTTAGTTTCAGCCTAGGTACATATGGGGCAGAATACCTCCATTTTGTTTCTGTATCCCCGACATGCATACAAACCTCTCAAAAGACAAATTGGTGAACATATTCAGAAAAAAAAGATTTAAATGGATACTCCTTTGGGTCATTTGAATTGTAGTGTTTGGCTAAAATAAAGATATTCAGTTTAAACGTGTAATTTTTAAACTATTAAATGTTGCAATGTGAAAATTAGAACTCTGATTGAAATATGTCTACATTTTAGAAGTGTGTTCCACTTTTTCAAGAAAATCATAAATTATATTTAATTTCTTTTAGCAAGGTATTCAATGGAAAAGACAGTGTTCTAGTGGAGAGTTACTCAACCCTTTTTAGCACTTTGTGCAAATCATTTAACCAAAATACTTCCGTTGTCTTCCCATGGTAGAGCAGAGTTGATTGATTTCACAGAGTGTTAGGATAACGAATTTCTATTTATTAAGCACTGTAAAGACAGAGAAGCTCAATCCCCAAATGGAATTACAAAAAATATACTGGTAGTCTAAACGCCACCAACTTTCAATGAAATTAAAGGAACAATCAGGAATACTCACTGATACGAATTAATTAAAAGAAATAGTTTCATTAAAATCTTTGCAGACTTTGCTGTTCAGAGTTACAAAGGACAGACATTACGTGCCAAAATGTGTACATATCTTCTTTTCTAACTTAGAAATGGCATTTAATTTCACCTGTAACTTTGCCATCTAGTCATTTGGTACTGTGAGACACTTCTATACTTTGCCTCAAACAACTTTAGTCTTGACTGTCCTGAGTGCTTATCATCATCATAATGTAAAATGTTTCTATTTACTCTGTATTTACAATTACATATGAACTATACTGAACAGCGCAGATTCCAGCAAAGACCTTGTAATGCCTTGCGAGTAAACTTCCTCCTTTCTGAAAATTGACTGTTCCTTCTTTTCTTTCCTAGCTTGGAAGTAGCTAATAACGCACAGGAGGACAAATCCTCTTCTGCTAATGTAGGTTCTCTTTTTTTTCCAAGGTTTGTGAATCTTCCCAAAGCTTTATGGAAATCCAAATCATATGCACCCAAGAATCCAAGTGTAGAATTGCAACTCTGTGGTTACCAGGTCATCTTATCCACATGTTCCTTTAGACAAGATTAATGCATTTTTGAGACATGACTTCCATCTGCAAATCTGTATGGTTTCTTCCTTGGTTAAAAATCTCTGTCACAGCTGTAACTCCCATCATATTGACGTGCTAGGGTAAGCTTGCTAAAATATGCAGTCTTTGTCTTCTAAATTATTTGGATGTTTGCCCTTTGACAAATCCAAGTATTATTTTGCTTTTTTACATAAGTGGTATTGAGGCAACATTTTATAGAGAAAAGAAGGTAAGAATAAACAAAAATACTTATTTTTGTTTCTAAATCATTCGCACTGGGGAATTCATTAAAGGACGCTTATAAAGAATATTGAATTCTGGGAGTGTATGCACCATAAAACCAAAACAAAAAAATCCTTGCTGGTAAGTCAGTTCCTGAACTTGTACACCTGTATAACTAACTAGTTAAGTAATACTTTCTTCATGAGCTCTCTGATACTGTTTTCAGTGCTGTGATTTTCAGACACCTATTTAGGCAAATTTTACAGAAAATGGATTAATCTAGGCTTTGGGTTTCACTTAGCTATGTCTGGCATATACAAATCTGAGATCTGTAACAGAAAAGTCTGGTTTAGAGACATGCACATTCATATCAGTATTAAGTTTCTAAATTTCACAACAGTTTTAATTCTCAGAGTTTTATACTTTGCATGTGCTAGGTTTCCCTATTGTGTCAACTGGCTTTTCTTTCCATCAAGCACGGAAAAAAAGCATGTGTAAATTCAGACGAAAATTGCCTATGCTGTTAATGTTTTCTGCTGTTGAAAATGAAGCAGCTCAATTCTGATTTTCAGCTTGCTTTAAACTTACAGAAATGGTGCAACTGCTGCCTGTTTCTAATTATTCCTGAAAAGCCAGTAAGAAGGATTACGAAGGCTACTCAGGAGAATGATTCAGAGCGATCTGGAAATTCTAGCTATTGATCTTGACCGATGATGTTCTCTTTGCTAAGCCTGACGTGTGCTGCCCAGACCAGAGGCTGGTTGTGGTGTTTGTTGCATCCAGTTCTGTCCAAGGCACGAAGTCACAACGGTGGGAATTCAGAGGAGATGGTGATATTCTTGTTCTTAGAAGCAGTACAAAATAATGAAACGGGAGGGGCTTAAAGTGGTGCTCTTTTGGTAGTGATAGCTTTGCTGAAAAATTGAAATCTCTACAGCTGATCAATGACATCAGCAGTTACCAAAGATCTTATCCTGTCAGTGCAGTTTGTCTTACGACAAATGTTCAAAACTGGGTGTCTGTGTTTAAATAGGCTCCTGAATCTATAATGATGATGAATTCATAAATAACTTGATATTTAGCTAGGTTGTGTCTCATAGCCATTCACTGAGATTTATGGATATCTCTCACTGAGGTAGAACAACTTTACTGACACTAGGGAGACTAAATATGGATGGAAAAGCTTAACACTAGGCAACTGTGCTAATATTTTGGCCCTATTTCCTAGAAAAAATGATTTTTTCTTTTTAATCTTAGAAAACCCACAGTGAGTAAATCGATTTTTAAACATCTTGGCCTGGTAGTTACAGCATCCTCCAAAAGCTTAGGATTGGTACAGTCAAGTAAAAACATTGGCCAAGATTTCTTAAAGATACATAGAGTAAGAGCAAAATCCTACTGAAATGGAAGGCAAGTTTATTGCTTTTCCACATTTCTGGGCATGAGGCAGTGAGACAGAAAAGCCCTATTTGAGCTGGATGTAAAATGAGCAATTTCGGTATGATTGTGATTTATTTTGTTTAGACAAATAAAGACATGCATATGTGTGTATAAAATCCCTCACCTAACTGATTCTTGAGGAGTCTTGATCAGTCATAGCTTCCTAGCTTACTGCATTAATGCTGCTGTTTAATATGGATTCTTTTCTATTTCACTTAACACTGTTCTCGCCTTTTCTTAAGCAAATCTCACTCATCCTACCTTCATTTCTCAATGATGTGTTTATTTTCACAGTTCTCTCAACCATCTCTTGCACAGGCAAGCACACTGACCATTTTTCAGTAATGTTTGAGACCTAAGAATGTACTTTCTTCATATGATCAGCTGATAATTTGAAATCTAGGTCTCTTCATCCTCTTATTTCCTGGCAGCTATTTCTAAAGACGATCATGGGGCAGTCAGTCATCCTTGAATGCTTCATGCAAGGAGTTGATCTCCACCATAGCTTAAATAACTGTTGTCTCTGTGGATCTTCTTTATTAAAAGTCCATTGTCCAGTGTTATGTGCTTACCTTGAGGTATATTTATTCAGTGTGTCACATGAGCATCTGCAGGGCAGATATCAGCAATTTGTGGAACTTCTATCCTAAGCTGCAAATAACTCTTTTGTAATACAAGCTGCCTCTTCCCTCATGCAAAAGAGAAAGGGAAAAGCATCGAAACATACAATGAAAATGAGCTGGTAACTTTACCATAGCTTAGTAATGTTTCTCTTTTTTTTTTCTCATTAAAATGGAAAGCTCTTCAAAGAGTACAAAAAAGATCTATATTTTTATTATCAGGGACATATTTAGAACTTTAGATCCTAACAAGCTCTTCTGTCAAAAGGCTTTTTTGGAAATCACTGCAAGGAGGAGGCAGGAATTCTACCCTTCCTATGATCACTGTTGCACCGGAGAATTCTGTACTGCCTCTGAGATGCCAGACACACGACATTGCTGGTATTCAGATATGATGGATTATGGCTCAGACCTGATGTTTCTCTGTTTGTCCTACAGCATAGCATATACTTTATTTATTAAATTATAAACCCTATTATAACTCTTACATAAAGAAAACTCTCAATTGGTCATGGGCTTAATGTCCCCCCATTCTTTTTACAGGAAGAAAAATGACTAAAACTTGAAGTCAGAGTCTGGCATGCTTGAATACCATATGCCTGCACTATTGAGAGACTGGAGCAGAGTATCTGGAGAAAGATGAGAGAATGTGGGTGGCAATAGAAAAAACAACCGCGACTGTAAGTTAGCAAGATAATATCCTTACTTTCTTCTGTGGGTCTCAAGAGTGATTAAAAAAACATTGGTGTTTTAAAAATATTGCTGAAGACTACAGCGTGACTCATAATGCTTCAGAGAATGGAATTCTTGGAAGTTTCACTGTAATGCCAGATTTTAGAATGGAGGGCAGCAGAGCTGCAGAGAAGTAACATGAGGCTATGTTGACGGAGAAAGAACATCTCTGAAGAAATGCAAGTGAGAGAGAAAGAAAGGAAAGAGAATGAGCCTGGGGAGAGATGACAAGACAATTATTTATACTGAGAACTGTTGCTTGAAGTGATGGGAATGTTTCACTGCTTTTTGAGACCTTATTGGCCAGCGTGCCTGCCTACACGCTGCTTGGTCATATGCGCAGCAGGGCGACAAATGTAAACATCCTGACCAATCAGCCAATGAAAGGAGCTGCTTGTGACTCTAAAAGTCCATCCTAGAGCTGGCCTGAAACTTCTGAATAAAACTTTTTTGGGGGGAAGAGGGGAAAGGAGTAATTTTCTGGTAAATCCAGCTACTTTGTGAGGCTAAAAGTAAATTTCCATTGGGGAGATTTCTCAAGCCAGAATAGACTTTCTTATCAGAATAAAAAAAAAAAAGCATGACAATTGTCTGGAATTAAACAGTAGCCTCACAGTTATGGCATGCACCTGATTTTCTGTTTGGTACCGTAAAATACCTGCTTTATATTGTAAGTAAGCACCTTTGCCAGGAAAGTGAGCAGTCTTTCTCCTAACATCCCACACAAGTGCTGGTCAGCACCCATTTTCCTGAAGTTCTAAGGAAACGGAGCAGGTTGCCCAGGGAAGCTGTGGCTGCCCCATCCCTGGAGGTGTTCAAGGTCAGGTTGCATGGGGCCTTGGGCAGTCTGGTCTGGTGGGAGGTGTCCCTGCCCATGGCAGGGGGATGGAACTTGATGATCTTTGAGGTCCTTTCCAGCCCAAACTACTCTATGATTCTATGATTCTATGATTCTATGATTCTATGATTCCATGATTCTATGATTCTATGATTCTATGATTCTGTGATTCTGTGATTCTGTGAAATGGTTTGGGTCTTTTACAGGCTGTGGCATTGGCAGGGATATGGAAATTCCAGGTTCAGACTCTTGAACAACATCTGGCTTGTACCACAACCTCCTATTTTAAGTGAGAGTCCTAACTATCTAGCAGCTGTAGTATAATTGAATTCTCAATATTACTTACAGGGGGGAACTATACTGTTTATGCTGGATGCCTGAATACTAGAATCCAGGCTTTTTTCTTTTTTTAAAAGAGCTTTCATTTTATCTAGACTCTCCTATAAACTATGCCTATAGTTTGTGCATATGATAAACTAAAAAAGAAACCTGAAAATATGTTGATGGATTAAAGATGGGTGGATAATGCTGCTCTCTAGATAGAAACTTTGTTTATCTTTTAAACATTTAATAATTATTGATCTGAAAATTCGTATCTGAGAAATGTCATGACCTGATATTTGGTACTTCTTCTCTGAAAAAAAAAATCCAACAGAGAAGCAAGTGTGACACCGTTCATACCAGTGATGGTCATATATCACAGTTAAATAAATACACTAGGCGAACAACTAGCTGATATGTTCTTGGCTGAAATTTCTTTGTGTAATTTGATCAATGAAGTATGTAGTAAAGAATAGATTAACAGATCATAACCAGTTCATAAGCAATTCATGAACAGGAAGGAAGACTGCAGAGTAGGGTATTTGAATAATGTATATTTTATTTTGCTTGTGTAACAGGAAAATGTAGATTTCTGAGCTGGCCAAAATGGAAAATTAAACTTCCATTTCTTGTTTTATGTAATTTTTTCCTGGAAAAGTAAATCTAATTACATTTAGAAATGAAACACCTTATGTGAAAAAGGTAGTCTATTATGAAAATATGAGTATAGATTTCTTGAGGTTTTACTTTTAATGTTTTTATATTTTAATGAATTCTTATTGGAATAATTTTGCAGTTTTCAGGTGGATGAGAAAAAATTTTAGCTACGTTGAAATGGTAAAGTGAGTGGATAAAAAGTTCGATTGAAAATTTGTCCAGCTTTCCTGAGCTTATGATCTACTGATTCGTAGATCTGATTAGTGGAACTAATTTGTTCTCATATTGTCTGTCATCCTGTAGATTTCATAATACATGAACACAGCCAGACTATTATGATCTCTGAGTCAGCAGTAATATCAACAATGCATGAGGATGGCAGGTTCTCAACTAAACAGGCTCTTGATCAGAGTGAAAAAAACACACCAAAAATTTGAGTAAACAACAGCGAGACAATCTGCATCTTCTCAGTTTGTGTAGGAGGTAAGTCCAAGCCAGGAAACATCTTCTGATATGCCCATTAATGGATGTACAACTCATCCAATCACTCAGGAGCTAATACTGCACTCTTCTGTTCTGTGCATAAAAAATGCCATGCCAAATGACTCTGAGTGGTATCCTTAATGATGAATTTACAACCATCAGTAAGGAGCCACCTTTGATTGTCTGCATTAAAGCAATAGTTGATTATAGTCCCATCCAGTGATGCTTTTTCTTGTCCTTATTAAAAAGAACAGCATACAAGTCAATAATACCCTTGGGTGTCCTTTGACTTTCTCGAAAGTATGGCTTAAGTGTTGATTTCTTTTAAAAAAACCCAACAAATTCCACTTTACAATGATGACACATCTATTGCCTAAACATGACTGACATGGGAATTACAATGAATGCCCAGATTGCTCAACTTACATTAAAAACAGCACCAGGTTTCACAGGCAATATTTAGCTGTGCATTATCTGTCAGCACTGTGCATGGTAAATAGACAACTGGCTCTTTCTTTTCACTGTCCCACAGTTTGGGCCTTCTCTCATGCATTCGGTCTCAGAGACCCTATATGCTCTGTGGCTTCTTCCCCATCCTCTGGCCCACGAAGCACTGTCATTCTGTGTTGCGCAAGAGCAGCTTGAGAGGTCTGGAAATGAATTGTGAGTCAGTGGGCACATTAGATAACTGGAGATTGTTTCATTTTCCTATTTGTCAAGTACCTGTTCTAAGGATTAGATTTATTTATAAAAAAAAATATCCGAAGTGGCCTCACAGTAACACAGAATGTGTGGTAAGAAACAAAGGAGGTATTTCCAGCTTTCAAAAGTGTCTGCAGAAAGAGCCAATATGCATCCATCTGGATGTATTCCTGTCCAGCTTTAGGAAACACAGATATATTTCTATGGTATATAACAAGATGTTTCAGTTCTACTGGTAAATCACTAATGACTTTCTCCAAATCCCTCCTCATGCTCACGAGAATGTGACCGAAGATTTTGAACTTCAGTCAGCAAAAAAATGAAAAGCAAGATCAATGTCATTTCTTCCTCAATCTGCTCTTTTTTTTCTTCCCTTCTGTTTCTCTCAATAGACAATTCCTGGAAATTATTTCAGCTAAGTGAATCAAGGAAAGACATCTCATTGGAACAGGAGAGGTCTTGCAGGTCAGTTCTGGGGAATGGTTCCATATATTACAAATTATTTTCTTGCTTTTGCTTGCCACACCTTTGCTCTAATCAGGTAGATAGAACTAGCGACTTACTTTGATGTTGCGGTAAATTACCTAGTATCAGAGACACATAAGTCAGCTAAACACTAACTAAAAAAACTACAGATCTGCATGAACACAAATAAACCTGAACCTCAGCATAATCGTTCCAGTGGCATGCATTTTAGTGAAAGCAATGTACATCTAAAAGAAAAAAAAAAGATAAAATGAAATAGAGGAAACAAGACAACTGAATTCCATCTAATATTTTCAATTACCCTAGAAATGTTCATTCTACACATATGTGCAATGGATACGTTCCAGTAACAGTGAGAAGAAATAGAAATGAAGTTGATAATTTGCTTAAATTTTTGTACAATGATCATTTATTGAAATAAATATTTCATTCTATAAAATGTTCAGCTCCTTGCCTCTCCCTTTCCAGTGTTCCAAAACCACTCTGGAATAATTTTGATCTCTGTTTGCAAATGTATTTGTGTGTCTATGTGTTAGCAGCACAATATGTTCTCTACATCCATGTGCTGCAGATCTGGTTGACTACAGCTTTTGTGCCCTGTTCTTTCCTGGTTGTCCTTCATCACAAATGGCAAGTAATCAAATAGCTAAACAATTTAAAATAGTCATATAACATATACCTTTAAATTTTATTTACAAACTAATAAAATATAATGTTTCATAAGGGTATGTTTTAAAATTTATTCTTAGGTTATGTAATAATTTTTATTCTTAGAAAATATTTCCACTATCAGGTCTTTGGTGGTAGCTGTATCTTTGACGTAATTAGGCTTATGAAGTTATATGAGCTCTGAGAAAGCTTTGAAAGATGTTTCAATGCAAAATTTTTCAGGTTTGTGATACTTAAAGTGAGGTTCTGTGCTGTGAGACCTTGTTTAAATTCCACAATGTGCACATAATGTGAGGATTTGTGCCTGTTAACCTGGTGTGATTAAATAAATATATTAAATGTTGGCTACTGCAAGGAATGTACATCCTGACTGACTGTTCAAGCAAGACCTACTGAGGAAATAGAAATACGAACCCCAAACGTGCCACCTGGGATGCCTTGGAGCAGATACGAAGGTCCAGTCAAATGCAGACTGCTCAAGGAATAGTTGCTTTACAAGCCTAAGAAGGTGAGAGGGAGAATATGGACAGAAGAGAGAGACAGCTTTGCCGTGGTCCTCACCCTCATTCCTAGGAGTTTCAGTAAAATTTAAATCTGTCTATTGTTTGTTATAGTGTCCATTACTCTGTAATGGATAATGGGATCCCCTTCTGCCAGGGGCCATGTGCCAATTCATCCTTGAATGTCTCCAACTCAGAGCTGAATGTCTCCAGCTCTTAGATATTGTCTTTGTCAGACATTCAGGGATCTCTTCTGTGTCAGGGTAATTCTGGGCACCAGTGATGTGTAGGAGGTTGAACCCAGTCTCGCCACATCCTAAAGGTCCCTTTGAGATGGAGGATGTTAATTACTTGAAAGGCAATGGAAACAGATGCTTGCATGAGCAAAGTAAAAAAGGAGCTTTTAACTTGGAAAAGAGAGAGGAAACATCAGATAGACCTGATCATCTGTGACTGATAGGTGCAAGAACTCCATGGACCAGACTGAGGGATCTTTACTTTTGTCAGCATAAGCATTATAACCTGCTAAGAATTCTTATAAAAAAACATATTATCTGAAGGATTTTAAGTTTGTCTAGTAATGGATTTTCACACAGGAAGTATTGAATAGTGCTTACTATTCTAGTTAAGATATTTTTGGCCATTGATTGTTAGTCTATTTACCACTGTAAACTGCTTCCAAAATCTCTGAAGAAGCTGGTGGAAGGCCAAGAAGATGAGAAATACATGGAGCAGTCAATTAAATGGAGGTCATAAATGAACCCCTTTCGAGAGGCATCATCATTCAGATTTGTCTGAAACCAGGAATTTGCAAAGAAGGAAGCAGGTGTCAAATTCCTTTTGGCACCTGCATGCTTAGAAGCATTTATAATGAAAAGCTACCTGGTCGGAGGCTCAAGACATTGAGAGGGTGCACCTTAGCAAGTGGAAGGAGGCACATATTGATGTAATCTACAACCCTTGTGCTTCATGGAGGGTATGGAATGGTAAGGAAATGTGCTGACATGACTTTAGTTCTGGCAGGGTTTACGACTCTGGCACTGAGTGAGGAGGAACTTGAGAATGATTTTTGAGCTCCGTATTCAAACAGCTGTCTGTCTTCCGCAGCACGCTGTAGAAAAATAGAGGTTTTGAACCATTAGAAAAGCAAAGGAAGTGCAATAGCCCAGATTTTGATCATAATTACACCCAGGTGGTTCTGAAGTGACTACACCCGTGTCATTGAAGTTACACCAGTGCAAAACTTGTGCGAGTACTGAATCAAGCCCTTTGTTTTCTTGCATTTGTGCACCAAAAGAGCACTCTAACAGCCCTTAGTAAATAATAAATTAACAATGATATGATGATCTCCCTTATGACGGGAAGTACAGAAAAATTAGTGTTGGAATAAGAATTTGCTTGCAAGATTCTTTGAACGTGTCATTTCTAGATTTGTACTGGGTATATGATGCTTTGCTGGACTGATTTTATTTTTTATTTCAAACATCAGAAATATCAAGTTTAGTCGATTAGTGTGTGGTGAACAATACAGAACCTATAGCATGTAGCTTATAGATTGAACGGGTAAAATGTGCTGGTCTGTTCATCAAAAAACACCTTTAAATCCCCAGCAGAAAATAGTAATGAAAACAACTAATGAAAGCAAGTGATTTTTGCAGTCTCCCTGCTGTAAAGAAAATAACATTTCAGTAGCTGGTTTCATTTGTGTTTCCCCATTTGTGCCTCAGAATACACCGGACTGCAAAGTTACATCACATTTTAAATGACTGGAACCATGTCCTGAGATCCCCCTCTGACCACACCACAACTTCCTTCTTTCTTTTCCCCTCCTGGCTAGAAGACTGTATGTAATTATGCTGAGGACATCATTCAATTAATTATTGACAGGACATGTAATCACCACTCAGATCTCTCTCTGATAAATCTCTTTGGTGCTTTCTGACTTCTGTTTGTCACGCACTAGGGAGGTGGAAAGGCAGTAAAAATGCATTTTATAGATAGGATGTTTCTCAACACTCTGTATCAGCTGGAGAAGCTTCTGATACCCTGGGCTCTTTAGATGTAAAGCATAATTGTTCTTGTCTGTGCTAAACAAGTGTCCCTGAGAAAGCTCAGAGGGATGGAGGCTTATGATTCATTTTAAGTGGAGGATATAACAGGAGCAGATAACTTTGATTTGTGCAAAGGAGCAGTGTGATCTCTTTCAGGGATTCCGGGCATTCACAGCAATTTTTTTCTTCTGCTGCTGATTAAAGAGAAAGTGATAAATAAGAGCTCGTTGTTTGGTTTAAAGAATGTAGCTTTAGAGAGCTGACTTATTAAAAACAAAAAGAACAAGAAAATCCTGACCTCCAATAGCCTTTCACCAACATTTGCTAGGAGCAGAAAGTAGAGTCAAGGCTGTTTCTGTAACTATCAAATGTGAGTAAGGGTTGTGAGATGGCAGTGGTCACCCCTGTCATCTCTGTGACTGGGAAATATCCTGGGGGCCAGGTCAGCCTGGGGACGTGCCCAGGGGTCGCCCACAACTTTGGATTATAACTCTAGCGGTGCCGAAAGTGTGTGTGGGGGGGGAAAGGAAGAGGTGGGAAAGCAAAGAAAGGCCTTATTGTAAAGTAAGGAAAATTAAGTCGTGGGGGAAAAAAAAAAAAAAAAAGTAATCGCGTAGAGGCTGCCGCCCGATGCCGCCTTCGAGGAGCCGCACGGAGTCCGAGCATCATCCAGGAGCCCTCGGGCCGCCACCCTGCCCCTGGGCAGCCTGAAAAAGCCCCTTTGGGCCGCCCCCTGGGAGAAGCCGCCCGCGAGGGCTCGCAGGAGCCGCTCCGCCTTGGGTTTTCCCGGCACGACGGGGCTGGGAAGGGCGCTGGGGAGGCGGCTGCCCTCGGAGAAACCTCCCGCTGCTCTCCTGCCCCTGGAGCCCGAGCTGGGCGCCGCCTCCCCTCCTCCGGCAGGCGTCAACCTGGCTTTTGCTCCCTCCGCGTCGGGAACGACGTTCGGAAGGAGACGGGTGGTCGCCGTCCTTAGGCAGCTTTGGCGATGCTTGGGAGCTCGGGACCGGGGAAAAGCTCTCGCTCGTCCCGGAGCGGGCGGGCGGGAGGCACCGGGAGCCTTTACCGCCCCGAAGGCGGCTCGGGGAGGAGCGGGGCGAGGGCGCCCTGCCCGGCCCTGCCCGGCCCTGCCCGGCCCCGCCGGGGCTGCCCCGAGCGTACCCCCAGCTCCGGGGCTCGGTGGAGGGCTCGGAGCTCCCCGAGGGCTCGGAGCCGGGGCAGCCCCAGCCCGGGGAGGAGGGGGGAGCGCTGAGGGGTCTCAGGTAGAGCAGATGGGGCGGGGATCCCGTCGCTGCCGCCGGAGGCAGCGGCTGCGGGAGGGAAGGGAGCCGAGGAGCGGGGTCGGAGGCGCTGGCTGAGCCTGCGGGATGGAGGAGCGGGGCGAGGGCTGGTCTGAACCGAGAATGTTGAGGTTCGGGGACGTTGCGGGGACAGAGGAGCGTTGTCACGGGCAAGACGGGAGCCGTAACGCCCTTACGAGCAGCTTTCAGCAGGTTTGGCTCGGCCGCCCAGCCGCGGGGAGCGGCGGCCCCGCCTTGCCTGACCTTCGGGGGGAAACCCTTCCCCAGACCTCAGCTGAACAGCCCGGGCGCCTCGTCCCGCTGCTGCCGAGGGCGAGGAGGGGTTGGGAGGCACAGCGGGAGGTGTTAAAGCCCCGCCGTTTCTGGGCGGCTCGGCAGGGGGTGCGGGATGCTCTCCGCGCTCGGCTTCACCTGCCGGGCTGCGGGGGAGCGAGCTCCGGCACCCAGCGCCCTTTGGAAGGAGCAGCCGGCCCTGTGTGCGTGTGTGTGAGAGGGACACACACAGAGAGCCTCGCACCTCGGGGCCGGGCGCCGCGGGGCCACCTGCGCACCCGCGACGGGGCGTCCTCTCCGGGGCGGATCTCCCAGCTTTCCCTCGCGTGGTTTTTTTTGGTTTTTTTTTTTTTATTATTATTTTTCAGCCAGGATTCACTCTCCTGCACGCCCCCGGCCAGCCCTGCACCTTCGCCCTCGCCGGGCTGAGCCCCAGGGGCGGCTCGCGGGGTCGGGGTGTCTGGCACTACCGAGGTTCTCCCTCCCCCGGGGAGCCCCCGAGGTTTGGATTTTTCCCCGGGGACGCCCAGTGTCCCCCTTGCCCGTCCTTCTCCTTCAGGTGGCGGGCTCTGCGCGCTCCCGAGCCGTCGCCGCCCCCGAACCCCAGCAGCGCATCCTCTCCCGGCTGCCGCTTCGCCTCCTCCTCCTCCTCCTCGGCTGCGGGGAGGGAATTGCGGGGTAAGGAAAAAGGGAAGAGCGAACGTAGCGGTGTGAAGATAGAGAGAAGCGGTCAAGGTGAGGCGTTTATTTACTCAACCTTTATTATTTAAAAAAAAATTCATAAAAAAGAAAAGGTGAACGAACGTCTTACAAACCCACCCCCCTCACCACCCCCCATAAATAGGACATTCCGTTCAGCTCTGGCTATTGGCAGTTCTAGTACTTGACAACATCAGACGCGATTTCCTGGCATTAGAGAAACCCATTTCAAAATCGGTCATCACAAAGAAATACTAGAAATCCCAGTTAGCACTTGCTAGTCAGCACGGAGCACTTGTATACAACTTTTCAGACACACACCCGCGCACACACGCAGCTGGGAACAGATCCCGTAGGAAGAGCCTCCTCGAAAAGTAGTAAACGCTTCTCAAAAAAAAAATACAAAAAAAAGGAAGAAAAAGGAGAGGGAGTTATTTACAAAACGCACATGGAAATACAGTATTGACAGAGCGTGGCTGGCAAATCAACATGATTTGAATAGAGAAAGGACTATGGCACATCTTGCTCGAAAGCTCGCACAGCAGCCTCTTTCGAGGGTCCCCGGGGGAGGCAGCTCCTGCCATCCCCAGCGCCTTCTCCCTCCTCACCTCTCCCCCTGCCCTCCCCTCGCCTCTCCCCCCCTTGCGCTCCTTGCCAGGTCCTTTTTTTACACTTGGATGACCACCGTGCTGGGGCTCTGGAGCCGGGTTTTGTACTGGTCTAGCCAGCTCCTCAGCTCCGAGATCTTGTAGCCCTCGGGTCCTCTGCCTCCCTGGTACATCACCTTCTCCTCCTGGATGATGTAGAGCCTCTCGAAGTAGGCGCCGTAGGCGGCGCTGGAAGCGTTGTCCATGGTGTCCACGGCCAGGGGGCAATCGGGCGCCCCTTCCCGCATCAGCTGAGCCGCCCGCAGCCTGTCCTGGAGGCACTGGTGCTTGGGGATGCTGTAGGCGGCGTCCGAGCTGACCCAGCCGTCGGAGGGGTGCGCCTCTTCGATGTACACCAGCAAGAAGTCGGCAATGTCCACGAAGTGCGCGGCGAGGCGCTGGAAGGACCGCAGGCGGGCCATGAACGGGGGTCAGGTGCAGCTGCCGAAGTTGAGGATGAGGGGCCTCTTGCCGCGGGCGAAGTCGAGGATGCGGAGCCTCTTCTGCCCGTCCAGCTGGATCACCTCGGGGTTGGGGGCCGCGGAGCCCACGTGCGCCGACTTGAAGAAGTCCAGCTTCTGCCCGTGCCACACGGCTTTCAGCGACTCCAGCGTGAACATGCGGTTCGAGTCGGACACGCAGACCGGGGGGTCGTCGGGGGGCGGCCCCTCGGCGGCGCCGGCAGCCTCCTCCGCCGCGGGCGTCGTCAGCATCTTCTTCCTGATGCACAGAAAATCCAGGAGCCAGAGCATCACGGCGGTGAGCAGGAAGCGGGGGAAGAGGAGGATGCAGGCGGCCGCCTGGGCGAGCAGCTGCAAGGTGTGAGCGCCGAGGGAGGGGAGCATCGCCGCGGCTGCCGCTGCGGGACCCGCGCCCCCGCTCGCCGGGGTCCGCGCCGCGCGGCTGAGAGCCCGCTTCTCCCTAAGCCCATTTTATAGTCAGGGATTTAAATGAAAAGTGACTCCACCTCCGGCCAGAACCCGCCCCCCCTGGAACCCGAGCCTGGGGATTACCTACCCCTCCACTCTAATGACCTAAAAATACACAGACAAAAGCGGGGAGAGAGCCCCGGCGGGAGCCGCGAGGGACGTGCGACGGAGCAGGGAGCCGCCGCTGTCGGGCCCCGCCGGGGAGGCAGAGCCGGGGCGCCGCCGCGGTCCCCGGACGGCGGCCGCCGCTCGCACCCCGCGCCCCCGAGGGCTCCGCGACGGCAGCGGCGACCCCCGCCCCGCCCGGCCCGGGGTCCCGGCTGCCCCGCGCCCGCCCCGCGCCCCGCCCCAGCCCCGCTCCGCCCCGGCCCGGAGCCCCCCCGCTCGCGCGTTCCCCGCCCCGGGGCTCGAACCTGCGGCCCCCGGGGAGAGCGCGGGTTCGAGCCCAGGCGGGCGGGCGGCCCCTCGCCCCGGCGCGAGGGGGGCCAGGTGGGCGCGGGGCGGCGCGGCGGCCGCGAGGGGGCGCCCTTGCCCGAGAAGCCGCGGCGGCGCGCGGGGAGGCGCGGGGCGCTGCACCCCCCCCCGGCGGTGCCCGCGCCCCGAGGGGCCTCGCGCGGCGGGAGGCGGCGGCCCCGGGACGCCAGCCCGCCCCGTCCCATCCCATCCATCCCATCCATCCATCCCATCCCGCCCCGTCCCGTCCCGTCCCATCCATCCCATCCATCCCATCCCGTCCCGTCCCATCCCATCCATCCCATCCATTCCATCCACCCCATCCATCCCGTCCTGTCCCGTCCCATCCCATCCATCCCGTCCCGTCCTGTCCCATCCCATCTATCCCATCCATCCCATCCATCCCATCCCATCCCATCCCACCCCATCCCATCCCGTCCCATCCCATCCTATCCATCCCATCCATCCCGTCCCGTCCTGTCCCATCCCATCTATCCCATCTATCCCATCCATCCCATCCCGTCCCGTCCCGTCCCATCCCATCCCATCCCATCCCATCCCATCCCATCCCATCCCATCCATCCTGTCCTGTCCCCTCCCATCCCATCTATCCCATCCATCCCGTCCCGTCCCCTCCCACCCCATCCCATCCCGTCCCGTCCCGTCCCATCCCGTCCCGTCCCGTCCCGTCCCGTCCCGTCCCGTCCCACCCCATCCCATCCCATCCCGTCCCATCCCATCCCATCCCGTCCATCCCATCCCGTCCCGTCTCGTCCCGTCCCACCCCATCCCATCCCATCCCGTCCCGTCCCATCCCATCCCGCCCCGTCCCATCCCATCTATCCCGTCCATCCCATCCTGTCCCGTCTCGTCCCATCCCACCCCATCCCATCCCATCCCATCCCATCCCATCCCATCCCATCCCATCCCATCCCGTCCCGTCCCGTCCCATCCCATCCCATCCCATCCCATCCCGTCCCATCCCATGTCATAGAATCATAGAATAGAATCATAGAATCACCAGGTTGGAAAGGACCCACCGGATCATCACGTCCAACCATTCTTATCAAACACTAGATCATGCCCCTCAGCACCTCATCCACCCGTGCCTTAAACACCTCCAGGGAAGGTGAATCAACCACCTCCCTGGGCAGCCTGTTCCAGTGCCCAATGATCTTGTCCAGTCCCATTCCGTTCCGTCCCGTCCCGTCCCATCCCATCCCATCCCATCCCATCCCATCCCATCCCATCCCATCCCATCCCATCCCATCCCATCCCATCCCATCCCATCCCAGGTTATGCATCCCCTGGGCTTCTCCTGCTAGCTCAGCCATGACTGCGTTCTCCCACCCCCATGGAGCTGGGGCCTGGCTGTTGCCGTGAGGGGGTCCCGGACGGGTGGGCAGCAAGGATGGCAGAGGTGACAGAAGAGCTCTGCCACTGCAATGTCCCCCTGTTCGCTGGGGTCCAGCAAGCCGTAAGTCAGGGTGGACACTTGCTTATGAAGAACCTGTAGAAGGCAGCAATATTTTTTTTTCTGTTGTGACGTGAAGTAGAAACCGAAGTTTCTCGTGTGAGCTGGTGTAGGAAAGTCTTTAAGCCGATGGGCGAAGCATGACCTTATGTACATCGTCAGGGAGATCTTTGTGTTGTCCACAGAGCAGCCATGCAAGGGCGGGTTTGAGGTTGGGTGGGCTGTGTGTTGAGTGCTTGCAGTACGTGGAGCTGAGCACAGACCGGCCACCTTCAGCCTTCATCCAGCCAGGAGGAATTTATGGCCTGTAAATTCCTTCTGGCTGGACTAGATGGAGATGTGTCCCAGAGGTAGAGAGCTTCAGTCTAGTTTGGTGTATAACAGACACCGCCCTAGACAAAATGCACCAGCTCTGCTGACAGCCTTGCCACGCCACTTATGCAGAGTTCCCAGCTTGCAGCATGCACATTGTTTCCTCACCAGCTCTTCAGAAAGGGATGTCAGCTTTCCAAAATGCTGAACACTGCCCTCTGCTATGCAGATGCCACCCATCCATCCCTGAGCTGCTGCTACAGCTGCCACTCACCAGGTGCCTGCTGCACTGACTTTAGGGACGCATCACCCAAGCATTCAATGGGTCCTGAGTAAAACTTTTCTGCCTGTGGCTGATACCGCGCCTCTGGCTGCAGATTCCCAGAGACCTTGAGGACCTGCAAGTCCCCCGGGCGCTGCCCGCGTTTCTCCAAGTGTGATTGCGTGTGTCTCCATGCCTCCCGTCTAACGTCTGCAAAATGGAAAAAATAATGCTGAGCCTCCTCATGGGAGTCTAGGCGACTTACTTGATTTTTATGTAACTTATTACAAGAACTCTGAATAAAGGCAAAATTAAAATCTCATTTTGTTTTTTTCTTTATCTGGTTCTGAATAGGCTGCTTTAGAGTGCCTGGTTTGCAGCTCTCCGGTGCATCATCTTTGGTTGGTGTCAACAGCACGGAAAGAGAATTCAGTGTTTTAGCATCTGATTGGAAATGTATGCTCCAGTCCTCATAAAGCCATGTTCATACACTAGCCTGCTTAATAATTTTTTTTGGCATTCTGTGGTGCCCAGTCCGGGGAAAATTACTGAGTAGATATTTACTATATTGTCAAACTTATTTTGAACTCTTCATGTGGGCCTCTCACCACCTCTCTGTGCAGTTATGCAGTCTTGAAAACCACAAATTAAAGCCTCTAAACAGATGCAATAACAAGTTGTGGTAGCTCTGAAGATATCCCTAGGAAAAAAAAAATTGATCTCTCAAAGCGACCTCTTCAAACTATGCTGACAGATAAAAGCCTGAGTAAACAGATGGGTTTGCAACCCTGTATATCAACAAACTTTGCTCTACTTGATCAGTGAGACATATCGCAAGGTAAAAAAGAAAAAGTATTTAGTCTAATATAGCATATTTGTAGCTAGATAGGGACTTTGGAAAAGACTTTTTCTCCATTCTCTGGGAACAAATTTGCTTTAGTTTTATAGCTTGAAGGAAACTGTTGAATTGGGGTTTCCTGTTCAGCTGCGGATAGAGCAGTGAACTGAAGCATTTTGCTCCAGCAAACTGCTACACTTTCCTGCTATAGGAAAATTCAAGCTTAACCCGAGACCGCTGTTTGGTAGTGAAATGGTGGCTCTGCATGGCTCTACAAGCCCCACACGGATGCATTCAGTCGAAGTACAAGTATAAATACTTGAAAACCACAGTATACTACGTCTAAATACTCTATGCTAGCATATTTACACAACACTCCATGGGAAAGGGTGAAATTCATTCTGCAGCTCTTTGGTTCTTGGAAGGTTTGAAGTGCTGTGTCACTGCTGTTCTCACTTCTGTGTTGTGCTGGACAGTTTTCAAAATCATGTGTTTTCACTCTGGTAAACTCTCCCTCTACTTCCTAAGGGCCGTACCTCCCAACTGGATTATTTTTAGGTAGGTGAAGGTAGTTGGTCTTTCTAGGAATCCATATCACTGCTACTAATAGTGTGGGAACTTATGTATTCCTGCGCACTGAGGATTTCATAAAATATATACTAAAATACAGGATTTACAGTGGCACATCTGGTTATGGGTGGTTTTTACTCTACTGCATGTGGTCTGTGGTTGAGCACTCGCTAACTTAAATATATATAAATTTGTGTGTGTCCATCCACACAAGTGTACATACAGGGTTCAAACTATTTCCTTTTTTGAGAACTTTATAGTTATAGTTTTTCTTCATTTGATAAATGTGATTTATAACTGTTTTAAAGTTCTTGTCATAAACAGGAGCTGCAAAATAAATTCAGAAACTTATAAAAGCAAAACCTCAAAAAGCTGAAATTAAAAACATCAGGTCCGCTTTGATGTAGAGGATGTGTTGAAATGGTGTATTTACATGTTTATTTTCTATTTTATAATTTCCTGCATAAAGGCACGCAATACTTTCGGACAGGAAACTAAATGTATTCTGGAAGAGTTCCACCTCTCATGTCATCTAAGCTACACATCGTTAATGTGTTAGAAAAGAGCTTTATGTGAAGGAAACAAAAAAGACTTCGCTGAAGCTCAGATCTAGCCCTGAAATAAGAGCTGGACAATTTCTTCTCATGTAAGCAGCTAGCCAGTAACTACAGAGAGGTGCGGCGGTGTCGTGGTAAATTACTCACCTGCCTGGTATCTGTAAGAAGTTGGTAAACATTATATTGCTGAAATTGGAGGTGGATAAACTCCATTTGCAGTTGTTTGCCCTTGGTGACACCTCTGGAAAAAAGTTGCCGTAAGCTGGAGTCTCTGCATAGGTCTGGCTGTCTCTGGACCTGCATCCTTCTTAATCTTTCACCGCTTTTAGATGACACCTGTTTTTCTTTTCCTTCCTCCTGCTTGTTTTTTTTTTTTTTTCCTTTAAATATATATGACTCAGAAAAAAACATGCAAAGCCAAGTACCCAGCCAATGCTTTGGGTAGCTTTGAGAACTGAACGAAAAAAGTGTTGTGCCACAGATAGGTCTATAAAATCACTAGCAGAGCCATGGACTTTGACTCTCCTGCCCTACTCTGGCATTCTCACCTTTGCATACACAACAAATACGTCATATATGACAAAAAGCTTCCCCGCACTGAAGCTTTTAATTTTTTTTTCCTCCAGCTCTTACTGACTGGATCGAATGGGAAGGAATTGTTTAATTTGGAGGGAGGACTGATTCCACAGCTACAGGTCTGTTAGTGCAACACTCAGGTCTCACCCTGAGTAAGCAGAAACCTACATTTTCTAGGAGTCTGTGAGCCACCTACGGAAGCCTTGCAGCATGACCAAGTGTAATGTTCCCCTGATGTGTTAACGAGTTTCTGCACCTGCCTCCACACTGCTGCTCGGTAGTGCCCCTGTTGTGTTAGCAGCCTGTCAGGCTGTGGGAGAAACTAGGTAAGCAAAAGATTTGAATCACAGCTCATAGAATCGTTTAGGTCAGGAAAGACCTTTAAGATCATCGAGTGCAACCCTTAACCTAACACTGCCAAGTCCACCAATAAACCTTGTCCTTAAGGGCAACATCTACAGGTCTTTTAAATACCTTCCAGGTCGGTGACTCAATCACTTCCCTGGGCAGCCTGTTCCAATGCTTCACGACCCTTTTGATGTAGTAATTTTTCCTAATATCAAGCCCAAATCTCCCCTGCTGCAATTTGAGGCTGTTTACTCTTGTCTTATTGCTTGCTACTTGGGAAAGAGACCAGCAGCCACTTCTGTACATCCTCCTTTCAGGGAGCTGTAGAAAGCAATGAGATTAGATGATATGAGAACTTTCATATGGTGAATATGTCACCTTACATATGGGTTTACTGAATTAATTTCATTAGTTGTAGTGAATGATATCTGCCCTCAGCCTCCTCTTCTCCAGACTAAACCACCCCAGTTCCCTCAGCTTCATAAGACTTGTGCTCCAGACCCTTCACCAGCTTCATTGCCCTTCTCTGGACATGCTCCAGGACCTCAGTGTCTTGTAGTGAGGGGTCCAAAACTGAACACAGTGTTCGAGGTGTGGCCTCACCAATGCTCAGTACAGGGGGATGATGACTTCCTTACTCCTACTGGCCACATCATATTTGATGCAAGCCACGAAGCTATTTGCCTTCTCAGCCATTTGGGCACATATTCATATTTAACTGGAGGTCAACCAACACCCTCAGGTAATTTTCCACTGGGCAGCTTTCGAGCCACTCTTCTCCAGTCCTGTAGTGCTGCATGGTGCTGTTGTGACCCAAGTGCTGTACCTGGCGCTCAACGTTGTTAGACCTCAAACAGCTGACCTCAGCCCATCAGTCCAGCCTGTCCAGATCCCTCTGTAGAGCCTTCCTATCCTTGAGCAGATCAACACTTGGTTTTGTCTGCAAGCTTACTGAAGGAGCACTTGTTCCCCTCATCTGGATCATTGATAAAGATATTAAATAAAACTGGCCCCAACAATGAGCTCTGGAGAACACTTTTTGTGACCAGCAGCCAACTGGATTTAACTCCATTCACCACAACTCTCTGGGCTTGGCCCTCCAGGCAGTATGTCCATCCAAGCCATGAGCAGCCAGTTTCTCCAGGAGAATGCTGTGGGAAATGGTGTCAAAGGCTTTACTAATGTCTAGGTAGGCAGTATCTGCAGCTTTTCCTTCATTCACTAAGAGGGTCACCTTGTCGTAGAAAGAGTTCAGGTTAGTCAAGCAGGACCTGCCTTTCATAAACCCATGCTCACTGGGCCTGATTCCCCAGTTATCCTGTATATGCCACATGATGGCACTCAAGATGATTTGCTCCATAACCTTCCCCTGCACCGGAGTCAGGCTGACAGGCTTGTAGATCCCTGGATCCTACTCCTTCCAACCCTTCCTGTAGAAGGGCATCACATTTTCTAACCTCCAGTCAACTGGGACTTCCCTGGTTGGGCAGGACTGCTCATAAATGACAGAAACCAGCTTGATGAGCACTTCTGCAAACTCCCTCAGTACCCTTGGGTGGATCCCATCCAGCTCCAGAGACGTGTGTGCATCTAAGCAGGGTAACAAGTTGCCAACCATTTCCCCTCGGACTGTGTGGGCTCCATTCTGCTTCTCATCCCTGTCTTCCAGCTCAGGGGGCTGGATAACCAGAGAATAACTGGTCTTACTATTAAAGACTGAGGCAAAGATGGCATCAAGTACTTCAGCCTCTTCTTCATCCTTTGTCACTAAGTTTCTCTTCACATCTAATAAAGGATGGAGATACTCCTTAGCTCTTCTTTTATTGCTAATGTATTTATAGAAACATTTTTACTGTCTTTCACAGCAGTAGCCAGTTCAAGTTCTAGTTGGGCTTTGGACCTTCTTATTTTCTCCCTGCCTAGCCTCACAACATCCTTGTAGTCCTCTTGAGCTGCCTACCCCTTCTTCCAAAGGTCATAAACCCTTGTTTTTTTCCTAAGTTCCAGCCAAAGCTCTCTGTTCCGCCAGGTCGGTCTTATTAGGTGCTGGCTCACCTTTTGGCACTTGGAGACGGCCTGCTCCTGTGTCTTTAAGATTTCCTTCTTGGAGAATGTCCACCCTTCCTGGACTTTGGTGCCCTTCTGGTTTAGATGTTCTGTATTAAAAAATTCTGCTTTTAAATTCAGATGATTCTGGTGACTGGGCTTTCTCTAGGACCCCTAAAATAGTGTGTAATAAGAAAACTTAGGGTGCAACTTGATGAATGCCAAAAGGTGCAGCTTTCCAACCCATGACTCCTTCTTCACTTCTGTTTGCACCGTGTCTTGTGTGATCCTGTGGTGACCTGTGGTCATCTGTTTTGGGGACAAAGAGGGCAGAAAAGCTTGGTTTAGAAAAATGAATTATTTCCTGACAGGTTGGCTCCCTAAACTGGCTTATGACAAAAGGAAACGATCACATGTGTGATGCAGAGAAGGCCTGAGAGAAATGGTCCCTACTGTGTGACCAAGGCAGGGGTGACATTCCATCAGACCGCCTTAGAAATATTATCAAAATGCCCTTGGGTGGGACTGCTTCATGAAAACGTGTTAAGAGCAGAAATTTCCTGAACAAGCTTCACTGCAAGGAAAACATACTTTATTCTTACCATTTTGTGTAGTGGAGGAGAATAGGAAATGTATAGGAGATGACAGTGGCTGTCACAAAGTTCTGCTGGGCGATGTAGCTCAATGGGGTGCACAGTTGGCTTCTGGGGTGAGCCAGCAATGTCAACTTCAGCAGCAGCTGCTAACAAGCTTCCTCTAGCAATAGGAAATCAGATTATCTGGAACCCCCCGAGCCAAGCACATCTTTGCTACCCATCAAGCAAACTGCTCAAAGGCTTCTGTGGCTCAAGAGCTCAGGCTGGACCCCCTGGTAATAGGGTATAATTACAGTCATCTGAATGGTTTGCTCTGCAGTCTAGTCCAGAAGTGGAACCCCGTAGAGTTATACTTAAGTGGCTACTTTATACATATTGAATACAGATTAAGTCCTTGGCAGACAGAGAAAATACTTCTTCCTCTGTCTTTGTTCATAATGGCTTTAGGTGTGATGCAGAGGAGGATGAGGAGATGCAATTTGCTTGAATCTAAATCTCCTCTAGGAAGATTGTAACAATATTCACCACGTGCAGTGTTTTATAACAGAGTGTGTTTGAGCATATGACAGCAAATTTCAATACCCTAACACTGTTTAGAAAGATAAGAATAGCAGAGTGATAACTAAGGTTAGTTTTTCATCTGTTAAATGGCAACACAGCAAGAGTATTTTCTCAAAATATGAAGAGGATGCTTTTGAGTTGACAGACTCAGGGCTTTGTTGGAGTAAAAGAAACAACACTCCTTTGACCTCCTTTGCCTCGGGAAAATCTCGCTGCTGCCTGGCAGTCTTTGTTGTAGTCTGATTCTCAGAACCCCAAGGTTTGTGGTGAAAGCTGTGGGCGATCAGTGGCAAAACTCCTGGCGCTTTCCTTGTGATCAGGAATGCCACGTAGCATGATAACAGACAAAAGAAAGGCTGAAGACGCAGGGTGCAATTTCCATCATTTCACTTCCCTGAGCAGGCACAGAAAAATATAAAGAATTTTAAAATACTATCATTTAATAATTCTCAGCTTTTCAGGTGAGTGCACGTGCCCTGCATGAACTGACATATACATTTGAATTTTCAATCTGTAACAGACTTAGAAGGGAAGGCAGGAAAAGTAGCATTTAAAAACCATTTATTCAAGAAAAATCTTTAGGGATCATGACTAGGATAATCTTTTTCGGGGTGACACTTATATTCTACAATAAAATGGTTTTACCCAGCAATGGTTTAACGGTTTTGAATAATCTGCAGAGCAGAAGAGTAAATACTTCAGCAAGAATGAAGGAGTTTACTCTACCCAAAACGTCAGGAGTATCAGCCCACTTTTGAATATAGAATGAGATGATGAGTCTACTGACCTTTTATCCCCAACATCACTAAAATGTATATTACACACATAATGTGGTCTAGTTTTGTGTAAATAATCACTTTAAGCATGACAGACCTATTCAAAGCAAGCAGCATGCCAAACAGGAGGCGAGACGGCACCATCGCTGTGCACTTAGGCTCTCATCAAATAACTCGGTTGCTTCAAGCCTTTTCTTTGAACATAAATGTTTGAAGTTTTCCAGTGATTTTTTTTTTCCTGGCATGTGCCCCACGACTCTTATTATTTTTAGCCATGTAAAATGGCATTATGCAGTTGCTGAAATTTGCTTCTCTCAGTCCATGATGATTTATAAGCCTTAATTTCCAGGATACTCCCTTGAAGTTACCTTCTTTTTGTGACTTCAGGATATTCTCTTCCCAGACCTTTGGTATTTATTTTTACTGTTTCTGTGGTTAGGGTTTGGCAATGTTGCTCTGGATTAAGGACTAAACATACATAAGAACTGGAAGGAATACACATCTTAATCTTCTCATTTAATGCATGGCTTGTTTATCGGTACTAGAAAGAAGTTTCTGGACAGGTTTGAAACAACCTAATAGTAGGCTTCTGCAGCCAGATAGAAAGATTTTAATGAATCTGAACTGCATGTAATCCTTCACTTGTTCCAAAATAGATGCAATTTGCTTATTTTATATTGCAGTGCAGTATTTCTTTCTAAAATTTTGCCCAGAAAGAACTTGAATTGGAAGTCAGCGAGCTTGGACAAGTATGTATTGTTTATATGGAATATTTTAATTGACAGAAAATTGTGTAAATCTGCTTGCTTCTCTGCTCTTGGATGAAAAGATCTCAAGGGCTTGAATTTCTGTTCTAATTTTTTTTACTCTTATGCAGGAAACTGCAAGTAATCTAATGCTCAGATGAAATTACTCAGCGTTTTACTCAGTCGTTGAATTTTTCTTGTAAGCAGAATATTTTGCTTTCATCATATATCCAGTAATTTTTTAACTGGTATTTTTGGATGATCTTTTCACATTCTCTGTGTATTCTTATTTACCTTCATTGTTTATCTACTTAGGTTTAATTCTTTCCCTACACAGCCTACTGTGAATAAAATGTTTCTCTGAAAATGATTAATTTTGCACATTGTTTACAGAATAGATTTTTCATGTTGTATCTGATACTCATTAGCAGGAAAACAGAAATAAAAGGAGAAACATTAATTCTCACCACAAATAATTTTGAATTCACTGGGATCAGGATCTGACCCAAAATGTTTAGGCTAGCTCAACAGCTCAAGTTGATTCGAAGGGTCTCAATGTTTACGCCTCATGGTGCGTCCTCCTATGACTCTTTATTTTTGGCTGCTCAACAGTTCTTACTTTCTGTGAATTTTAAAGTTATTCTTGGACTAAGCAATACAGTATCTTCACAGGGGAAAAACTGTGACAAGCATCACTATGTGGTACAGCTCATCATTTCATAGGGCCCATCATCTCCAGGGAAAGCTCCAGCAGAAAAAAACCAACCAAAGATTAAACGGTTATTTTAAAGTTAGACATTAAATTTTGGGTTCCAATTCAATCTTCTGAGTGCATGAATTATTGTGGATACCTGGAGCAGTCCACAATCCTCTGTGTAAGTTAATTTAAGGGCCACAAATTGCCTCTGAATATTAACATATGTGCAAACCCGCTTCCCGGAATCCAACTCTACTTTTATTTCTGACATTTTAATAAAATTGATTTTGTGAGAGGACTAATCCCTTGCTACTAGTTCTTACCTGACACTAAGTTTTGCATTTCTCAAAACAAGAAAATGCTGCTTTAAAAAAAATATGTATTCACAACCCCTGTTTTTAGTGGGAATCATATACAAATAGAGGAATACATAAGTAAATGAAATTGATCAAAGTGATCTAAGCCCACTCTTAGAAAGGAGAAACAGTTCTGAAATGCATATCTATTGCAAACAAAACCTGGATTTACCAGATACCGAGGGAACATTTTTTTAAGAACAATTATGTTGTATTTGGAAAAAATGACATTTTCTTTCTTAACTAATTTTAATTGGCATTGTGCTCCCACTGAGCCAGAAAAAATATGGAAGAGGGTAACAAAATATAAATTAAAGTAGGAGTAAGGTATCTTAGCTGATGAAAGCATAGATAAAATGCTCTGAAGACTTTTAAACAAATACCTGCTTCAAAATGTGTTGGTCCTTGAGCAGTGGTGGCCCATGCCTGTTCCTCGGCCTCTTTACAGTCATTGACATTGCGTTGCCAATGAAGCAGCTGTCACTTTTTACCAGCGCAATGCCTGCCAGCAGCCGGCTCAGAAGAGTTGCTTTTAATTAAATTCCTGATTTCAATTGGATTTTGGTTTGCAGTTCACAGCTAATGGAGATTCTTGGAGTGGGGCATCTAGGAGCATTTCAGACACCTTTTTTACAGAGTTCTGTCCAGAAGCATCAAGCATCACCTTAAAATCAGTTGCATTTTTGCCCCCGTTACTTTCAAGAGCTCTTCCAGGATCTCACTGCCATAATGGCTAGAATTATTCATATTTCCAGCTTAAATGTATCGATGGCAGATTTACGCGTGTTTCTTCTTATGCCAACATTGTCTCTTTGCTGAGGCAGTTTTCCTGCCTCTCTTTTCTCAGGGTGTTAAAGAGGGCAGTCCGATCGCCTTGGGCGCTGCTCCAGTGGGGCTAATAAGCCAAACCTGTGGGGTGTATCAGCACTGAGTTAGGCAGGTTCAATCTCTCTCTGCCAACGGTCTGAGTGAGCTGGGATGCAAATTTGCTCTCTCACAGTGCCTATAGGGCTATGCCAGTGTAATGCTAAACCTGAGCTGGTGAGTTTTGCTGGAGACTTCATTAACATCCTGCTATTTCAAGCTATATCGATTCTGGGCCAGTAAGAGGACAGCTGAGGCTCACCTCGGTCTGCACCTGTTTATCCAGATGTGCTCACAGCCTCTTCTCATGAGATGGATTTTCCATTTCTCTGGTCTTCCTAGATGCAATCTTCTGCATCTGTTTCATGTCAAGTCCATTTTCCTGCATCATATATGAAGAGATTAATTGGAGAACAAGAGATGGCTTTACCATCGCCTCTTTTCCTGACATTAGTACTTCTTGGCACAACACAGAGTCACTGCTTCAGCACAATCACTGCCATCAGTCTGGTTGATGTCTGGAAGTGACAGACAAGCACAGATGCAGCTTGACAGCTGAATAGGTAGACAACAAGCATGGCACATCAGGGACACGCCGGGTGTACCCTACATGCGCTCTGTTATTTGATCGATGCTGTGCAATGCAGCTTGGACCTACCTGAAACTCAAAGGACATAGGAAAAATTTATGCATGGTAGCTCTGGAGCCTCTCTGCTCTAGCAGCCAAGGCATCACGGAGTCAACCCATCTTGGTCAGCCCAGTGCAACTGGAGAGCATCAGGCTGATCGTGCACTCGCTGGCCATCTGTGTCATTCATATTTCATACAGACTGGATTTCTTGCTTATGTGGTGCATGGCATGGGATTTCCCAGACACAAACATGGGAACCCAGGCACATGCTTGGGGGCTGTGTGAGAGGTCTGTGGCTGTGGATCTCCTCCATCTGGAGCACAGCTGTGTCTGTCCTTGAAAGGGGTGACCTAAATTTTACACAGTATTCCAGTGACGTCTGACCAGCACATCCCTGCCTCTGTGTGTTTTCGAATAATACTTGTTTATTATAGCTGCTTCTCTTTAGGGGCTCATGCTAACCATAAATTTGACTGAACCACCTAGAGTTTTTTCCTCCACGTGCAGCTGGCAAGTGCCCAGTTTATAGTGATATTTTTGCTGCCAACTTCATGAAATTGTGCTAGGCAGTTCTGGATCTCATCCTGTTTGCATTGCTTCAGCCCTTGAAGCAATTCAGTTCTTCCAGCAAAAGAGCCCAGTCCTGTTCTGTTCACCCACAGATTTCATTCTCAGCTTTTTGCACCCTCTTTTCCTACATCACCTCTGCTGACCATATTCTTGTAATGATGTTTGATCATGATAATCAGCAGACAGCAGAACACCTTAGCTGATGTTAACTGTCATGGCTTTGGCTATCAAAATAGTCCCGGTAGTGTTTCCAGCTAAGGTTCTGCCAGAATGTAATTAGAAATGTACCTTTAAAATGTGATATTTTTTAACTACTGTAAACATCTTTTTAAAGAATTTAAAAGGCTTTGCTTAGAAATGTGAATGTGCTTACAAAATAGTTGCTGTTAGAACAAATTAACACTGAGAAAATATCGTAATATTAAAGGTTTTACAATGTTAAAGGTTTAGGTTTCCATTATTAGGAATATTCCTGCTTGTTTAGCTCTGCTGTAGCTGTTTCCTATATGCAGATGATCCCAGCTATTGCAATAAAGCATGCTCCTCTTTCTTGAATGAGATACCAGAGAGATGTCGCAATAAGCACTTGCCTCTTGGCATGACATCTGCCCCTTTCATCAGTGGCCTTGGAGCTGGCCTTTAAAGCAGTTTTGTTCTGTTACCCAAAGAACTGGGCATTATATAGCTATCTTCATTATACCACAAGGGCTGTCTTATTCCCATCTCTTCTCACCATCTTAATGGCTGAGAAGAAAATCTAAGAAATATAAACCAATTGTAAAAGCACATCTGAAAGCAGTCAAGGTTAAAAACTCCAAGAGCTACAAACTGGGCCACATCTTGCGTATGTTCAGTACTGGTGATTTAAGTGTTGACATTGTCATGGTGACAATTAAGAAGCAAGAAGGGGAGGATCCTAGATCTGTTTGGTTTAAGGGAAATATCTTGGTGCTAATAGCCACCTCTTGTCAAGAACCAACCAAGCTTAGGCCTAGCAGGCTCTATGGGTATGAAGCCATTTTAGGGGGAAACCAAACTGGAAGAGTGTGGGTACAGAGGAAAGAGGAACAGGTGCTGTACTGAGCAGTCCCGTTCTCAGTGAGCAGTATCTAACCTGGAGAATTGGGACAGATGTTGCTTGATTAGTGGGTGCCACCATCACTTTGGCCGTTTGGTCTTTGACAGGAGATGATCAAATTTGAGCAAGTGGCAATAAGAGGCAGCAATGCAGCCACCAGCATTTACTGAGTCACTGCTGAAGTTATTCGGGACTTTTTCTCATTTCTAAGCTATAATCAGTCAGAGAAGGAGTTTATAAAATATCCTCCACTCTGTGTGTAAAAATGATTTACTCGATTTAGTGTTTGATGCATTACGTTTTCTGTTAGGAGAGCACGCCATAATCTGTTAAACACCTGCATGGAAGTATCCCCAGATGACCCAATGTGATGAATACAGTTATAGACTATAATTGAATAGGTGCTTCTTTTCCCAGCCGTGAGAGCTGTAGAACCTGTAAATACTCTTTCTGAAAAGTTCTGGAATCAACTTTTTCTCTTATAGAGAGCTTTCTAGTATAGAATTAAAGTTGCTTAAGTGTATTTCCTTTCTATGAGCATTCTAAAAATAATAAAAGATGATAAATAAGGTGACATTTATATTCAGTGCAGTGCTCATTGCCATCAAATTCTGTAACCACAACCCTCTTGTAGAGACGTTCAATTTAACAATACATCATTGTTGATTTACAGCTTGAATAGCTGAAAAATCCACTTGTAGTGCTTACCTTTGTCCCCCAGTAACTTGGTGTTTGCTTGAATTACATTCAGTGAGTAAGCTCTTGAAGCAGTGTACATTGGTACACGTCAGTAATGTTTGTGTAAGGTTTTATTTAGCACTGTGTATTATATCGCAGCCTTCACTTTCTGGCAAAGGTGATGTGAGGAAATTGTTTTGCTAAGTAAGGACTGCAGAATTCATTACGTACTGTATGATATTTTGATGTACTATTCTTTAACTGTAGATGAATTTTTGCCATTCGGTGCCTGAACAACGTAATGTTGGAGTTCACCGCGGGTATTTATGTCTCTAAGTATGTGAGGATGACAGTACTAAAGGGGTTACAAGCAGCTTTCTGCCTGTTCAGATATTTTGTGTGTTGGGGATGAAGTCACTTGCATTCATTTAAGACAGAGAAGTTGTTTGAATACAGCTTTTCTCTTATTAGCATTTGAAAAGGAGGGTGCAAATTTTTACTCTCTATTCTCCTCTAATGGAGCTGTGTAAAATTACCCTAAAATCTGCCATATTTGTGACTGGATAGTGGTATAAATGTGTATGCAGGTGCCCAAAATATAACTCTTCTCTTTAAAATATGATTTTCTTTTCTGTTTTCAATTTTTTTTGAGTGGGGAGAATGAAGTGCATTTGTTCATCTGACCTATTTGATCTTATCCAAGCTGTTATCAGACGTAACTTGAACATCAAGAAGTGATGAAAACTATGAGTAATCTGAGGCACTCATGGATTGACTAAGGGAAATTTTCAAGGCTATACTGAGAGATACCATCCTTTTTTAAAAGACTGTTGAAAGTCCTGGTCCAAGTTGGCAAGCCTTAATTGTGGTGGTGTTACAAATGCTGCATCAGAAACTGCAGAAACTAATGTACAGCATGTGCTTCCCTTTTCAGCTTTATTGCTCTGCTTCATTAAAAGGTTATCAACATAATTTCTAGCTGCAGTAATATCCCAGTTCCCATCTTTGAGTCCTGCACTTCTCCCTGTTGCACGTTCTTCCAGTGTTTTAATATCTTTTCTCCTAAGTGACATTTCTTCACTTCAAACTATACCATAATAAGCATGGGTATATGTACATCTGCTTGTGGACCACTGGAGACCAGTCTTCGCCCAGATGTAACTGCAAACCTACATGAAGACAATTCCATTAATATTCACAGATCCGTAGTTGCTGAGAGTCTCATGTGCTTGTCGAAAAGGAATTCACTGAGGCTATCAATGAACTTCACTCAATGATCACAAGTTCATAACAAATTTTGACTATTGCTAACACAGTACAATACAAATGAATGTGTTAACAGTGCAGTTGTTGTTTGAAAACAGCAGTATTGCTTATGAGAGGACAGTTTCTATTTTCCTAGCACATTTTTCACACATTACTATTCATTTAAAGTGAAATAGAAATAAATAGCCACCCAGGCTTTGTAATCTGGATGTTTACTACATCTCTTATGCATCTATTTTTTTAACTTCTTCACTGTGTGTGTTTCTTCTCTCACTCTGTCCCCATTAATATCCTTCAGAAATAATCGTGTTTTTTTTTGAAATATAACTTCAAAAGAGGAATGAAATTTTCCCAGCATGCTAAAAACTTGGGTGGCATATAGTGTTGTCACTAGCCATATAATTTAAAATTAACACCATTGACAAATGTTGCTTTAAAGCTTCTATTGAAAAATCATAATATGTAGTGCAGTAGGGCTTTTTTGCTGATCCGGATTTACATTTGTATAATGTACAATTAATAACGGGTATGATCTTGTTACAGATCGATTATTCTTCTTCAGTATGTCCCTTGTTTTGTATTCCATTATTCACTCGAAGGGCTTAATTAAATGAATCAGAGTATAAGCACATATTTTCTGCAACAATCGCAATTCCCCGTAGATAATTTTCTTTGGCTTGTTTTGCTGGGATTTCCAGGAAAGTTCCCAGAAACTATTTCACAGAATAGAGGGTTTTCTCGTTTTAAAACCCTTTTTTGGTGTTACACAAATTGAAGCCCAGAAGAGTTTAATTTTTGAGAAATAACCATGAACACTACATGAATGTGTGCCTCTCTAATAACAAAATCTTCTGAATAAATTGAATTTAAGTTGAATCTTATTTGATTTCTGTGGTTGGCTTTGGAAACATTTGGTAGTTATTTTCCATTGCAATTCTCACCCGCTTCAGGCAGTAATATGTTTAAGTGTTTCTCCTGTTATTTCTAATCGGTAATCTTAATTTTCAAACTAATTTTTCCATTTTTTCCCATTTGCTTTATTATATGTGCTTATCTTTTACACGGCAAGAAATAATTCTGCATTTGCTAATGGTGATCTTCGTGTGCACGAATGTGCGCTGAAGGGATACACTATTTAGTCCAGCAAAGAACACTGATTCCGAGAAAGAGTGAAGGAGGGATTCTAATTTACATCCAAATTGCTGAAATAAAAATGTGTCCTCTCTATTCATGAATGAGGCTGGGAGTTTTCGAAATGACTTGGAAAGCTTAGAGGAGTCCGCTTATGGGTGGGTAAATTGGCACTTTTTTAAGAAACAAGTTTTTAGAGAAGAAGGTTCAACAGTACAGAAATTTTAACAGGGCATGCTGGCCCCCAAAAAGCAGCAAAACTCTCAAAGGCCAACTGTGAGTGCAGTCCTTTTGGTCTGTCTTGCCTTTGTTGGGTCAAGGTGCTTGATTCTGTATTAGACATTAAATAAAGGTGATTCATGCCTCAGTGTACTGACAGTCTAATGCCAGGGACTAAAGATGCAGCACATAGAATAAGTGAAGGAGGAGATCATAGAATCATAGAATCACCAAGTTGGAAAAGACCCGTCGGATCATCGAGTCCAACCATTCCAATCAATCACTAAACCATGTCCCTCAGCACCTCGTCCACCTGTGCCTTAAACACCTCCAAGGAAGGTGACTCAACCACCTCCCTGGGCAGCCTCTGCCAGTGCCCAATGACCCTTTCCATGAATGTTTTGTATTTTGGGATTTGTTTTTGCTTGTTAACATAGAGATTAATTAAAGACATTTTTATGAAAGCAGGTGCAAACTTCCTCTGAGCAGACAGCAGAATGACAAGGTACAACTCATCTTGAATACAGAAGCTGCATCCCTGTGTCAGCATGACGCTATTTTACAGGCAATTTTTGTGGCAATGATGGGTTGCTTCTTGCCCACTTGGGTAACTAAGAGGGAAGAGCGGCTAAGTCTTCTCACACATTTGCAGATATATATATCCATCTTTGTGAAGATCAAAGGCTTGTTCTGAGGATTCTCAAATCAAGAGATATATCAGACTTTTCTAAGGAGGTTTGTATCAGGTCTGAAGAGCTCTAACTGGCATTTGTTGCAACAAAATGTTATGCCTACGAGCTCAGCTGATGTTTGGTTTTATATGGCAAATACAAAGTAAGAAAGAGAGCGTGCTTCCAAAACTTTACCCTGATTTGCAAGGAAGCTTAGAAGGAAACGATCATCCAGCCCAACTCCTTGCCAGAGCAAGATTATACCCTGCAGGCTGTTTTCTAGCATTTGCCAGTTTGGCTATAAAAGCAACAAGCAAATAGGGTGGGAAAAGTCTGAGAGACTGTTCCATTGTTCAAAAGTCATCATGCAAGTTCATTTTCTTCTGAAATTAAGTATTTAATTTTTTCTTATCTTAATTACATCTTATCTTCAGTTATGTTCTGAGATACTGAATTAAAATCAGTCATTCTTCATGTCTACATAGTTTTTGGCTATTATAATTCACTTTTGTGTCCTCCAGTTGACCAGCCTGGGGTGTGCTAATGCAGATACAATCCAGATCTTCTTAGGAGTGTGTTGTCATAAAGCTGAAAATGATGTTATATAGCAGCAAGAAAGATTTGAGTCAGACCTCAGGTAAATGTTTGCAAGGATAGGGCTGTGAAGCACTATAGAAGCTGAAAAAAATCCACAATGAGAGGTTTTGAAGGAAAGGCTAAACAAAACAGAATTTGGGAATAATATAATCATAGAATCATAGAATAACCAGGTTGGAAGAGACCCACCGGATCATCGAGTCCAACCATTCCTATCAAACACTAAACCATGCCCCTTAGCACCTCGTCAACCCGTGGTTAAACACCTCCAGGGAAGGTGACTCAACCACCTCCCTGGGCAGCCTGTTCCAGTGCCCAATGACCCTTTCCGTCAAAACTTTTTTCCTAATGTCCAGCCTAAATCTCCCCTGGCGGAGCTTGAGGCCATTCCCTCTTGTCCTGTCCCCTGTCACTTGGGAGAAGAGCCCAGCTCCCTCCTCTCTACAACCTTCTTTCAGGTAGTTGTAGAGAGCAATGAGGTCTCCTCTCAGCCTCCTCTTCTCCAGGATAAACAACCCCAGCTCTCTCAGCCGTTCCTCATAAGGCCTGTTCTCCAGCCCCCTCACCAGCTTTGTTGCTCTTCTCTATATAGATATAGTATAACTATATAACTATATAACTATATAACTGTATAGATATAGTTGCTCCTGCACAGAGAAACAGGAATGCATTTGGTCATTTACAACATCCTTTCAAGCAAAATTTCCCCTGTGATTCCAAAATGAACCACTATATTAGTTCAGGAGTGTTGTATTTTGTACAAAACCTCCAAAGAGCTTTGTTTTCTTGCTGTGTGATGGTGCAGTCCCTCATGCTATACTTGTGGTTTCTTTCAGTACTGCATCTCCTTATATTTCTTCCTCCTGATGAAAGTGTATCCCTTTTTCTTATGCACATCAGTTTAAGTTTTCCCAGTTTTAATTTCTGTACTTCCTCCTGCTGTTCATCATATTTTTTTTCATTCTTGGCTTCTATTCATAATTTCTCCTAGATTAGTTCCATCATGGAGTTTCACTGATGGCAATTTACTTTCCCAGATACTGCAAGTTTTCAATAAAGTTGAATAAAGAATGATGTCTAAAAAGGAATCTATATTGCCAGCAATTATCTACTGTTAGCCAGATTTCAAAACACATATCTGGTTCTCTTTAGTTTAAATTCAGGTTCAGATGAAATGTAATAGTAAATGCTCTACTGAACTGATGGCATATGATTTTTTCTGCCATTCATTTGTAATTTGATCAAGCAGAAAACTTCAAATGACTGTAATGAAAGCCATTTTCTTCCTTTATGTTGTACATTACTGTCAATTATTAAGTGTCTTGAAACAGAACTGCACCCCACAAAATACACGTTTCAGGACCAAAATGCAAACAAGTCTGACTCCTAAGCCCTAGATCACTCAAAACGAGCCTGGATAAATTCAGGTGTCTTTGCCATTGAATTTAAATGGATGTCAACGAACTTACTAAGGTTCCTTTTAAACCTCTTCCTTTTGTATAATGATTTGTTACTATACGCATTTTCTGCTGTAGCTTATGTAAATCCCAGCATCCCAAGAGTATTGACCATATCTGTGAATGGTACAGGTGTCCAGTTTCGACATAGACCAGTTTAGCTTTGCCTCTTGGCTGCTGCTTAATGCAGTCCCTAGGAAAGGGAAGAAGCAGACTCAAAGCTAAACCTACTAAACCATTTTAAAATCCAGGTGACTCATTTCCCAATAGTTTATCTTAAAATTGACTCCTGATGAAAAAATAACAAAGTTTTAGGGCTCTGAGGTAATTTAATGAGTGTGCTTTTCTGCTTCCTGATGATGTTGTCATTAGAAAGATATATCTTTTTCTTTCTCAGATATTTCCATCTTGCTAGGACAAATAGTATTCAGAAAGATTTTTTTGATGTCTAAAACTGTCTGTATACCCCTATCCATTTCTGAGACTGAATTTAGTTTTGTTAAAAAAGAACAATAAAGGGGAAATATTTTGGTAGGAACATTGGTTTTGGAATGAAAACATTTTCAGCTATGAGGTTCCATTAGTTCTGCAGTTAGCAAATACTTCAATTGACACTGCTGTCAAACCAAGGACATAAAACTGAGTGTGATATGTTATCTGCTGCCAATTACGTAAGTCCATGATGCATAAGTTATTGCAAAAAATAAGGTCATGACTCCTAAACCAACTCCTTTTGAAGTTGTAGTTCATCATAAAACCTCCCGCATATTTGTATATTTTAGTTGGTTAACTCTTAACTGAATTTATGCATGTGCTTATGAAAATGAAGTATTATATGACATTAAAAAAAAAGCAGAACCTTGCATGGTTCTATAGAAATACCAGCTTGTTTATATCAAAATGCTTAGGGAGAGGTGAATCTGTCTAAAATACGGATTTTTGTTCCTAAGCAAAGAGCTTAAACAAAGTTTCTTAACAAAAAACTTTTTGAAAATAAATGTTTTTGACCAGCAAACATAAGTATTAAAGTTATTACAGAACATTAACCAGTAGGTCAGTAAGAGGATTAGGACTCAGCTTCCCTAGTTCTTGTCTTACCTATTATTTGCTCTTTTATGGTAATCTTACACTAATCACTGAACTTTTCTGATTGCCTTAATTTATCTTTCTGTATGACTAAATAGGCCTAAGCCTTCATTTAAAAAATGCCAGCAAAGCCAGGAAAAGTGTCAGAGGAGCAAATCACTCCACTCCCTCCATTGCTCCTTCTTCTGCTCTGGGGCAGAGGTTTCAGATACTGGGGCAGAGGTTTCAGGTTCTGGGGCAAAGGTTTCAGAGTCAAGCAATTGTGATGCTAAAGATACTTAACAACTTCATCCTAATGCAAAGGATTTGTTGGAGGATCGTGTAGTTACAACCACTGGTTTTTTCCCTTTGGAAAAGAAAAATTATGACTTTCGAATATCATATATTTTTCCAAAATTTGATGGAAGCACGACCTTTGAAGAAGACTTGACAAAGCCTCCCCTAGAACATCTAGCAGTCCTCATTCTGCCTCATTCAGGAAAAAAAACAGGTGTCTTGTAGTCTCCTAGATGACATTACCAGAGGTCTCTGGGATTTTTTTCTTGAATTTTTAGGACCTTCTCAGCTATCTCTCTTGCTCTATTACTTACTATACCAAGTTTGTACAAATAGTTATCTATTCACTAACCTGGAGATGGACCAATACTAGTCCAATGGACAGTGTAAGTTCAAGTTCTGGTTCAAATTAATGTTTAGTTATTTAAACAAAATGAAAGAGGTCCAACAGGAGGGACAAAGGAAATGTTTCTTCAGAATAACTGATAATTTGGTGTTCAGAAATCTTTCCTGGGATGCAGGATTCTGACTTTCAGACATCTTGCAGAACAGAAACTTGAAATCTTGGCTCCTGTGCTACCAGCCAATGCTTTCATCACTGGATGATTATCTGGGAGGTGTGACAGTATTCTTTCTCTTTGTATTTCAGGTTGCATCCTAGACATGAGAATCTTTCCCACATAAAAGCTTCATAACAACTGGTAAATAACCTTCAAAAGGTTTTGGTCTCAACAGAATATAATCTTTCATTAAAAAAAATCACTGTAAACTCTGATCGGGGCACGACTCGAGTTTTCACAGCCATGTAGGTCCAGAGTGGTTTGGACACTGTGATGAGCCCTCAAAGTGCTGTGTTTGAAGGAGAGGTCAACAAGGAGCGCTGGAGGGCATGAGTCCTGGGAAGCCTGTATAATGCCAAAGCACATGCCTTCTTAAGTGTCAGACTTGTAAATCAGCTGTTGTTACAAAAGATTAATAATGGGGAAATGGTTACATACAAACATTGGTTTGGGCATTAGGCTTGTGGGTCTTGCTGTTCTTAAACACTTCAGCTGGCACTGATATGAAACTGGGGCATAAAACCAGGATCCTGACATGTGATCTGTTGCCAGTTCCCTTCAAACTGCCATGTTTGACAAAAAGGGAGGAAGTGGATGGAGAAATGTGACAGGTCATCTGGACTCTGATAATTAATGTTACTTAGAAAATAAAAGTTTTGAAACTTTCCTGGAAATGAAGTTTTATGATCTGCTACAATTGCCCACGGGGGGATGCTGCAACCTACACGTATTGACAATTGTGGTTTTACCAGGGAATTCATTTTTATGAGCAATTTCCAGAGCAACCCTCAACCATCAGTCATGCATAGAGTGCAACAGTGCACCGTAAAAGAAAGACCAAAAAGAAGTCAAAGATTATACAGATTTGTTATTTCGGAGAAAGATCCTAACAACAGAAAACAAACTGAGCAACAAGAGGGAAAGAAGGAATGGACTGGTCAAGAAAGCAAGCTCTGTAAAGATGTGAACCAGAGCACAGTGAATTCAATGGAAATTTTCCATTGACTTCTTAAGATCTTGGATAGAACTTAAGGGAACAAGCAATTTCTGTCTTGTACCTTTCCTGCTCCTTTTTCCATCTGAATGGCAAATACATTCCCCCTTGTTCACACCTAGCATTGTTTAGTGACCAAGCACCACAATCAAAATGTTGATCATACTTGGCATGTTAGAACCAAGGATCCTTACTTACTTAGCGGCCCCAGAAGGGGCTTGACTTTTTCAAGGGCTGATCAACTTGCAAATTCTCTCTAACAGTACCTTCACCGTTCTATTAGATTCAGAATAGTCTTATCCTTATGTAACTTTACAAGCCTGCTCTGCCATTGTCCTTTAAAACACAGAGAATAACGGACCAGTTGGATTTATAATTTTGTTTCTCTTAAATTCTTCTCCATAACCACTTTTCTTGTAAAGGTAATGACCCATTTAGTCATCTTCTATTTACGTCTAGTCTATGTGATTATAGCTGTTGCTTTGGAACAGCTATTAAATACTTCAGTAGTTCTTAAACCATACCAAGGAATACTTGGAATTAAGGAACAAGGAACAGAGATGACTGAAAATGAAGTTGTAAAACTGAGTGTGATTGTATATGATTCAGAAGAAAAAAGTAGTTCTGTCAAAGTCTTTGTTAAGGGCTGTTATATAAAATGATACACTTTGCACCAAGTAAGGCCACACAGGTGAATCATGGACCCAAGTGATATATCCCCAAGATCAGCTTGGTTATCTACTTTCAAAATCCTTCCTTCTATAGGAATGAAAGCTTTCTGCTTACTGTAAGTAGTGTTTGACAAACTCATCCTGCTGTGACCACAATTCTTATTTCACCCTACACACTGAAGAACATAATTTATCTTAACACCAAGCACTGAGCAAGGCTAACTAGGGAAGTAGAATTACTAGGATTTCCTTTTACTACTGAACTCAATTGAGATCTGCAGTGAAGCAAAGTCTGGTTTAATTATTTTGTTGATTATTTTCTTTAACATGGTGTAAAAGACCAAGGCTGCTTTATTGCAATGGGTGGATAACTTACTGCCAAGACATGTTGAGATGAGGAGCTGGTGACACCACACAGAAAGAGAAATCCACTCTACTCCCTGTCACTGCAGAGGTACAAGAATAAACTTCCTTATAGAGAAACACAGAACGTTTTCAATGGAGAACACTCAGCAGAGAGTCTTAGTGTTTGGTGGATCATGACTTTCTCAGTGACCAGAAGGTCAGGAGTGTGTGCTTACATGTTCCTAAAGCACAAGCCTCCCACCTTCCCCAAGCTGTACGTGATTGCAGTGCCTGCTCCTCATCTTCCTGCCCACTGGGATTCCAGATGTGTCAAAGCCGAAATTCCATGGTCTGAGAATTTACCTATCCCCCTCACTGGCACTGAAGGTGCTGGCTTTGGCAGTTCACTCTGTTTTGCTTCCTCCAGAACCCTGTAAGGTAGCATGAGTGGAGACAGTTATCCTTCATTTGGCCTAGACATGAGTACACACACAGAAGCACTGGGCATGCTCTTCTGTAAGGTGGTTCTGACCTAAGGGACACAGCACCAACACTGCCTCAAGCTTTGTAAGAGAGGAGAAAAAATGGAGTAGAATTGGTTTAAAAGAACAGTAATGAATAAAAATGGCAGTTGCCTGCTACTGCTGCACACCGGACACTGAACATCAATTCCAGTCTAAAGTCTGTCAAATGATGAAACACTAGTGCATTTGGAGATTTCAGTTTAACTTCTGACCCAGACCTCCCTGAGGATGGTGGGAGTCCCTCTGGGTTTGATAAGTGCAGTGGAGTCTCTTGCCTCAAGGACAGGCAAACACATAGTCATTAACAGGCTGTAAAGGAGAACTGAGCTTACACAAGGTCCTGTTTGCTCAGATTTACCCCACCGTATCAGCTTGAACACATCTTTGAAGATCTCCTGCAGGTCCTGCAATTTTCCCTCTTTGACTTGCTTTCAGGATTTGTTTTCCTAAGTTCCCTGTCCACAGAGAGGTGGGAGAGAGGGATGCTTGAAAACTTGGTTCTGTTCACTCTGACTTTGTCACAACAGATATTTTACCAGGAAGCCCCAGTATTGCCTGACCTGAGGAATGAAAGGGACACAGACTTTGCTTATAGAAGGTGTTTTAAAAACTTTTTTAGAAGGTGCCTAAAATTTGTGGAATTGTTGCCACAAATAATATCAACATGGAAAATCTTGATTCCCAAATCAGGATACAAAGGTGAGTATGAGTTTGTTGGGCAGAGATAATTACTTAATCCATGTTGTGGAACAGCAAGCCCATGAGCACCCTGAGCTTGGTTATACACAGAAGCAGTGGTGATGGTAAATATATGTTTCCACATCTATGACAAAATTCATAGATTTTTCTATGGACCTGTTCCAAATGCTGTTGGAGTCCTCAGAAAAAGAGCCCACCAAAAGAAACTACTTTTCTGTGCTTGCACACTGAAGGAGATGAATATTGCTTTTGCTTTCAAACACAAGAGAATCAGGATGTATCTAAACACATTCAGCAAATGACAACACAACTGATACATAGATTTCTCCTCTTCCCACTCTCACCAAACGGTTCATCAAAGTTGTGGAGATGTTTGATACTCAGGGTGAGATGAGTGCTCCTCTCTTGGAGCTGAACAATGTGAAACAGAAGTTGAAAGGGGACAGAGGGCATGGGAGAGAATAGGTACTATTTTTAGCATGGGGACATTTTTCAGTAGCTGTGGCATCACTGGAAATCGGCAAAGAGAAGTCTCTGTTGGGGGCATGTTTCGCGGAATAATACACAGTCATGCCATTGACACCTTTTTGCACTGGGATTTTATCATACTTGTGTGCCAATATTTCAGACTTACAATTTTTTGCCTTGGTCTTTTAGGGGGTAGCACAGACAGCAATTTCTCTTGTGTGTTTTGCCCTTTACACTTGTTTCTAGTGACCATATAATTGCCTTCATTGTGGTTCTGTTCTTATTAGAGTGCAATTCATTAAATACTGCTCTTCATGGGAGTCCTGCATAAAGGAACAGCTTCACAAACCATCACGGGCTCCAGGTATCTATTTTTATCAACCTGAGCAATTGTTGCTTAGAAAAAGAGACCCTTACTTCCCGGGCCGCGGGTGGCTGACCTTGGTTAGTCTGAACTCCTTTGACCTCAGCGCAGCTTAAGTGATGTGACAGCCAAGTCAGCCCTTTTAATTCCAGTCTTTGTGAGGCTCATGTGATAATCATGCACTTGCTCTGTCAGAGGAGCCGGCAAAGAGAGATTCTGTCTGTACTTGCTCCCTGCAGCAGACCTCTTTCTTGCCTTGTCTCTTCCACCAGATTCCTTTCATTTTGTTGGCTCTATTCAGGAACAAAGAGGACTTTGTTGAATTGTCTTTGTGGTTTATTTTCCTGAGCCTTGGAAGATAGCAGACTTTTGCCACTGTTTTATCCAACCCTTTATCATATGCACAATACCCTGAATGCCTGAAGGAGGCTACTGTGTGTTAGCTTGACTCTCTGCTTTTTTTTTTTTCAGGTTGGAAACCAGGGATGCTGAGTTAGAAATAATTGCCGGAGTAAAAAATCAGGGAGGAGTCCTTCCACACAGCTGCCATAAAGGATCCAGTCAGAGGAGCTACAGTCATCAGTAGATTTCATCTTGCTATTCATGTCCTCTGGTCTTACCAGGTCCACCATGTCTACACATGCATGCATTTATTTATAGATGTAGAACACATCCTCATCAAACAATATTTGGGCAGGTGTTCAAAAAGAGGTAAAAAGCGTATTGACTGTCCACTACAGCTGCTAATACTTAGGAGAATTTATCTGAGCCTGTTAAGTGTTCTGACACAATAAACTGCTACAGTCTTCACAGATGTGGAGTGACAGTTTGTAGAAGAGTTAGATGAGGGACTCTGATTTATAGACTTAACCATAAAAGAATTTTCCAAATCTCAGGACAAATCAATAGTATGGGGAAGACTAAAAGGAGCAACTGACTCTAAGTCTTTGCTCTGAGCCCTGTCCTGGCTGCCTTTCGTATGACCTGCCACTTAACCTATTCCCAGCACAAAGCTCCCAACATGTTTCCTTTACTTAATGCATCAACACATCTTTTTTTAAATGATGGAAAACACAGCTGGTACTCAAGGCTGCCCTTCAGTGATAGCTTTATCTATTTTGTCTATTGCCAGAAGGACAAAATGTGGTGCTGGAGAGTCTCTGGACAAGGTAATAACAGAGGGTTGCTTAATCAAAGCTCTTCCCATGAGGGACGAGATCTATAATCTTTGTTTTTAGTGGAACAGACTAACATCTCCAAAGACATAGGAGGCATCAAAATACAGTGCTTCTGAGCTCTGTATACAGAGGGTCAGGCAGTGTTTAATCCTGGAAGCAATCTCATGGAACTTGAGAGAATTTCTTCAAGGATGTAGTTAGTCTGTATTTTGCAATAACCTGCAGGAAATCAGCTTGGCATTTCAGAGATAAAGTTCACAAGCAGTACCATTCCAGTCACCCAATGTGCTTCGTAGATGGGATTTCTGTGACTGTTTATTTCTAAGAAACTCTCGTGTTCAAAATTGAAAGTTTCAGCCCTTACTCAGGCGAAAGTTGCACAGAAACCAGTAGGGATATTGCATAGAGAAAATTGAAATAAAAACTTGAGGATCTGGTGCTGTGTTATTTGGCTCATGCCGCAAAACTTCAGCAAATTTGTCTCTAGCAAGCAAAGTGAACAGTTTTGACAACTTTTATTATATTGAATTATAATGAAAAATAGGGGCATTTGAAAGCGTGATAAACACAGTCATAATGAGAAAGATGTTTCTTTCTATTTGATGGAACACCACTTTTTTATTGTGCACACTCTAGGTACACCAACAAAAATAGAAGACCTGGTTATTTGAGGCAAAATTCCTGAGATACTATTCTCTAAATCTCTAAGATTTCACTTATTACTTTTTATTCCCAGAAGTATTTGATTACTTTATTGTCCACAAAAACTGTAACAGTAATAAAAGAAAATAAAATTGTTAGTGCAAGCATAGACTACTCCACTGTTTTCTTATGAATCCAAGTATGAATTTAAAGTAAAACAAGTTTTCATCATTAAAAATCTTATTGTGTGGATAAATGGTGCATATAGTGAGGGGATTGCTCTTATATCCCTTATGCAGTTATAGTTCTTGGGTTGTTTAACTCCACTTTCACCCACCACGGAGCTTTTTGAACTTTGAAGCATACGGTGAGTAACTTGTACTATAGAAGAAAATAATTTTACATCTACATTCATGTAAGTGTTGTAGCAGGCTTTTTAGAAAATGGTCTGTTTGGAAACCACTTAAGATGTTATGGGTGCTCCCATAAATAGCAACAATTGCAAGATAATTTTGCTTATTCACCAGCAGCACTTGCAAGTGAAGGCACTTTGCCATGGCTTTTAGGGATTCAATCACTTCTAACAAGGTGTTTAGTCCAAGATGTTGGCATTTTAAATGAGTGTTGATTTCACTGAAAACCGTTCAGTGCTTCTGTCTGTTGTATTTCTAAACTAAAATTCCTCTATCTAATCTAAAACCTTCTTTAAATGCGAAGAGTTGCACTGAACCTGTGCTAATTCATTCTGTTATGCCAGTTACCACACACAGACTCAAATATTTTGTCACCTGCTTTACTTTTAATATGGCATTAAAAATGGAACTGAGAGGCTATTGCTATTTGCACAAATGTACTCACGCATCCAAGCCTTCCCCACAGGTGCACACGCATACACATGCCCTTCATGCATGCCCTTTTTGCTATTTTTTCCGAGGAATTTTCAGGAGACTTAGCTCAGCTGTGTCTCTGCTGCCTGAGCCTTTTCACTTACTTCTTTCTTAGTTTTCATTTGCCTGTTTCTCTCTGTCCTGCACGCACGCCTGCCTCCAACACTATTGCTGCCTGCTGAGATCAAGCCTACGAGCTGCCTGGGGCAGGGATGGCTTTCCTAGTGCATCCCGACAGCGTTTGCTTGTTCTCTGTGAGTGCATCAGCCCGGGAACTTGCTTTGCATGTGTGGATGAGGTGGGGTGCAGGACCAAATGAGAGAGAGCTGCCAAGAAATCCCCAGGAGCAGAATGCATATGGAAATGAAGCAAGATATGACCACTATGTATTTCTGGTTCAGGTGGGTGCACAAGCAACAGCTGCGGCTGGGACAGCCTCAGCTCATCCAAACCACGCTGAGAAGAGGCATAGCTTAAAGGAAATTTTCATGTGTTGTCACATCCTCGAGGCTTGATTTTCAGGGCACAGAAATGCTTTTTATTGTCTTGGAAGCCGCCTCCTGCACCTTTACAACTTTTAAACCATCCTTGCTTGTATTCAGCAGAATTAGAGATGGGGCAATCCTATTAGGGCCCACTGTCATCTAAGTTACCAGGGCAGTATTGTTCTGCATGTTAATTACCTGAGCACTCTGTTAATTTTTGAATAACTCAGTGCAACAACCATGTGATTATTGTCTATACCTCTTAATACATATTAATACGTTTGAAAAAAGATTTTCAATATTTTCCTTAGAGTTCAATCACATTTCAGCCTCATTTTAACCCTTTCAGCCATTCCTCCTTTTCAGGAAGATTGTGTTAACTTAATTTTGTATATGAGGCAGAGGAGAAAGGGTGAATCTACACTGACTGCTTATGCCCTATTCTGCTTAGGGCTCAGAAAAGGGCAGACTGGCAATCTCTTTTGTTGAGATATTTGTGGAGCATATTAAGGAGTTTGATGGGGGACAGGACAAGAGGGAATGGCCTCAAGCTCCGCCAGGGGAGGTTTGGGCTGGACATTAGGAAAAAAGTTTTCACAGAAAGGATCACTGAGCACTGGCAGAGGTTGCCCAGGGAGGTGGTTGAGTCAGCTTCCCTGGAGGTGTTTAAGGCATGGGTGGACGAGGTGCTAAGGGACATGGTTTAGTGTTTGATAGGAATGGTTGGACTCGATGATCTGTTGGGTCTCTTCCAACCTGGTCATTCTATGATTCCATGATTAATTTGCCTAGATATCTCGAGAATGCACATTGGGCAGGCACCTGTACTAGCCTCCTGGTATCTTCAGTGCAGAGATTTAATGAGCAGACAAGATGGCTAATCTCACAGACCTCTGTCACAATCATACCCATGGTGCTCGTGGTCAGCCTTGAGCTTATTGCTAGCAGCTGGTGATAACCATGAGTGCTAGGACTCTCTAACATGACGGCAAAAGTCCTCTCTCTCTCACTATGTGTTTCTATGAGAGGAACTGCTGATGCAGGGAGACTAAAAGCTGGTGTGATGTATTAAGAAGTATTGCCTCCATTGAGGGTAATCCTAGGTGCGCAGCACAAACTCATCTTCCAGGGGGAAATGTTTTTTAAATCCAGCATCTCTTCTGAGTGTGGAAAGACTGACATAGAGCAAATGCTGCTGCTGGCCATGTCAGTGCCATCGAAGCGAGATAGCTGCCCTTATTTTGGCATCAGTCTTGTCCTTGAGGAACAAGTCTGCCCGGCTGACACAATGCCTCAAGCAAATGGACTATTTTTGGAAGAAAACACATCTACTGATAGGTAAGAAATAGTAGCAAGGTCTGCAGGGATAAGCACAAGGAACCTGTTCCGTAGTGGTGAAACAAGTGGGAGCAGTGGTGATGCTGCTGCCTGTGTGTTGGACAGCGGGTACCAGAAAGCTTAAAGCGTGGCCCGCTTGCAATGTGCTTGCTAGTGCTGTGGGGCAAACAAGGATTGACCATGATAGGTGGGTCAATTGAAGGCTGTGCATGTGTAGGTTCAGAGGCCCAAGGATATGGGCCTGTTTAGTGCAAGTAACCATAGCCAGTGAGATGTGGGCTTTCTGCATTACTTGTCACAGATGCTTGTAACAATGCACAGGGAGATACAGAGAGAATAACTCTCCTATTACATTAGCAGAGAAAGGATTTGGACTTCCTGACTCCCAATGTGTCTGTTAGACCCAACTGCAACCCCAGCACTTGGATCTGTTTCTTATGTTATATATTACTTTCCTTTGGGGAATCCCTCTTTCTCTGTATAAGAAACACAAAGCACAAGATGTAATAGGCTTTATTATATTATCCAAGAGATTTTGTGCTGGAGACCATCCTTGGAAGTTATCCCCTTGCTTTGAGGCAATATCACACTTAGTTAGATGGTCCCTGCGAGAAATTCCTGTAAGTCTTCCTTGACGCCTCCAGTGATGCGGCATTAGCTATAAACCGAGTCTGTAATACTTCACTCCCCTTGCACTTAATTTATTTTTTTCTTCCTGACCTTAATGTATCTTTGCTGCAAGTTAAACTTGCACTTTCTTGTCCAAGTCTTGCTGCATATGGCAAAGTTTCTTTTGGTAACAGCCTTTCCTTCATATTGGACAACTCTTTGGAGGCCCCTTTCTCTCCATCACGGCTCCTCTTTCCCAAAGCACATAATCTTCCTGCTGTGCTCTGTTGGCCTCTCTCTGGCTTCCCTGCACTGCTCTTTTGGTGTGAGCCTTGTGTCCCTGATGACCTTGTTGGCAATTCAAGTCTAACATTCAGTATGTAACACAAACCTAGAAGTGAGGTACCTTGCTCTGAAGACCAGGACTATGGCTGAATTCTAGCATGTGGTTGTCTTAAAGGATAACAACTCTATGAGGACTTGGTGAGCTCTCTATAAGTTTTGGGGAGGAGATTGCCGGCCAAGGCCTGGGGAGTTCTTCTGTGGCATGTTGGCCCTCCCCGCTCCATCTGCTTTCTATTGCACTTGAAAAGGAAATGAACTGAGCTAAATGATTTCAAAGTGACATTCCCCACACTACACTCTAATTCTGTAATTGCCAACTCCATGCAGTTCCCAGTACTAAAATGTTTAAAATAATAGCCTTCAAAAAGAGCCAAGGCTTCGAAAGGGCCATATACCGTCTCTGCTGGAGCAGTAAAATGGTGGCAGAATAATTTCCATATGCAGTGGACGAGCATTTGGTTATTTGGGGGTCAAGCGTAGTTTCTTCCTTTGCCAGGAATTTCTCTAAGCCAAGAGTTAAAATTACTTTTTCCCTTTGTGAACTCTTTTTAAATGCTGCATTGACTGATATATCAGCTGTGGTTTGGTCTCCAGTTGACCATTCAAGCTTGCTGGTGAACGTATTTAACAGACAAAAGAAACTTTCCTTTTTTTTTTAACATGGACTACTCTGTATCTCCATATAAGTAGAGTGGAGGAATAAATTTTTACTTTCAACCCCTTGACCTGGTTAATTTCCCATGTGCAGTTCTGTAAATCCCTCTGTGGCAATGGTAACAGTGGCTTGGTTTAGTCTGACATCTATTAACTATATCATCAGTGTGATGTAACATCTGGGACAAGAAAGACAGTGCTCAGCCAGCTGGTAGTGGGCAGTCAGCAAAGATCTGTTGGTCAGTGGTGGTTTGTGCATCACAGCTCAGGAACTGCTGGCTTAAAGACTTCAGCAAGCAAACTTGCAAGACTAATTGTCTTTTACTAAACCATTAGCTGTTTTTTGTTGCATTCATTCTCCAATGCTGTCTCCATTAGCTCCATGCACACCTCATATTTTCCTTCCCCCCTCTGTTTTTGGTCAGATGTTTTGTTTCTTGAAATCTACCTCTGAAATAATTCTGTGCTTTTGGCATAAAATGTCTACCAGAATGATTGACTTTGCTATAGAGTATCAAGTCCACTTCTGGAACTCATCAAGTTATTGTAAAGACTATTGTAGGTATTCCATTAAATGAATGTGCATCTTGCCATATCTTTAAACAACCCTTCTGTTGGTTTTGACAGAGAGAATTCAGCTTTTTTCCTAAAGTAGAAAACAACCAGAATAAAAATAGCAAGGAATCTCTTCAGCAATGAGCAGTCAGAATTTATGTTCTCAGTGTGCATGGCTCTGAAGATGTGATGATTCTATTCAGCTGAGCATCAAAAAGATCGGAAGACTTTACTGAAGTGTAGCTGTTACTTTGATCAGAAAACTGTATTGGAAACCTAATGAAAATCAGTGGCTTCTTTTGACAGTTGCAGTTCTTCCTATGCCTAGTTGTGTTGCTGATACTATGTGAAAATAAGCTGATCTTGTTCAGTCCAGACAGTGTGGTTGGGTTTTGGGTAAGAGATTAGATCAAGCTTTCCTTTTTTTTTTTTTTTTTTTTTTTTGATAAATATAGTTGCCTTGAATTTTGGCTCCATCCAGCTGATTTCTGAAGTTGGACTTTTTTTCTTTTTGTCCTGATCATAAGTTATTTCACTCATTCCAGATTTTCCAGCTTTCTCAATAATTCCTGAAATGGATGCTATTTCCTACTCTGGGCAGAAGAACTAATCTCATGGCAGAGGCCCTAGACTGAGATGTGGAAAGTTTTGGTAGAACTGTGGAAAAAGCTGACCATATTTTGTGGAAGAGTTCAGTGACTTGAAGTTTGGTTTTGTTGCCATTCCATTGTTCTTGACTTTACAGAAATCACTGTGAGAGGCTAGAGAAGACTGTAGGATGGAGGTGGTTCCAGAGGTTGAGTGCTTGGGTGGTGGCAGAGAATGAGTCAGGAATAAGCAATGCAGGTCACACCAGAGAAAGCTTTTTGATTCACTCTTCCTTTGCATTCTCTCACTCAAGTGGTGACTAAAAATGGCTTTGAAGTGATTTGCACTCAACTAAATACAAATAGCTGGGGGAAAATCAACCTTCTTTGTTCTGAAGTTACCTAGAAAACTCTTGGTTCAGTGTATTTTGCATTCTTTCTTGGAATGGCACCTTAATTTCTCCAGGAAAACAAAACAAAGCAGAACAATTTTTGTTCTTTACTTTTTTTTTGTTCTAAAAAAATTCTCAATTTTAAAGTTGTAACATGAGTTTCTGAAGTCTTTTGCTTTACTTTGTGATCTAATCCTTAGAGCATTTTGGTATTACACACCATTAGATGGTGATCTCAGCTTCTTAAAAAATAAGATCTACGAGTTACTCCCAGTGCTGGACCCTAAAGAAGTGCCTGCAGACGAGACATTCCAGAGGCTCTTGTCTCTTTCCCTAACCAGCTTCTAAAAGCAACAGCTGTAGTCAAGTTGAGAGGTTAAACTGACTAGATTTGGGACAAATTATCATATTGAATTTGGACAACCAGCTCTGAAGTTTATAAGATTCAAAGCGTTTACTGCACACTACATTTGAGGCTTGATGGTGACCAGATCACAGCTTCCCATCACTGTAATTCTGCTGCTCCAGGCACAGGGACTGTCATCAGAGTGGATGGTGGAAATGAGACAGAAATGTCCTTACACACTTGCCCTCAGCCTTGGAATAGATGGCAGTAGCACTTGGCTGGTAATTTTGCTAGTGTTGACTCTCTGTTGATGCAGAGAGCTGTTTTTCTTATCCAGAGCTTGAGCTGTTCCTGGATGCTCTGCAGAACCAGCTTCACAGGGGAATGTCCATGTTTTTGTATCCACTAAGTGACCACTTCCAACAAGAGCTGGTGCCAGCTTGCTCAGAAACTGAAGTAGGTGGTTAAACATTAGCTTGTGGCCTGAAGGTTATGACCTTTTGAAAAATCCTTGTTTAAAAAAAAAACCACAACAAAACAAAACAGAAGAAAATCCAAACAGGAGGAGTTGATTTGAGTTGTCTTCAGTACAAAGAGTAGTTGCGAGCAGAATGGTGTGTTTTTTTGGTGACATCTTACATCCCTTGCAATGAATATATCTAAATTCTTGTTTTCTGAACCCTAGAGAAGAGTCAAGGATCCGAAGAGAATTTCTTTGCATACGGGTCCAAGACTTGTGTGTTCAGCATGCTGGGCAGACAGTTTGTCTCCACTTTCCTCAGGAGCATGTTGCCAGAGCTTGCCTGGCTGCTTCTGATAGCCAATATTTCCCACTGCAGAGTGGGATGCTGCCTCATCCCTGCGTCTATCAACTGCCTGGAAAGCCCAGTAGAGAGATTGGACTCTGTCAGTCCCAAGCCCTATTTACTAGCCCATATACAATATGGGCTGTAATTCCAGCTTTTGCTACACAAAAGAGAATATAGGTGTTCAGCCATGCTCCCCATGACCCCAACCAGGCTGCACGACTGCCTGGCCTCCACCATCACAGCAGTGGGGATAAGCCAGCAAGTTTTTGTCCCAATTCCTAGGTTGCTATATGCCCTGAAGTTTAAAAGTGTAAAGCTTTCCAAAACCCTTGGCTTTATAAAATGCCTGTAATTCTGTGTTTTTTTATTACCTGTGTGAAGGCTTCCATGAGTGTAACTTCATGGATTCCTAGCAGAATTATTCTTGATTTCTATCCATGTCAGAAGAGGACCATATTACAGGACTTTTCAGCCTGGGACCATTATGTTTTCAATTGGAAGTATCAGCATTTTGTCTATAGACATTTCCAAACCTAAATTATTCTAATCTTTGAGTTCCCCTGATTTATTTAATTGATATTTTGATTTCTTGGCCTGTTTTAAGATGGAAATGAAAGTTGAAATAATAGGATTCCCTCCAGATTGGAAAGCCTGCTTTTTTAGCAGGTCTTATGCAGCATGGGAGATTCTTTCATTACTTAATTTAACACACACACATACATATATATGCATATATACATCTCTCTGTAATGCGCACCTTGGGACTCTGAATAAAAGTTCATTATACTTGAACATTCCTTGTAACAGGATTTGGCAATTTACCAATAAATGGAGAAATGTCCAATTTTAATCCAGCAGGAATTGCGTAGTAACTTCATGGATAAGCTTCATATTGATCAACTTTAAAAAACATCTTGCAAAGTATATAATAAATATTTGAGAACAGAAAACTTGTGTGTTTACAAGCTCAGCACAGCTTGCAGTGAAGAAAGCAAGAGAAGTAAACCCGTGACTCCCAGGTCAGTCTCATGTCCTTGAGATTTTTCTCTGTGGGAATTTGGCACAAGCAGACAGATCTACTATGGCAAAATTAGACTGTTTTGAGCATGCTGAGCATCCCTTTCAAGCTCCCCCAGGCAGCTGTTTAACACTCCCCTCTTCTCCCTGCATGCCTTCTGTTCATCTCTAATGTTTGAAGCTGTTGGTCTGCTGACCTTTGTTTTCCCAAACCAACTTCTCTGCCTTGCAGACCTTCCTATAAACAAAGACCTACCTATCTATCTTTAAATACTTAGTTCAAAACCTTTGTCTCACATTTCAATTTCCCCTCTTTCGTTTCTTTCCCCTCTACCACCAGGCTCTTCAGGATGATGGTTTATGCTTTTGGGAGGACCCATTAGAGGGAGAAAGGGAAGGCAAGAGGGCATCTTCATGGCTAGGAGTACACAGGGGAACGTAATTTAATTTTGTCTCTCTTTGGTCCATCTAATAACAGAAGCTTTCTGTTTCAGGATGGAGTCAACATTTTCTCTTGTGTTTTTTGGTTGCATGATAGCTTAAATATCCCTGTTCCTTGGGGTCAGTGGGGACAACACCTGCTGAGCAACTCTGAAAATCCTTCTTCTTAGGAAGCCCTCCCTAGAAAGGCTGGGCTAGGTCAGGCTTGGCCCTGCATGGCTACAGATCAGCTCTGAATTGGGCCTGGATGCACCTGACATATGCTGACCCAATGGCTCAGCTAGTCTTTTGCTATTTTTATCTTTTCTTTAGGGAGACAGCTTGACTACTTAACACAGCACTTAATTCTCAGGTCACGATCTGCGTGTCTTCAGGTCATAGGGGAATTTTGGCCTGCCAAGTGTTAAACCTTCTGTGTTTGTAAGTGTTAAACCTCAATGTGGTTACTTCTTGCTGTTCTATGTGTTTTGTTACAGTCTTGCGAAGAATAACATATAGCTTTAAGGGCACTGTTTGAGTCAGTAACTCAAGCTTTGTTTAAGACGTCACAGCTAAGAATGTTTCGTGCTACTAACACATTATGGTAACATGGGACCCTTTACACTGTGTAAGTATAAAACTTGCATGTTACAAGAATGAGATATTTTATATTTTCTTGCCAAGAGAAATATTTACTTAATTTTTTTTTATAATATTGATTTGTACATCGTTAAAAACCCCACCATTTTTTGTTAGCTTTTGTGTGAATTAGGGGATGGAATCTTAAATTTAGTTTAAAAATAGAAAGCACATCATGCAATCAATTCTACACAATGTGTGAGTGCTGACCTCTTTAGTCACTTACAAAGCAGAGCATGGCTGAGCGGGGCTGTCTGGTTGGCTTTTCCAGTTGCTGCAGCACTGACAGCCAGCAGGTGAATGATGTGTGGAGAACACACGCTCTTCAAAGTCTTCTTTCTTACTCATTTCTCTGATAGCTTTGGCTCAGCACAAGATTCATGTTCCACTGAGCATCTGCTCTAGTCAATCGGCCTCTGCTGACCTCGGTGATTTCCCTAAGAACTGTTGTGTATATGGAGGCTTTTCTGTCCTTAAGACCTATATTTTAAGGACCTGTCCCAAAACTCACTGAGTTGATGGCAAGTCTTTAAATGATCTAAATAGGCTTTAAACTGAGTATTATTGCAGAATTGGCTAGTGGAATACAAAGGTGATTTTGTGTCCTGGCGTGTTTGAAGCAGAAATGCCTTCCTGCTTCTGGACAAAGAGGGTAAAGTTGTATTTGTGTGGGATAGGGGACTGGTTCCTGATGTGGCTCCAGGGAAGTACTCGTATGTAAAAGGCCATGAGCAACTGTTATGCTGACACTGAGAATTGTTTAAAAACCCACTTGGCAGCTTTTTAATTGAGTTACAAATATGTGTGCAAATCTTATTTCCAGGTAAGTGAAAAAAACTAAATGGAGAGCTATTAAATTTAATCCTTTATCCAGAGCATTGTAATAAATAAAGAAGAAAATGCCTAACTACAAAAGAACCATGCAAACATAATAGGTCTTTTAAGTTTGGCCTGGACTCCAACCAATGCCTGGTTGCACCCTATAAATTTGCAGGAGGGATTTCTGTTTGATTTCATTCAGTTCTCCAGATCCAGCTTTTCTTTAGGTGGAGGATGTCTGGATGTGTTACTTCATATAGCTATATGAGAAGGTCTTACACACACATTTGGATGAGGTCTCATTATGAAAAGCAGTGATTATTTTACCTTGTATATATTGGTTAAGGGACAAGACCTATATAACACGGTACTTAGCTCTTCTGTTTTTATGGAGCAGTTGCTGGCATGTTACAAGGTGTTATTATAGTAAGCCAAATTCTGATCTCATTTGTAAATATGTAAACTTTATAGAATATAAGAGGCTCAGATGCATGTAAATGAGAGCAGAAGTTTACTTCATTATTTAGAAATTTAAAGCAAATTACAATCATAGAAAACCACAGATGAAAGATTCTTCAATGCATCCTCAATCACTGGTGTGAATCAAGGTGAAACTAACTATGTCTGTGCCATTCCTGTCAGCTGTTCATTTAAATTGTAGTAGAGGATACTCTAGTACAGGAAACTCCGCTGCTTCTCCAGATGATATAGTCTAATGATTCACAGTTTGGTTTTCCTTACCACTACCTTGAATCTTCCCCGTCACAATGTTAATCCAATTACTTTTTTTTCTTACATACCATGGCATATTGCACTCCTTTTTTTATATATATATGTGTGTGTGTATATATATATTACTAGGAATATTTTCCTGTGTTTTCTACCTGGAGGTGTTCACAGACATGTTTTCCAACAGAACAGTTGTAATTTAATTAAGGTACTATGGGGCAACAAGAATAGAAACTATTACATTTACTGACAACAGTCATATCTCTTCTTATCTGTGTAATAGAAAAACAATTCAATTAAATGCCTCTGCTTAGTCAAGTGGGTTTGCCATTGCTCTTAATGGAGCCATATTTGTTTATTTTTGGGAATTCCAGAAATTCATGTAACCGTTTTCCAAGAATGGCTGCTGTCAACAGAATGATAGTAATGTTGAATCATTCGTGCTGGGTTGTGGCAATGATTTCCACTTCTGAAGAGACAGCAATTGAAAACCAGGAGTGTGTGCAGCTACAAACCATGATGGGCATATACGATGTCAGTGAAGGTGAAGAGGACAGAGGAATTTTTAAGAGATCAGCCAGCCAGCAGCGAGAAGAGGATTGTTCAAGGTAGGACACCACAGACTTGGCAAAAGAGATGAAAACTTTGTCCCTGTAAAGGAAACTTTCTAAAAATGCCTCAATGTTGGCTCTGCTCCACTGACATTAGTGAGACTGGACGATAGAAGAACAGCCTAAAAGATTAAAAAGCGTGAGTGGGAGTTCTCTACTGTGCCATACTGGTGGAGCTGGAGAAGTGCTTGTAGCAGTGGGAAATACTTAGTGAATACCCCTAGTGTAGACAGGGCCCGACGGAGCCGTTAGGAGTTAAATTTGCAGGAAATAAAAAGAGGGGGAGGGAGTGTGAGAGATGCAGCACAGACCGTTCCTAATAGAAGTAAAACTGCACATAGCCCAGAATACAATATACGGAATATAATTGAAAAAGATGTTTTGAATGAACAATAACCTTTAAATTCTTTAGTGTGTGTTCTGTGAGCTGTAGAATGTTCTGATTGTTAAGGCAATTAGCTTTTAAAAATAGTTATTTTTTTAGATTTTAATTACATGCTGCATTTTGCCTTTGTTATTAGATGGGGTCAGTAAGGTTACTGAAGTAATTATTGCGCTCTGCTTGGCACTAGTTAAAGCATAACTGGAGTGACTGCATTCAATTCTGTATGAAAAAACGTGGACAAATTGAGAATTTAGAGGGGTGGGAGAAAGATGGTAAGAAGTTTGGCATTCAGATCTAAGAGGAAAGGTTAAGATAACTTGGCACCTTTAGCCTAAAGGCAAAAGAAGAGTGTGGGGAACTTAATAGCGGGAGACTTAAAGGAATGTTTTAAAGAAGACAAGGATCAGTTATTCTCATTAGTCAACAAGGATGGGACAAATAATAATTGGCTGAAGTAGAAGGGAAGTTTTAGGTTAAATATTAGGCAAAACTGTGGAAGAACTGTTCGGCAGTTGGACAAGCTGCCAAGAGCCGTTGGGCAATCACTGTCATTGGAGTTATTCAAGGCCAGACACCCATCTACAGGAACAGTTATAGAATAATTAAATCAATCCTACCACAGGCAGAGGGGTGGGCAAGGGGTCCTTCTGGCTCCAGTGACCAGGATTGTGTTATGGATCTGCTGTTTCAGGATTCGTGCCCACCTCCTATTTTGTAATCTATGGAGTCGCTTTCAGTCTCTGCTAAAACCAAGGAGGAGAGCAACACTTTAAAGCTGCTCTTTGTGGGGTCAGAAAGCATGTGAGGGACAAAATTATTCCCTGATCTGTGGCCATGCATTTCTTTTTAAAGCTTCTCAGAATCAGACTTCCTCTCCTCTGGGTGTCTCTGCTTCATCCCTTTGAAAATATGAGCTCTGAAGAATAAAGTTGTAACCAAAACAGAGTAGAATTTGGACTTATTCATTGCTATTCACTACTTTATGGCAGCTTTTAGAAGTTGAATTGTAAATAACCTCTGTGTTTTGCTGACAATATGCTCCCCATCCTCCCTACTACTTACATGGAAGAAACTTATCACACTGAGTGCAAACTCTGCCTTCCTACTGTCAGCAGACCTCTTCCCATGGATTCCTTGAAGTGCTGAAAACAATCAAATCGAGGAGTAACTCTACAGAAAGTTGCTCTGGTGCACAGTCTACTAGCTGGATTTGTCCTGGGCAGGTTCCGCTTCCAGCATCGTGGTGAATGTGAAAGGTGGGTTCCAAGTACTGGTCACTGTGTTTGCAAGCTGAGCAGATAGACGTACATCACGTTTTTTTCGGCACACCTGAGATTAGAATCTGTCTGCCTGATAGACAAAAATGAGATGGCTTACATATGCTCTGAGAGGCACTGCAGAGATGATATAGAGGGCAGTGAGCTAATTTGTATTGTTAAAATGGTCTTAAAGTGGTAATTACATATACAATTATAAACCATGTGCCCAGTCTGTTTATTTTTCCCCTCTAGTGCTAATGAAAAACAAAGTAGTCTTGGTGTTTTGTGAGATCCTGAATGCAATGCAAGGAATCATTAGACTGACTAACTGGAAGGCACAGACACAACGTGACACTGCTTGGGCTAGGAAAAAAATAAAGGAATAAAAGCAAAGTGTGTTAGTGGCAAATATTTTAAATACCCAGAATAATGTCGAAGTCACACTGAACTGTTGTGCTTGCTACGCCTGAAACTACTGAGCAACCTCTAGTGTCTGGAATGCCCTGTCCCACCATGCCCTGTCTACTTCTAGCCAGAAACATTATCTTGGAGCTGCATGGTTATGTCTGCCATGGAGATTACCTCTCTTTCAAGAATCAAGAGACTAGAAAATGGTCACAGAGCAGGATATGGCATTCCAATCTGATGCACAACCCTACATGCAAACTAAACAGCTCCACGGCCATAACCACAAGATACCCTCACTAAGCTCCGTCACTTTTTTTTTCCTCCCCACTCCTGTTTCCCTTGGCATAAAGTGAAAGATGCTGGGATGCTTTGAGGAGGGTACCCTGGGAGAGCTCCCTGTGACTCAGGAGCCTTGGGAAGGTTGAGGTGGAAAAAGTCCCTTCTGGGGGACTTGCAGTGGGTCTGATTGATTGCTTCCAGGCAGAGGCTGGGAAGGCCAAGGGATGCTCACCTTGCTCCACATCAAAGCCCTCAGACATCCAGGGGCTACATGAGGAATCATAGCATCTTACTTCTCCTCGCCTGAGGATGCTCAGTTCATTTTCTGCAAAGCACGGAAAGAGAGAGATGTTTTATGCAGGCCTGCTTTTCTGCTCTTGTGGAGTTGAAAGAGACCATCTCGTAGCATTAACTCTTTATTTCTTTTCTAAAAGCAGATAATACTTTTGATGAATAACTAATATTTAGCTTTCATTAAAAACAAGCAAACAGTAGTCTTCAAATTTAGTTATCCTTGGCAAATATTATTGATATGTATATGTCTAATAGGTCATACATCTAAGCAGGGGGAGTGAACCTTTTCTTCTGTAATGTCTATTAATGAGTCTACGTGCAAAACTTCATCCAATGGTTTTTTGGAACTATAAACCCTTCCTTTCTTGGCTTAGTTCTTTGGTCTCTGCTAACTAAGTTTTTTCTTGCTGCTGTCTCATGCTGGACTAATTCACATGTGAATGTGAGGGGGAAGAGCACCTTCACCACCCCTTCAGTGCTGAATTGAAGTAGTCTGGTGGGCCAAGAGGCAAGGAATTTCTACCTACAAAACTGAATGATATATAAGCACAAAGGACAAGGTAGTTCTAAGAACATCGGTCGTTAATAAGTCAAAGCTACTTGATGTGGCTGAGCTTTTTCCTGCTTGTGGGTCTCCTCACTTGCTAGCACCACATTGTAACCTTGGGCACCTTTGAGACCCAACCCTCTTGCTTTCAGTTCACTGGGGAACTTGTGACCTAACAGCATCAAGGCTTTGTCCACTCTGGCTTTCTCTGTGATGTTGGTGTTTTATACAAATTTCCTGCTACAAAGTTGAAAGAAGAAAATCCGGCATGACTTTGGGGTAGTGCAAACGAGTCATAGGAAACTCACTCTAGAGATATCTCCAGAGACTAGTCAAGACAAAAGTTACAGCACAAGCATTTGGAAGGGGGCCATTGCAAACAATTTGTCCTCATTCCAGTTGAGCAACTGTAAGCAGGGACATTTTCAACACAGGCCATTTAGGGACAGAAGGAAAGATTGGATGGCACTAAAAGAAACTACACAAACGCATGGTGATAGGATGACTCGGCCACCCGCCACACATACTCTGCTGCTTCATTGTTCTTTCTCCTATCATCCCGACATCTGAAAGGTCCCACCCCGGCACAGCGGCACAGCACAGCAGAGACCGGCATAAATTAACTCCAGGTGACAAAATCACCTTCCTCAGCAGGCCTCCATTCGGTGGGGAGGGAGGGCAAGGGCTGTATGTGTGGCAGAAGCTGAGGTCAGTGGGGTAAAAAAGGATTTTGCTTGTCAAAGTGAGTAATATAGCAAACACAGGGAGAAAAGACGCTTTGGTCTGCTGTGGCATATTTTGCTCTGAGTCTTGGGTTTAAAGGGCTGCAGTCATCCTGCTTTTTGAGGAAATGCTTGGATATAGTTATTCCAATTTCTTTAATCCTTCTCTGCAACCTAACTTACAAGCTGCTTTGACTCTGCTACTTTCCCCAGCATGCCAAAGGCACCATACCTTTCCATGGAAAGTTTCTTCCTCCTTCTCTAATTTTGTATTCATGCTGCATAAATAAGAGCAAGACCTCCCTCCAGCACCTTGGCATGGGGTGGGGAGTTGGATGGGAGGACGGTGCATGATAGAAATATTATGTAAGCAAGGTCTGAATGTCTGCAGCCCCAGCTCTAGGCAGCCATTGTCCACAGATATTTTAAAACTGCCTTTTTCTTTTTTTTTTTTTTTCCTCCACCCCCAATCCTTCTGAACACCACATCACAATACAGTTTCATTCAGTGAAGAGCTGGCATTTGGGGGCTGGATAGCTTAGCTGGCCTGTTTTGGGATGGGGTGCCTTTCATCTGTAGGTCACTGCTTTGAATTCTGCCCACATTGTTGGCAACCATGAGCCCTTCTCTTCTGATGGCAGCGCAGTAGCATATGCAAAATTGCTAGGAAGTCTCCGATCCTAGACACCATGTCTAGATCATAAAAGCTACCATAACAATTGAGTCTAAATGGCACCCTTTTGGCAGCTGAAGCAGAGGCCAAGCAATAAAAGGGCTATGGAGAATGGTCTACTGTCTAGCATCTATAAGCTAGTAGCGAGGAACACTGGTGAGGGAGTGTGAGAAAGTATGCACAGACCGTGAAGTCTCTTTTGGGTGAAGAAAGAGGATTTCAGTCTCTTAGTCTGAAAGACCAACACCTTTCAATAGCAGAAGAATAATTTACAAATGTGAGAACAAACCCATTGTTAGCCCTCGTGCCTTTAACAATGCTGCTTCCTGTTGGCATCTTCTGCTTACTAATAACACAGTCCCACGATTTGTATCTTCACAGGGCTGCACGAGCACTAGCTAATTAATCCTTTCTCACCCCTCTAAGGCAAGTAGGTTTTTATTTTAAATGATCTGTAGTGGAGGTGTCTTCCTTAAAATTGCTGCAGATATGTTCATAAAGGCTACATAACACTGACTACACAGCATATGCTAGTCTTAGGATTTCTGCTTTTAATACAGTTATTCCGGTTCAGGTAGGCTACATCCAGTTGTATATTTTGATGAACTGAGGTCTTAATTAAAATAAATGAGAACTAATTCTTGGAAAAAAAACTCAGAGCAGGGCAGGGTTTCAGTATAATGACACGAAACAAACAAACAGCCCCTCCTTTCTGCCCCCAAAACAGATCAACTCCCCTCACTAGAATAATCTTTGGCTGTCTGACCTTATTTATTCAGATGCTGACATGAATCATCATCTGAGCAAGTATTCCCTCCTACACCTGCAGTACTTGGGGTTACAGTTCTCCTTGGTTTTCTGCAGCAATAAGAGCTCAGTGTTACTTGGAGCCGTCTCCATCTGGCAGGCCATGAAGTCCACAAAAGCACAGAGGTCTTTCTGTAAAAATGGAGACAGCCCAGATTGCTTTCTCTTTACACAACATCTCAAGAGGACTCCGGACTTCTCTCTTTTGCAGTTGTAGTCAAGTGCGCAGTCTCTTTCCCTCCTATCTGCTTTTTTGTGTGATGACCTCTTTTTGGGGTAAAGAACTGCGTGGGTGAGTTTGGGGGGAGGGGTTGTTCTTCTCGGGAAAGCCAAATTGCAGGATGCAGCACATCTTGAGCTTGGCAGCCTTTCACACTTCCCCAAGAGGCAGCTGAAGGGCCCAAGCAGGGGTAAGACGTTATCAGCTCACTTCTAGCATGCTAAAGCGTATCCTTACACAAAGATAGCGACACATTATGTGCACCACAGTTGACCTTTGTGGACCAAAGGAGATCCTTTGGTGGTGGCTAAGGGAATATTTCATGCCATCTGAACGCTGTTACAAGTATTTAACAAAGGAGTAGCTCTGCAGCGTTAGCCATAAAGTGTGTACAAAAGCAAAGGCAGAAGTTAAACATTATGTTATCTGCCAGTCATTCATTGTTTGGAGGGAATATCCCAAGAGCATGGCTGAGCATCGAAGTCATAAAGATCTATACATTGCTGTTGGAATGGGGTCATTTGTCACCATCTGGGATTATCCCACTAGCATTATACGAGCATATTCAGAGTATTATGCAGCTCCAGGTTTCAGCCATATGGAAAAAGTGTAATATAGTGAGAAATTCAATCCTTTAATAGAATCCAGAGCACCCTCCAGAACGCTTTCCTTAGTTTTATTTCTTTGCAATGCAGGCTTAATAATCACTGGTGTATTATTTAAATTGGAAGAGATGTGGCATCTAGATAAGCTGGGAGATCTACTGATACCAATTGCCTTCTGAAAGGAAAACCCCTTGCTGTTTCAGTGGAAAAACCCACCAGGCTTACTAGAGCCAGCGGAAGGGTACGGCACAGCTGTGGCATGCATTAACCTCTTTTGACTTTTGTCTCTTTAGACACTCAGAAGGGCTCCCTTATCCCAAATGAAGTATTGTCAAGTAATTTTTACTCATCCCTTTCATGCATTGCTCATGCAAAATGCTAAAAGCATAAAAGAACTTTGACTTGTGACAGGATGCTGATGGCGTAAAAGAAAACAGGAATCCTTGTCTCTTTCCCTATCATCTACCCCTCTTTATAGGCTACACTTGTGACAGAGTAACCATGTTGATATTACTTGACTGCTTGTATGAGACTAGATTGGTCTGTGCAAATCCACCAGTCACTGTAAGATACCACAATGATGAACTCAGAAGCCAAATCTGTTTTTTTCATAGTCTTGTTTGGTGGTGCTAGCCCAGCTTCCTAAATGCTGCATAAAGTACATGAAACTGGAAGTTAAGGATTTGGAGTGATGGTAAAACTGGGAGGAATTCTTGCAAGAAATTAGCTCCACTGACTGAGAAGCAATGATGCCTGAACCAGACCCTGCTGCTGCCTGAGCATCAACTGGAGTGTCTGAAGGGATTTAATGTAATTCTCATCTTGATACCTCCAAAAAACGCTGTTCCTGAGAAGCACCCAACAAGGCATTGTAGCCTAATGCCAGAGAAATACAAATGTGCTCTGAAATAAATGGTGGGATATTCTGAGGCTAGGAGCAAATAATATATATTGCTGTCTGGGAAAGGTACAAATAGCTACAACTCAGTGCAAATAACTGTGTTATGGCTATATCTGGCTTAAACACTGCATAGTTCTGTGGGCTGTTAACAGATGTTGCCAGAGCAACTTGTTATGACAAGCTGTGTTGCATTTCTGAACCCAGTAATGTTACTGGCACCACTTCTTCCATCTTCCAGTGAATGGGAGTTACCTTTGGTTGACATATGTTCACAGCCCACCCCAAACAAATACCCTTGAAGCTCCATATGAGGAACTAATGAGGCTCTAAACTAAGTTCAATGTGTGTGACAAACACTCTGATAGCCGGGTCTTCCTTGTCATGCCCATAGGACTGGTCAGGATATTTTAAGAGACCAAGGGAGGAGATGATAGTGGGGAAAGAATACAGAAAATGGAGAAAGAGAGCTGCAGAAAAGCTCTGCAAAAGAGCCAGCAACTAAAGAAGTTTTGTGGTAGCCCCATGACTACATCTATATATTAAACTGGACGAGGGAGGGATTTGCACCCCTGTGGGCAGCCAAACGGCAGTGCAATTGGATTTTGCTGGGTAGAACCCTCTGTGTCTCAGTTTTTGTAAAAAAGTTTAAACATCTCAATGCATTGCAGGAAATTTTTTAGGAAAAAAGAAAATATTGGGTTTTTTTTTAATCAACCCAGTTATTGCTGTCTTAGCCAGCTAAATTTTCTTACCTTATGAAAACCCTGTAAGTAAGTTCTTTGGGAGACCATATGAATGGTGCAGTACAGGATACGTCAGCACATAAGGCTGGTAGAGAATGAACTTTTCACACAGTGAAACAGATAAATCAATGGTAGTGATGCAGGGCAGTAGAAAATTCTGCAGAAAAAAACCCCCGAACAAAACAACCCCAAAACCATAGAATTTTGTAAGTCAGAGGGAAAAACCTCCTGTATTTTGTTGCTTAGTAACTTTTCTTTCCTATTGACACAAAAGACAAAACAATGCAGATGATCACCTCGAAGAGGTCTCCCACTTCATTGGCCCTTCCTGGTGAAGAGTCAGAATTGAGGAAAAAATGAACAAAGACTCCTTCTAAGGGATAGTAGTGGGAATGGGTGCAGTGCATGACAGCCACCATTGGCTCATCTTTCTAGGTTTGTGTGAGTCAAAGCAAAGTGCAGTTATGATGTAGCCCTTCCTCATCTCAATTTCTTGACAGAACAATGACACTGAGAAGATAAATGAAGTGATAAAATAAACAAATCTTCTAAAGCTTTTATAATCTAGCTGATTCTTTCCTCCCAAGCACAGCCTGCCCAGTGGCAAGATGAGGAGCTGTAGTTTGTCAAAAACAATAACCTACTGAGCCTGGAAAGAGATTTGTGTTGAGCAAGAATAAACAGGCATTTAAACCACTTTGTGAAAAAAGGGTCCTTAGTCTCTCTCTGTATTTGATATGCTAAAAATAACTGTGTGACATGGCCTGTGATCAGGAGCTGTGCTGATCACCACTGGTCAAAGCCATCAAGGAATGGCTTGGGCCATTACTGCCAAAAATGCAGGCTGATGCAGAACACAACCGGCTTATTCCAAAAGCAGATAACCCTAAGGGTATGATCTGCAAAAGTGCAGGGTCTGATTTGTAAAAAGGAGTTGTGGTTGCTCAACACTTCCATGGATCAGGCTGCTCTGTCCTCATTAGCCATTCTGCTGCCAACTCCTATAAATCCTGCACTTTCTTTTGTGCAGGAGTATCCCAACACTTGAGCTCTGCTGACATCTTGCCACTTCCCAGCTGAGCGTCAGCCCTGGTCCTGGCTCGAAAAATGCCCCAGGTGCTGTGAGAAAAGAGAAGGGTCTTAAAAAGCATCTTCTGCACTGGAGTCAGGGCAGAGGTCCTCCACTTTCTCAAATTCTAAAATCTCTTGCAGAATGAAAGCCCCTGAATTACTTTCACAGCATTGGTATTCATTTTTGGTAGCCTAACATCTGCAGATGCCTAATTTTACTAATCCCGCCTGTGACTAGCTCAGGCAGGCTGGCTGATGCATTTATAGAAAGATGTGCAAGATCAGGAAAAATGCCAGATCCTCAACAGACCAATATGAAGCCAAACAAGCAGGTTTCTGGGATTTGGAAATGTCATGTCTGACATTTAGTTACTAGTCAGGGCTTGTTACATATGGAAAATGAAGAGTAAATAGTCCCATACCACATAAAAGGGGAATAAACTTACTGAGGCTTTTGACAAATGAGAGAAAGACTTTCGATGGTATTTTAATCAAGGTGCTTGGAAAATAACATGATTAATAATTAAAATAAAAATATTAATTCCTGAACTTATTTTATTTGGCTGTAGAAATAATTATATATGCTAAACTATTAGGCAGGAATAGAAGCGATGAAGTGTTACTGCAATAATGGAGTTGAAAGCTCTGGGTCCCACTCTCAAGCAAAATGAGGTTGTTAGCATGAGGTCCTCTTGGCATAAGACGTGATGTGGTAGAAGTTTGACCAGTGAAGTGGAAGCCAGGACATCATAAGTTCTGTGCTGTTTTGTTCCTTGATTGATTGGGTAAGGCATAAATTGGCACAAAGGACCACTTTCAGTCTCAGTTTACCCATCTGTAAATGGAAACATATATCACAGTGATGGTATCAAACTTAATTATTGTAATATATTTAAAGCTTCTCAGGTGTAAAGTGTAGCAGAATAATGCAAAGTTCATTGTTCCTAATCTAAAGTACTATATGCGATTTTCAGTGTTTGTAATCTTGCATGTCATCTGCAACTTTAGCTGTGAAAAATGTTTTGCCTTTATACGCACGCACATGTTCTAGCTGAAAAATAACATTCCTTTTGCTTTCTAACAGAGCTTTCTGTAGTGTTGTCTGTAGTGTCATCTTTCAAAAACAAGGCTGTAGTTCTGTGGAGTATTGATTTCATTTAAATCTTCAATTTAGTTAATTGTTCTCAGCCATGTAAGATGCTTATTTTCAGATACTTATAAAGTAGCTAAAATACTGCTTAAAGATAGAATACTAGTGAGTTTATTCCCAATGCAAAAGACTTCTTAACTGTACAAACCAGAGTTCATTATAAGGAATGCTAAATTTTTGACATTTAATTTTAGCTTTTTATGCTTAAAGAGAATGCACACAGAAGTACCAGTGTTTGCTATGTATGAAAGGAAGAGTGAGTTAAGGATCTTCTGCTGAACATACTACTGGTTTTGAAATACTGTGGCTGTCTCAATAGACCAAGATACTGGGTTTGCGTAAGAAGATATAAAAGGACTGGTTGGCAACGCTTGTAGCAGAAGCTCAGTGATAGTGAGATATGGCAGGGCAGTGATCATCCTGTGTGTTTCATCGAGTACCACAGAAGGAAATGCAACACACCTAAGAAGTGGAGCTGATACTGGACTGAGAAATTTGCTTTTTACCAAAGGTTAAATAACATACGTGAGTAACTTGCGGTAACACACTGAAAAAAAGCTTGTCTCAATACCTTGCACTGAATACAGGGAATTGGGAGTTGATGCCAGAAGCAGCCAATGCCCCTCTGCTGAGGGCAGCTGTGTTTGTCAGGGAGATAGGACAAGTGTCAAAAAGAGACAATATCTCCAGGACATTCACTGAAACCTGTGTGGCAGCTCCCTGTCAAGGCAACCTGGCTCAGGGCAGCCCAGTACCTTGGCTTGGGGCTGACCAAGGGTAGTTCACATCACAGTAAAATTCAAGGACCTGATCTTTCCTGTGGCTTCCTTTGGGGTGGCCCCATCTGCTCAATCTGTCTCTGATCCCAGCCCTCCAGCTTTTTCCTCCCCAAGCAAAGCTGCCATGGGGTATGTGACAAGAAGACTGCTGTGGTTCCTGCTGGGGCTGAGCTTTCCGCAAACACAGCTGGTTGGGGCTGTCTCCATCTCAGATAGACAGGGCTGAGTTAGGTGACACCTTCTTCCCTTTCACTGCTTGGAGAGGTCTTTTTTGGTTCTGATTCTCCCCTTACTAATTTTAGCCTTATATAATTCAACTACTTCAGTGAAATTGCCTCCTAATTTATGTCACATATGGACATATGAGAGTGTATGGAGTATTGGCCCTTGAGCCTTTTACCGAAGTATGATGTTACACTATTTCTGGACATCATCAAGTGCTGGTTGTGCAATAGATAAGAATAATGCTTGGTAAGTCATTAGTACTTCAGTTCTATTTGTGCTAAAATCATCAGCTACATTCCATTTAGTTTCTAAAGCCTCCTCATTATTGCTGCAAACATCAGACCCATGACCTGCTTTCCACTCTGTGAGAGAAGGATAAGTGAATTTAATGCGATCTCTGCATTACAAAAAGTCTGCTGCTGCTCCCTTGAAATCAGATGGTGTCTTATCATTGACTTCAGTGAAGGTAGGATTAGATCCAAACTTCAAACACTTAATTTTCCAGCAGAAGAAAGTCAGGCTTAAACTGCCGCACTTCTTTGGCAAATAATGAATGGGACCTCATTATATCCATTAGGACGTGACTTTACAGACGATTACATGCTGAAAGTATGCCACCGATAGACTCGCTCTGTCCTGAACTGTGAAACTTGCTCAGAGAATCAGAGACTGCTAACTTTCAAGACACTTCATTCATTCTCATATCATGAATCGTTTTGTCAATGAATGGGACTACAGACCTTGATCTGATATCAGCATTTTCATTGCTAGGTACAAGCACACAGTAATACTGTGTCTACTGAACATTGTTCCTGCGTTCTTTTCAGATGAAAAGTAATCCACAGTAGTGTTTACCAGAATTTCTCTCCTTGTAAGATATTATTGTGACCCCGTTTATTTTTAAAGAATTTGATGACTCTTAAGAGTATGCAGATTAAGAATCAAAAGAGTTGCTCCACAAGTTTTATGTAGAAAATCTTGTTCTGACTTTCTGGATATATATTTGCTAAACTGTTATAAAACAAGAAATAACAAAATGCTCTTGATTAACTATAGCTTTTTTGCATATTAGATGTGAAATACAAATAGCACAGGAATAGAAGTGATTTGACCATGATGGATCTTTTTGCTCCTCCCACATATTTCCTGGACTCTACTTTTTTGCAGTATTATGGGGCTAAAATCAGTAGTCCATGTGTGTTTTCAGGAGTATCTGTGATGGGTGCTGCATAGAAAGCTTGCTCGGAGTACGTAGAAGACTTAATTATTTATGGATTTATTCGTACAAAACTTTTCTGAGCCAGATGAATACTGTTATTGCTGTTCTGCAGATGGGTAAATTGAGGGACTGAAAGCTTAAGTAGCACACACAGGATCACCCAGCAAGTCTAGAGAAAATAAGCTGGAACCAGAATGTTTCATTTCTATTTTCATGTTCTGTGAGTGTTAGATCATCTTTCTGCCATGATTAGCTGCTACTCTGGCATGAACTCAGGACCATTATGATACAGCTATTTTTCATACAATGGGATGAGGCTGCCATGGCTTTAATTGTAAGCATGTGTTCACTCTTTTATGTCATTGTGATTGTTACATAAGGTGAATGAATTTTAAATCAGTTTACATTACAAACACTTGAGTACAGGAAAAATTTTCTTCCTTTCTGTCCATACAGCACATATTAACTTGGAGTCCTGGTTAATGGCTGGACTTTGGAACTAGTATACCAGTGAAAGACTATAAGCGATCATCACCTTATTTTTATTCAAAAAAGAAGCTGTTTTAAATAAATAAGGAGGAAATCCCACCTTCAGCAATTTTCAGAAAAGACTCAAGTGCTTAATTCTGGTTGAACATGCATTTCATAGAATTTACAACTGATGGGACGCATACTCTTAAACTTGAGTCTGGGATTAGGATCATCCTAAATGCACGCACCACAACATATGCTCCTAAATTTGTAAATTTAACCCAACTCTTCTGGAGGACAATGTGATGATTTCAGAAATGAATAAATGATGGTACATTTATAGCTTCTTTTCAAAGAAAAGAAAGGTAGCCAATCCTTATGACTAACAACTATTATTTAAAGTACAATTTGAGACACTCCTTGTAAAATTTCAGCCACGGTCTTGGCATGACTTAGTGCCCAAGAAAAGGATATCTATATTGGGAATCAGCTGCTCTTACACAATTTTTGTGATGATTTGGAACCACTTAAAACCAGGGAGCTGATGATATAATGCATTCTTTGGATTTGGAGATGTTCCCCTTATTCCTGCTTTGAATTATATATTGTTGGTTTAGTTACATGTCCCTTAGTCAAAATTATGTATTTCTTTATTGTACAACTGAAGCTAAATCTGTCTCTTACCATAAAAAAACAAACAAACAAACAACAAGTGTGAAGATCTTTCACCTGCCTTAGGTGTAAGGGCATTTCTCTGTTGCAGTGGATTTCAAACTGTGGTCTGTTGACCACCAAAGACCTGGACAGTGTCTGCTGGAAGTCTGTGGAGGAGCTGGCTGGTGAGATAACATCAACGTTTTTTTTCCTTTCCCTTCAACAGCTTAATGTTGTTACAAGTAGATAAAAATGCATTAAATATTTTCCAGCTAGCACTTTTAAATGTTAACTGTTGCATTTGTCTCAGGGCTGTTATTCAGCCACCAAACCCAGGAAGTGGTCTGTGTGATGAGGGCATTGGGGTGAGTCTCAATGACAAAATTTATGAAGATGCTGTCTGTAGTCTGAAATTCTTTAAGAATCTTTACCCTATGTGATGCTTTAAAACCCATTGGTAAATGCAGACACCTGACTTCACTAAGTGACTGAGGTGTATTTATATCATTGCAAGAATAGAGATACAGCTCTAATGAATTGTAATGACTTTTTCTGATATGGTACTGATACGATCTATTATTTCATCACTTAACAGAACATTCAATCTATTTTTATAATCTGAAAAGCTTATAAAGGAAACAAGATAACAGGTGTTAGTTGTAGTAGTATGAAACGTATTCTGCATTTGATTAATAATTGTAAACACATGATGAGTCAAAAGGCTGGGCTATGTTTTGCTCCTTTGAAACTCCATGCAGTGTGTGCCTTAGGTGGCAGAGGAATAACCCAAAGTAAATATTAGCCACCCATCTGTGTGGCATTTCTAGAGCTGGTGTTCAGAAAAGGCTTTGCTGTTGAAGGTGCTATTTTCCCTCTAAATCTGGAAGGCAGAAAACTGTTTCACTCCTGTTTTCTTTCTGAGGCAGAGAGCTGGCCATAGCAGGGAGAGCATGGGTTATCAAAATATTTTTTTGTTGTGGAATATGCTTATAAATCACGGATTTCACAATGTTACTTATACGGAGTTTATGATAGCAATTGTCTGTTACAACTGGGACCACTAAAAGGATTTGTCACTGAAATTCTTGAGGCAAGAATAATTAGCCATTTTTGAACTGATGCAATACAAAATTACAAAAATGCAGTTAAACCCTGAGCAAAGAAATAAACACAACTCAGGGAGCCCACTCTAGGCTGGTCTGAAAGAAGAAACCGATTGCAACAGGCATAGTAGATCAATCATAAACTGCTGAAACAATTAGTTAAAGCCATTACCTGGGAATCAATAGAAAAAAGACTGTATCCACTTGCTCAGTCCAGCAATTTAAATTTATCAGGGTGGAAAGCACTTATTGCTGTGAATAAACTGTGAAATGTATCTTTAAAACAATGTTTTTAATTAGAACTGGCAGTTCTGAACCTGCTGTTGGCAGGAGCCAACCTAGTGAAAAAGAGCCCGATGCAATAAAGTGTCTGGTCACTGCTTTAGCATTTAACAATTAAAAACCCCAAACCAACACCAAAACAATCAACCTTTAAAACGGAAAGTTGTGTTTCAACATCTGCATTACGAGATTTTTTTTTCTCTGTGGTTAGAGCAGTTTGGAAGTTTCAACTGTCATGTCTTACAATAGGTGCCAAATACAGCTGGTTTCCTGAAGGTTGGAACTTGTTTTACAGGAACACACACAAAAAGGGTAAAAAAAGAAAAAAAACAGAAGGAAAAAACCACCTGCTCTATATGACTCAGTGTTCTAAGTACCATCCTACAGTCTACTGTTGGACTACTGGTGTGGGTAATCCTTCATTGTCTCTTACCTGATTCAAGAACGCAAATGAGCACATGCTGAATTGCAGTTTGTTTAACTTACATTGTCTTTATTTGGACTTAAGCATGCGCTTAAAATTGAGTATCCTCACTCTAAATAGGAATTACGTATGACATCTACTTGGCAGAAATAACCTATTTATTTTCAAATATGCCTGACTGCATGTTCCTGAGAACAAGAATTGGTGCTTACACTTTTAAAAATCCCATCTTAGGCTGAGTAAAATGGGTGAATTTATAGGTTTTTTGTTTGAAGATTTATGGAGTGGGGAAATAAAAGCCTATGTCACAAGCCCAAAGGTTAGGTGAATGAGAGCCAAGTGTCGCATGCCACCTGTATCTCCTCATTCTTCTTGAAGTATAAGTCTGTCTCTCTTTCCATTCTACCTGTGGTTTAGGAGCCTTGGTGGCTTCAGCATTCCTCTTCTTCTTTCATGTTGTTCCAACTGTGCTACCATTTAGCAGAATCAATTTTTTCTATAGTCCAAACCCAGTAACCCTTGTCGCTGACCTCACCAGCCATGTGCTCAGTGTGAGCATGACTCACAGTAGCAATGAGAAACCCTTATTCTCTCTAATCTGCCTTCCAAAGAAAGCTGGGGTGGGGGTGAGGAGGCAGGGGATGGGGGACATTCTGATATTTCCAAACTTGCTTGCTGGAAGTATTGTGTCATTTACGATAATTTGGTGTAGCACATAAATTCTTGGGCTGACTTGCGATTCCCAGCACACCCCTTGTAGTCTAATTGAGGTATTGCATTTCTGTCAGTCACATATTCTGGTGGAAATGCAAGAATGTGAGAAACAATAGGAGCAGGCTAGTACTGAGTCAAAACAGATAAAGCCAAATTGCTTGGATTGAAAGATGGGAGCAAACAGATGAGAAGCAAGTTGGTCAGAAACCCGTTGCTGCCACTGATGGCTGTGTGGGTGTGTGAAAGATGCACTCAGTTAGTATGTGAGCAAAGGGGATAGAGAGGCAAACCAGCAAGAATGCAATTAAACTTTTCTTTATGGAAGAAGACAGGTAAAAGCATCAAAATAGTACAATATGCTACAGCCTGCCAACGGATTTCAGATCTGGAAGAAAAAGATAGCTGGGGTAAAATAAACCCATGAATGGGTTGGGTATGAAGTGAATGGTGCATGAACTGTGCAGGAGGGAGCTGGGACAACCAGGGCTGCTTGCAGGCAGCTGGCTGCAGGCAACACTGAGTCAGTTTCAGATGGCTACCCAGGGAGGCACATGGTGGGCCTCTTTCTCCTCTGGAGACTTTTATTTGTTCTCCCTTTCTTGGTGATTTTCTCTAATCTGAAGAACAAGATGTACTTAATGAAAACAGATGTTCTGCTCCCTTGCATATGGAAAAAAAAAATAATTTCCCCAAAATAGAATAAACCCAAAGAATGCTGAGACCAAGGATGGGTTTCCACAAAGTCAGGAGAACAAACCTCTCCATTAACGACCTGATCTGGCTGCTCGTTTCCCGCCAACACGCTGTGGAAGCTGTTGATGCAAAGGTCCATGGTAAGAGCTTGGTCTAAGAGTGGGTGAGCTGTGTGGCTCTGTAAAGCATAAACACCACACTGAGCTGGCTCACAGCTTTCCTCATCCATGATGTCCCACTGTGAGATCCTGGTGAATGGCAGTTTTTGTCATTGGCTTCAGCATAACCAGGAATTGGTTCCAGTATTTAATTTAAAGCACAGCACACAAAGCCCCAAAATCATAACATCCCTGCTACATTTATAGAGCTGCATAAGCCACTGATTAACAAACGGATGAGATACTGAACTTTGCTTTGCCATCTGTCTTTAATTACATAAAATAACTTGAAGCAATTAACAAGAAAGAAACTGTGACACAAATAAATAAATCCTATTGATAGAAACAGATGAGGGAATACTTAGGAAATTTGAATATATGGATAAAAGTCACTAAAGCTGCATAATCTGCACCCAGTGATATGACAAGTATTATGTACTAGATTTACACAGCCATTGCCAATTATTTTTAAAAAATAGTAGTTACCTGTGGAGATGCAGAGAAACAAAAGAAAAGCTCTGTGTGAGTGTGTGACTAGAAAAGAAAACATGTAGTCCATCCAACTGCTGTGATATCTTTTACAGATAATAGAAACTCATATCAACAGAAAAACACACAAAGCATGAGGTTTCATAACGGTGGACCTAAACCCAGTCACTTAAGTCTGCATGATTATAAGTGTTTAGGCACCAGTGGGGATTAGGCTTTTTAACAATTTGCAGGATTTAGGTTCTAAGGCTATTTTTTCAGCATTCAAATACACTTGTTTGCCTTTTCTGCTTAGGCACTTTAAAAAAAAAGAAGGCTGTACAATAGCTATTGAGTGACTGCTGAGTGGATTAAGAACTGACTGACAGGTGTCAAAAAGTAGCTGTCAGCTCTGGAGTCAGTTTACAGAAATGGGTGTTATGCCTGGAGGGCTACAAAATTGTTCTTAATGATTTAGAGAGAAGTACATCCCCAATAATACAATACTGAGTAATTTAGCGAAGAAATTAAACTTGGTGAAATGATAAATAAATTATGAAGATGGAGCAGCCCAAATTCAAGGAGCAAGACCTCTGTAGACGAGCTGAGTTTGAAGACATGCAGTAACAGTGGCTGTACTGAAGCACTAGAAACTGTATCCCAAGGGTGGTACTTGAAGAGGCTTTCTTATTATTGTGGGAAGCAACTGGACACATGACTCAGTGATGGTGTGAAAGAGGAGTAACGTCTTTGAATGAGTCAGCAGGGACATATGAGTTGAGCGTAATGCTGACTATCTGGCAGTGATGTGTTACAGTGCTGTGGGTGCTAGAAATCTGAAAAAGGGTGGGAGAAAAGGCATAAGAACCACTTGTAGATTGGAAAATATTCTTTGTTTCCCTTTTCAAAATCAGATGACCAGATTACAGTGTATTATTACCTTCACAACGAGCAAAAAATTGTCTTGCATCAGATGAATGTATTACAGGACCAGTGGGTGGAAATGTAAGCCAAGCAAATTTAAACAAGCACTGAGGCTTGGATTTGTAGCAGCAAGTGTGATGAACTGCTGAAAAAAACTGCCCAAGAAAGTGATAGCATACATATCAAAACTGGATCCCTTTCTGGAAAATATGTGTCAGCCAACAAAAATTATTTGGCTCAGTATACAGGACATGGGGCGATGCTATAGTCCGTGACACAGAAGAGGTTAGACAGGATAAGTTAATGGTCCTTTGTGGCCTCAAAAGTCACAAATCAAGGAAAATACCTTACGCATTTTGGCCCAAATTCATCTTATTTCATACCGCTATTTCATCCTCTAATTCCAAGGAAACACTGAAGCAAATAGCATAAGGACTGGCAAGCCATACCATCTTGGAAATGATAAAGCAATAAATGTGCCTTTCACACTAATATGCAACATTTTACACTCTGTGTGTTATCGATTTGGGGACCAAGGCTGAAGGCTGTGGTCAGCACGCTCCGAGGCAGTACTCAGAGAGCCAGGAAGCATATGTAGTAAGTGAACCGAGAGATATAAGGACCAGGTAGGAACACAGGAGAGTGCATACAGGGAGCACTGAATATGTAATTTGCTGCTGTTTCAGGAATCCATGCTGAGAGAAAGAACTTTAATTGTTTTGTCGGGAAACGCTCCAGAGTAGACTGAAATGAGAGAAAGAATGTAAACAAAGGGCAGCGATCAATTGCTGTGTTATCATAGCTTGTCGAAATGTCTTGTGGGTCATGGCGGGGACTTTTGACAGACATAGTTCTATTTAATATCTCTATGGTAATCTCAAAGTAGAGGTAAACAGCACCATAGTGAAATGTGTTGATGATACTAAACCAGGAAGGAATGCAAACAGGAGAGAGCAGATAAATGTTATCAAAGGACAGGCAGATATTAGAAAGTTGGATACAAAGTCCCCCAAGCTGCTCACAAAAAATAAAAAAGAAAAAAAATAAAAGAAAATAAGATGTACTGGAATGTACATAGCCTGGCCATCAACATTGCAGATAGAATTTCAAAGTATATTAGACAGCAGATCGGATGGCAGCAAAATGTGAATTTACTTAGTGAAAAGGGCTTCGCACATACAGGCATGTGTCATGAAGCAGAGAGGTAATAGTTCACGTGCAAACCTCTGTGTTATTACACTCAACTCTGTGTTAAATATTGCCAGCCACTCATTGACTAGAAAGACTTGGAAGAAATCCCACAATGATTCAAAGGCTAGAAAAATCACTTTAGGGTAAAGACTGAGGCTCAAACACAGCTTCTCATTAAGCATAAACTTAACGTGCACAAGCTGTGCTGCTGATTTACAACTCCCTTTATAGCCCTGCTAGGTGGCTTTAACAAAGGAACTACATATCAGCTTGAATGGTGCACATGTTTAAGCACTTCATTAGGCTGAAGCAGAAAGGGCTTGGTTAGACCTACGAGAAAACATGACAAAAGCCCTTGACCACAGGAAGGTACATATTGGCTATAGAGAAATCAGCAGGCAGTCACGAATTTCCATGAGGCTGGGCTACTGCATCCTTATGTGTGGCAGAATGGTCTGCAAAAGCTTAAACCAGCCGACATTATTTAATTGTAAGGGAGGAAGGCAATAAAATCAGGCCTTTTGGGTGGATTTTTTTAAGATGAAAATTTGAAGGCTGTGAGGTGATCTTTTAAGGGGAGTTAATATTGCTGAGGGTTTTAGGATAGGTTTGAATAATAGAATGCCTATAAAGCACAGCTTTATGACTTTACATTGGGAGGCTGGGAGTTCTTCCCTATCCCAAGAATTCCTGATCATATGGAGTCACCACAAAACCTCCACAGTTCAAGGTGGGAGGAATGGTTCCCTTCTGAGCTCTGAAACAATCTCTGCAACTGCTCATAAAAGAATTCCTGTGAGTCTGAATTCCTGATGCTGATTTTTAACCAAGGAAAATTTATCTTTAAAGAACAGGGCTGTGAAATGCTGAACTGGCCTCACAGATACAGTGGGAATATCTCTTCTGTGTAACCATTTATTGTGCTTATAACTGAGAATTATCTGAAGCAGAGAGCATTTTGTTCTCTGAGAATGATATCTAGGGGGAGATAGTACTTGATTCTTTTTGAAAGTCAAGAGAAGGTGAATAGTCAGCTCCGCACGATCTTCTAATCATTGTGACAGGCTAAAGTGGGTTTTGTTTGTTTATTTTTTTTAAATTTTGCTCAGAAATAAAATAGAACAACTCTTTTCTGAAAAAAATTAACACTTCAGTGTTTCACTGAAGTAATTATTCTAGACTTATAATGCAATTAGTATCACACGATTTTATAATTAGTATTAGCAAATCAGTGTGTAAAAGAACATGTAATATTTAATTTTCTCTTTTAGAAATTTAATAGTGAAAATAAAAGTATTGACTTTGGCAGGGATTTGGTCTTGGAAATTTATCAGGTGCCCTTCTGGGCACGAGTAGTCAATACCCATAAGAATTTAACAACCCCCCTGGATAGATTATGAAAAAAGCAACAGGGAAAGACCAAGGGAATGATAATTATGGTGGAGCTTCCTTTTCAAATCTTGATTGAACAAATACTTCAAAGTCATGTTTATCATCACAGGATAGAAGTGAGGATACAGGGTTAAATTATTCATGAGTGAGTATCTACTGATCCTTCTCTTCTTTCTTCTTTCTTGTTACCCTTTATAGTTCAGTTTTATATTATACTACTTCATTCATTCCTTAGCGCTTTTTCTCTCATGATAGGATGACTTTATAAGCTAATTGAAGTCCCTAACTTGCAACCCATTGATCTTCTTATACAGCTACATAGTTCTAACATTCAGCACTCAGTCCCCTCTCGATGCTGAATTGCTACAGCAGTTGTTAAAATTTTTATGTGTAGTACAGTACAAAAGCTACCAAAAGAGGGCAACATATGAGCCAACAATGAGAAATGTATCCTAACAAGTTTACAGTTGTGTATTCACAACACCCTCCCCCCTTTCTTTTTAATAGAGCAAGAAACATTAGCAGAATTGCTCAGGAAACATAATTTCCATTCTATGGAATATTCCAACACTGGGAAAAAAAGTAAAGGTGCTGAAGTTTTCATGGATTGAAAATTCAAAGAAAATACATTTGTCATGGTGAAAATATTCTATAAGTGTCAAATCAAATCATTTTCACACCAGAAAGCCCAAAAGATATAATGACATTAAAATACTAAATTTAGTAAGAAAAAATGTTAAATATATGAATGCGATAAAGTTAAAAACAAAATTAAATGGAACAAGGAATGACTTAGATGTTTTCACAGAAAACAATGCTTTCTATATTATTGAATGTACATATTATTTTAATTTGTCTCCATGTTGTCAAAATAATATGCTTTCAAAAAAAGCAAGCTGATTAAGACCAAGTTGTATTTCCCAAAAGAATATGTTTCCTCTGAACATAGTTTAATTATGTTTCCTCTTGGTGAAATGCCTGAGAGAATTTCAAAATATTTTTAATAATCCTGCAAAAGACTAAGGTAAGACTGGCCATATCCCAGGACTGTCCCAAATGGTGTGTTGATGAAGCCAGAAAAAAGCCACTATCCCAAACACCAGGCATGTGAGCTCAAGAGCAAGTATACCCTAGACAACACCTAATGGGCAGTCATTGGCAAACAGTTTATTATAAACAAAGTTTTTTTCCAAAGTATTCAATAATACTCCAAGGAGTTAGTCTTGAATGCATGCCAGCATGGCAATGGATACAGTAAGCAAATATGATCTACCTCACTTAGGGTAAATATTTGACTACAAATGTATTGAGAGCTCTTTAATTCTTTGTACACTTCTATGATGAGAACCACAGGAGAGGCAGGGGAGATGTAAAGACTGGAAGGTGATTTTTTTTCTTCTTCTCTTATCAGCTGCCCAGATAGGCTAGCTGCCAGTCAAATTAAAAACCTCCCTGGAGGAAATGAATGAAGGCCTGTAGGTGTAGAAATCTGCTGTTTATACAGCTGCACCGAGTTCTGCTAATGATCAACCAGAATCAGCCAAGTCTTCAAGGAGATATGCAAAATTCTTCAGCAGTGTCCAGGAGGCTAACTAGAGAATTTAGGACATCCTCAGGGTTTGTGGAGTTTTTTATTTCCTTTACTTGTCTCATATCTTTTTTTCAAAACTAACTTCTGTTTTCTGCTGGCTTCTATTATGGCTTAAAATGCTGGAAAATATCTGGGAAGGAGCAGAGGGCAGATCTATGAGATATCTGGAGGGCTATGAAACATTTTGAAAGTTTGGAAGTACTCACCCATCTCGAAGACAGGATGTTCTACTAGCAGAACCAACACCTTATCTTCTCTCATTTATCCACGTCCTGCTTTTGTATCTGTATTTCTGTGGATTCCAAAAGAAAGATATATTTACTTTTGTAGCTGGAAACAAGTAGATGTTTCAGTCTGGAGGGTCTCTCCATTGTCTGATCTATCACACAGGCAATGGGCTGCAGAATCACGGGGTATCAATTAAGTTGTTAAGTATGGAATGACAGCTGTGTGTGCTGTCTGTGTGGCTGAATCGAGTATATTAAGTCTAATCACAATGTTTCCAGACAACCCCTGTATTCTGGATGCACAGGAAGCTATTAATGCTTATCTGCTTGCCCTTCATTTTTTATGCTGCACATCTATCTTTGATTAATATATTGACACTCCCACCCAGACAACGATGCTACTTTTGGGATACAAACAAGGACAGTTACAGAATATGATGCATGTATTTTAATGGCATTGGGCGGTGTGGATTGTTATCTGGTTGTGTTTCTTTGTAGGAAAAAAGGTAAATAGCATCCTTGCATAGATTTGCCTCATGGACTTGAGCTTACATGTCTGACTGCCATCTTCTATTGCCACTTTACCCAACAGTCCAGTGACTGGTGTTTATTTAGGAAAGAATCGGCCCATGCACAGAGACACACTGATTCTCACAAGTGGTTCTGTGTATGCCTTTGCTTCTTGACTTCTGCCAAATTCGAGTCTAAATTCTAGGAAGCAACAATAACACTAACAGGAGTCACGTCAGACATGAAAGAGATTGCTTTAGCTCTGTGAACACAAACCAGACTTCTTTTTCTTCCTTAGAAATGATTTTTAAACATGCTTTGGCTTCTCTGAGCTAGCACAGTTTTGCCCTGCAAATCAGATTATGAAGAGGGATCTGTTACTCCCTTTGGAGATACAGTACATGAGCCTAGTTACATCACATTTCGAGGCAGAGGGATCTCTGAAGGGAACTGCAGTGTCCAGTCATGTGCTTTCTGTCCCTTGTTATTGATTCTTGTGGTTAGTCTGTTTCTGATTTTATTTCTCCCTGTAGTTTAAGGGCAAGTCTGTGGTTTCCTCCATGTGCCCAAGTGAGGGAGTAAGGGCACTGAAGACTTCCTGAAAATAAATAAATCTGAAACAGATAGACTAATTACAGGGACAAATATCAAGGGACAGAGAGCACACAGCATCCCCATGATTAGATACACCTGGCCTGTTGGAGGACACATGGATGTTTCACCATGTGACATAACTCTGTACCACATTGGAGAAGAGAGTCAGAGTGTCCTCTTCCTTGCCTGGCCTGTCGTGTGATTTGCCCACATGGCATGTCCCAGCATGGAGAGGAACAGCTTCCCTGAGTTAGAGGTGGGGAGGAGCAAGGCTAGGAAATGAGAGGCTGCTCTTGCCTCTCCAGTGCCTGCCCCAACATCCAGCAGGGCTAAGCTACCATGAGGAAGGATGTAATCTACTCCTGGTTGTTCTACGCTCAAAGCATGTTACCTCCTTCCATGGAATAAGGGGATAGTCATGGATGTGGTTGTGACTCACAGTCTCCTGGGACAGCACGGCCCTGTACCATGCCTATAACCAAAGGACCTGGGGGGTGAATTAGGAAAGCTTTTGGTGTCATTCCCTGAGTAGTGCACCACCAGAGACAAAGACTTTCTCGTGTAATGTCAGGCTCTCTCTTAAACATAAGCATGAAACTAACTTTGACTTGCCAGCAGCTGGTACAGACAGTGGCCTCCCTACACCACTCTGGCACTTAGCATAAGAAATGTCATTATGTAGGTGGATTAGGCAGAACTGTCAAAGTTGTGTGCGTGTTCTTTGGCTGTGTTTCCTTCCCTGGGCTAATAATGCCGAGGAGATGGGGAGTGGGTTGACACATTTTCTGGCATGTGTCATGTAACCCAGTAAAGTAGAGGACATGTCAGCTGCAAGACTTTTCTGCTTTAGTAAGTTGCAGGCAGAAGTGACATGCTGCAGCGGCTAGCAGTCTTAATCCTATATGTATTCACATCACTAGCACCTTCATCGTGGTTTCAGCTTCCCCAGGGCTCTCTGATGGAGCCAGAGGTATGTCTGGAGGAAAGGGTAAGGAAATGTATGCAGACAGATACTGTTTAAACTCAAGGAAGCAGCAGTAGACTAGGCATTTGCATAACACGTTACCTACGGTCCCTGAAGAGCTTTACAAGTTGACTGACAAGATCTCCATAAGAACCACAGAATTTGCCACTGATAGCAGGGACAAATACTAGTGGCTGTTTTGTGGTGTGCTAAAATGCTCCATGACAGTTTGGCAGAGGATAGAAAGAATACCTGTACCTAATAAGAAGGGATTTTTAGGACAGAAGATGCTAGAACAAGACAACTGAAGAGTGAAGAAATTTAGGACACAGTCACTGTTTCTGGCTCCCTCAGCTGGTGTGAGGAACATTTATATGAGTATTGGAAGGAAGGAATTTCACAAGGTCCAGCACAATCTCAAAGTAAATTGTCTTCATGGGAACAGAGTGTATGCAGCCTCACAGAGAAGCCTGGTTTTGCACAGCTCCTTGCTTAAAATCTGTGCTGAGGAGATGCAGTTTAGTGCCCAGGCTGAGGCAACATGCCAAGTGGGCTCCTCACAAACCACCATCGGAGTAGCAGAAGATAGTATGAGCAATTCTACCTGGTATGACTGAAATGCCATCTCCTGTCACTGCCTGTATGTTGCAGGCTGTGTTTGGTTGTCAGGAAAAGATGTATTGGTGGAGCATCAGCTGCGTGCCACAAAACACACACGTCATAGGCCTGATATGATTTATGGCAGGTAGGCACCCAACTCACAGGGAAGAGTTACTGTACAGTGTTTTCCCTGTAGCTTATAATTAAAAAAATGCAGACAAGTAGGTGAATGACAACTGCTACTCTGTTGTAGCATCTCAGGTTAAGGACTGCCATCCTCAAGTGCCATGTTCTGGTTCCCTGTAAAACTGAAGAGCAGTAGTTGCATAAGCACATATACTAAGTGGTGAAAATGCAGCTTGGTGGGCATGGAGGCAGCTCATATGGACAAGGGGACTGTGCAATAGACCCACAGGGGAGCAGGAGACAGAGGATAATGCCAAGACAGAAGATGACTCTGCTACTTAATTTGTGCCTGTCTTCACTGCTTGACGTTTACATGAAGTTTGAGACAACCTGCATAAACATGATGCCTGACACGGAATTTGTATTGTCCCATGATCAGGATGACCCTGCTCAGATTAGCAGATAACGTCACATCTCCAGTTGCATAACACACCAAGTTGTCCAGGTCCCAGGCCTACAATCATTATTGAGCTGACTGTGCACTGGGGAGGGAATTCAAATATTGTTAATCAGTGGAAATGTTAGCTACATGTCCTTTGTTGGAAGCAAAGCAACCTGATTCCTCATATGTCCACATATTGAAAGTAGGAACTCATTGGAGAGAAAAAATATGTGTCAGCAGGGATAAAGGAAGAGCTTTCATCTGTGTAAGATTACCTCATGCACAAGGTACACAGCAGTGTTTAGGTAGGTATCACTGTTTTGTAATTCAAGGATAGTGTCACTTTTTTTAAAAAAACCAAACCACTGCCACCGTGAATTAATCTAAAATCTGCATGTTCATTTATTGCTTTTATTTCCCTCTACCTTGTTCATTTGTCTGCGTTCTTGTATAGTAAAGTATACGCTGTTTGGTTGCTTGTTTGTTTTTATTTGAAAGAATTTTACATGCAGTTTTCTGAACTCTTGCAGAGGAGAGAGACTAGTAAATGCCCGTTTACGCACTTCTGTCCATGTGCAAAACCTGAAGGATAGCTAATAAAATGCACATCTCTGCAATCCTTTCATGATTAAGATCTCCAAGAAGAAGTTGTGAGTATTCAAATAAAATAGAAGCAAACCAAAACGTATGTATTTAGTTTAGATAATAGCAACCCCCAGATATTTGCCTCTCCCTGCAATTGGAAAACTGTCAGTTGAACAAAGAGCAGGATGTAGTGTTAATCAGGCTGTCCTAAAAGCTTTGTGTGAAAGACACATGTTATGGAGTTCCATTTCTCTCACATTTCAAAAGCAGTCTCACACACGAATTATCATGAGGACAAGTTCCACAAAATATTTTTGTAGTCAAGTATTACAACGTGTTTTACCGGTCAGAATATATGTTAAAAGAACAGTTTGTCCCAAGGCTTAAGGTTCAGCTGTACAAAGTTTCTTCTTGTTCCTTCCATCTGAAAAATTATTCCTGAAAAGTCATTCTGCATGGGATTTTTTTTGGGTTTTTTTTTCTGTTTTTCAGGGAGAAAAAATATAAATGAGCTGTAAAGCTCGTGTTGTTCTGAACTCCTTCTCTGCTCTTTCACAGAGTTCATCAAACAAAATTCCACAAGAAACAAATGTTATTACGAGATTAACAGAATGAACGCCAGAGTTCAGATACTAAACTTTTTTTTTAAAAAATGTGGGCTTAATGACGTGAAGGAAGTTGTAGTTTAAACATCAAGGTCAATTATTTCGTTAAATATTATTTAAAAGTTACTTGCCTTGAAACAAAACCAGAACTACCAATTTCCCAAAAACACAAACAGATTATTCTGCCCCTGTTTGTCAGCTTCACTGTGTAACTTCTATTTGATCTTCAAATGAAAACAGTTTCTGTTTCAGATTTATACAACAGCCTGCCTCTAGAAAGAAAAAGATCTTAAGGTTGGACTGCTGTTTACTTTCCCTTCTAATCCTGTGAGAAGATTTGCATAAGAAAAGCAAGTAGATTTGAGTCTAGGTTTTTCTGTCTACATCAAAAGCATGAGGATCAGCCAGTCCTCTCCACTTATTCAGAAAGAAAACGATTGCTTTTGTAAGTCAGGTGAGCAGGAAATCTTTTAGTAAGTTCAGCAAGATTCTTCTAAAAGTAGCAGGGGTTACTTATCAAGACTAAATGGAGCTTAGTTAAAGCATTGTACCAGTCAAACACTGAGAGACTAAAACCTAAACCCTTCAGTTCCAGGTATGTTTCCTGACACTGTATACTTAACTTTAAAACAACATCTAAAATTGGTATTTCCTGGATCTTGCAAAGCAGCCTCTTGTATTTGCGGGTAGCCTTCTCATGGTTTCTAACAGCATCGGTCTCATTTGGAACCTCAGAGAGCAGAGGAATGATGGGTGGTGATGTGAACTCTGGGTGTCATGACTAAGTGCCCACAGCTCCAAGCTTCAAGTGTGACCCCTGGAGCAAACCACTTCACTCTGCTGTAGAACGAGAATAGAGAGACGTACCTACAAGAGCACAGTGAAGCAGAATAGTTTAATGTGTGCAATATACTTGGAGATTCTTTCGGTGTTCATAAAGGTAAAATATTTCATAAGAAGAGGATTAGAAGGGACGTTTTGGATCATGGGGTCAAGTCTCTCACTGTGGGTGGTAACCACATCTCAGAAGCTGGTTCACAAACCAGTCAAATTCCATCTTCCAGCTGCTTTGATTCCTTCCTCCCCGTGGAAGGCCTTTCTTGGTCCTCACCGCTCTGATGAGGTGAAGGTCCTTTTCTGCTTCCAGCTTGAATTCCTTCCTGGTCAGTTTTACCAACACTCGCTCTCATAATTCTTTTATTTGGGAGGAGGGGAGGGAAGTTGTCTCATAATTTTAAGATTCACTTGAATTTTCCTCTGAGCCCTAGGTACCTGGTGGAAAGTTGCCAGCAATGCTGTAGGGAGGTTGGATGTCCCAATAAAAATAAAATAATTCAGAAAAAAGCCCCCACACGAGTAAGAAAAGCACCATTCTTAGAAAGCCTCCAGCGTTCCAGCTTCAGCACAAGCAGCTTCTTATTTGGGACTCTCCTCGGGTAAATCAACAACCCTGGGGCTAAGGGGCCGCAGCTCTTGTGGTCTCACACAAGCCTAGACACCCCCCTTCCCCCCCGTGTCCAGTGGGACACACTGGGGAGGGAGGGAGAGGGGGAGGAAAGGGGAAGGAGAGTGAATCATCCTCAAACCACGGCTGATACCTTGCCCGAGGGATCCGATGATCCACTGAGTCGAACCTACTCGGAGAAAACACCCCTGGGACACAGGTCCCTGCCCTCCTCGCGGGTGCTCAGCTCTGCGCTCCCTGCCCTTCACGGGGTGCTCAGCTCTGCGCTCCTTGCTCTCCTCGAGGATCCTCAGCTCTGCGCTCCTTGCTCTCCTCGAGGATGCTCAGCTCTGTGCTCCCTGCCCTCCTCGAGGATGCTCAGCTCTGCGTTCCCTGCCCTCCTCGGGGGTGCTCAGCTCTGCGCTCCCTGCACTCCTCGAGGATGCTCAGCTCTGCGTTCCCTGCCCTCCTCGGGGGTGCTCAGCTCTGCGCTCCCTGCACTCCTCGAGGATGCTCAGCTCTGCGTTCCCTGCCCTCCTCGAGGGTGCTCAGCTCTGCGCTCCCTGCACTCTTCGAGGATGCTCAGCTCCGTGTTCCCTGATCTCCTCGAGGATGCTCTGCTCCGTGTTCCCTGATCTCCTCGAGGATGCTCAGCTCCGTGCTCCATGTCCGCTCCCCCCGGGGCTCTGCTCCATCTCTGTGCTCCCCCCAGGGCTCTGCCCGCTTCCCCTCGCCCCGACGGGGCTCATTCCCTCTCCCTCCCGGGCTCTGGGCGGCCGGGGGGCTGCAAGGCTCGGCGGGGAGGACGAATTCCGTTTTACCTCTTGGCTCGGGCTCCCCCCTGCCCAGGGAACAGGCGCCTTTGCTGTAGCTGCGCTCCCCGGGGCTGGGGGGGTATTTTTCGTTGAGTTGGTTTTGACCCCCTTCCTCCACGCTGTCCCGCGGGCCGCCCCGTCCCGCATCGCACCGGGAGAACCCGCGGGCACGGAGAGGAGCCGCCTGCGGGATTGAAACGGGGGCGAGCGGGAGGGATGCGGGGGCTCTTTGCCCTCCCCGGAGCGGGGGACAGAGGCGGCCTGTCCCTGTCCCTGTCCCTGGGCGGCCTGTGACCCCGCTCCGCGTGGGTGAGGGCAGCGCGTGTTCCCCGCGGCGAGGCGGGGCGGCAGCCGCTCTTGGCCCCCGCGTTGGGCTCGAGATGGAGCCCGGGGCCCGCTGGGGCCACCGGGAAATGCCACCTGCAGCCCCGCACCCGAGAGCTGCCAGCCCGCACTCGCCTCGACGGGGAGGGAGCGGCGCTCCTCATCCCCCCCGCCCCCCCAACAAATACACCCTCACCGGCCCCCAAACCCAGGGAGACTGAAGCAAACGCCCTCGAAAAGCCCCGGCCGAGGCTCGGCACCCCCAAAGAAAACCGAAAAAAGCGAGGGAGCCGGCAGCATCACCGATGAGCCCGGTAGGGCCCGGCATCCCCACCCCCCGGGGAACCACCCTCGCCCTCCGCCACCGCCTGCCGGCTCCTCATCCCTCCGAATTCAGCCACATTCCCCAAGTGACTTCCCGGGTGCGGGATTGGGTTTTATCCCAATTACAGCGGGACCACAAAAAAAAAAAAAAAAAAAAAAAAAAAAGAGAGAGGCGGGTTGAGATGAGACGCGGGGGCGGCCGGGGAGGCTCGGTTAGCGGGGGGCAGCGAGGCGAGAGCCCCTCCCGGGGGCTGCGGGAGGCGAACAAGGGGAGCGGGGTCCGGACCGGCCGCCCCGCACCTCCCGCCCCTCCCGCCCCCGCGCAGCCTCCGCGGCTTTTTACACGGGTAACCGCGCTGGGTCGGCTCGTATCGAGCAAGAGACTTTCCGGGAAGAGGCTACGAAAAAGCTCAGCAGCGGGAACGGGGTGGGAGGGTGGGAGGGGGGCAGGAATGAAAGAAAAGGCTAAAGAAACAGTGTGATTTTGGGACCGGGACCAAATCCTAACGTGTTACATAAAAGCCACGGGCGGTTCTTATCAACAAGCCCGGCCTGAGGAGGAACAATCCCCAGGAGCGGCTCCAAAACAAGCCTGTTAAAGGAACAATTGTGAAATGCCAGCTTCCCACCAGAGGATGAACAGCAGGAGCCGGGCATGTCCTGTCTGTAACCGGGCTCCTGACAACCCACAGAGAGAGGGGAGGGCGCGGGGGGGGATCCTCTCTTGACAAGATTTATCAAGAAACATTTAACTGGGCTTTAATCATATTAGCAAGAGCCCAATTAGGGCTGAGAGCGAAGCGAGGCGGCCGGCGGGCTGGGGAGAGGAGGAGGAGGAGGAGGAGGAGGGGGAAGGAGGAGCGAGCGATGGAGTCACTCGAGGATAAAGTCCTTTCATCAGGCTGCGCAGAGGAGTGCGAATAATCAGTGCCCTTCACTGGGGGGACGGGGGAGGGAGCGGGCGGGGAATGTGTGTAAAGGATCATTAAGGCCAGGCAGAAGGGTTTTTTTGTTGTTGTTTTTTTTTTGTTTTGTTGTTGTTTTTAATCATTACGGCTATTAAGGTGCTGTCTCTGGGCTCTCCCGGGAGTCGTTCTCACAGGGACCCAGCGAAGAAGAAGCGAAGGAGCCCGGAGGCACCTGCTGCAACGCGGGGGCGAATAGGGCTCTCCCTCCCGGGGCTCCGTCCCTCCCTCCCATCCCCCCCCCGCCTTACCTCCCCGAGGGAGAATTTCCTTAAAAAACCCTTTCCCGGGTCGCCCGTTTGTGATGCCAAGCTGGGCAGAAGGCGTTCAAACTTTTCCACGCTTTCCTGCTTAGGGACTCCCCGCTCCAGCTGTCGGGGACGGGGAGTGGGGGGCGAAAAAGAAATAAAGAAAAAAATGAAGATGACAGGTGAGGGACAAAAGAAGGGCCTGGAGACGAGGTGTGTGTCGTCGTCTCCGCTCCTGACCGCGGGATGCGGTAGGAAATCGGGACGGCCCCGGTTTCCTACCGCATCCCGCGGTCAGGAGCGGGGGGAATAAGGTCGTAGGGCAAAGATCTTCGCTCCGCGGGGCAGAGGATGAGGGTGTTTTAATTCTTTCAGCGGGGCTGGGCATCCCAGCCGTCGGGGGCGACCCCCTCGCCTCCTGGGGGGCAGCGGGACCCCCTCTCCGCGCCCCGAGCATCCTCGGGGACGTGGGGGCAGCGCTTTCCCCCGGTCCCCGGTCCCCCCCCCCCCCCCCGCCAGCTCCCTGCCCCGTCCGTGACCGCGTCCCCGCCGCCCCTTCCCCGTCCCACGCTTACCTCTCCGAGGGGGCTCCCTCCCCGCTCCCGAACCCCCCGCCCTGTCCTCGCCATCCCCGCCTCGGGGGTTGCCGCCCGCCCCGGGCTCTCTCGCCTTGGCGAGCCGGAGCTGGCAGCGCCGCCGGGTTCATGCGAGGACAGCGGCGGCTCGTCTGGCTGCCAGCGCCCCGGCTGCCGCGGGAGCCTCGGGGCCGCAGCCGCTCCGAGCCCCCTTCCCCGGGCACCGCACCCCGACAGCCCCTTCCCCACCCCCCCGTCCTCGACCCCCTGCTCCTGCAAATTTGGAATAAACGCCCGTTTTCCCGGCAAACAGTCACCCTTCCGACACCGAAAGGGAGGCAGCTCCCGCCTCCTTGCCGGGGTCCAGCGCCCTCCCCAGCGTAAGTGACCGTCGGGGCCGGGAGGGGGTGGCTGTCCCTCGTGTCCCTGTCCCCGGGCATCACCCCCAGGCTGGGGCTGTCCCTCGTGTCCCTGTCCCCGGGCATCACCCCCAGGCTGAGAATGTCCCTCGTGTTCCTGTCCCCGGGCATCACCCCCAGGCTGGGGCCAGCAACACGAGCTGGACTCAGCGGGGCTCAGACCCGTTGGGCGCCTGCCCCGTCGGGGTGACCCGGAGAGAGAGGGTTGCCCGCGTTCGTCCAGGCAAAGAGAAACGCAAAGAAAAGCCGACTGAGCGCTGGACTGGGGGAGGAAAAGTGGGACCGAGACCTGGAGAGGGCGAGTGCCAAGGGAGGAGCATCACCATCGGTGTGATGCTTGCCCTCGATGGTCTGCCCTGTTTAGCAAACAAGCTGCAGGGTTTCAGCTGCACATGGTTTCCATGGAGTCTCCGCGGCATGTCCCAGCTGAAACGTGTGGCAGATGTCTTTATGGTGAGCGTGCAACGGCTCTCTGGCTTCTGCTCAGAGGTCCCAGGTGGAGCCTTTTTCGCTGTGTAGTTCAGCACTAGCAATGCCTTTGAGAAACATGCTTTGTGCATGACATCCTTGCTCTGAAACACATTTTTGAAGTGACGCTGTGGCAACATATGTCTTCCAGTCCACTCTGTTGGTTGGATGCACAGTTCCAAAAACAGTGGCTCCCTTAAATTAAGAGACTGTTAAAAGCTTTTTTATTAAGGAACTCGAGCTGTGGAGGCAGTGGGAATGAGTGCTGTTCTCTGGATACAGGCTCAAGTTTTGGATGTAGGAAGAAGGCGTGACGGGGCCTGTGCTTAACGATATTGCAAAGCTACTTGTCAGAAATGTGCTAAAATGATAAGCCGTGGACTTATGGACAGGGTTTACATTGCCCATCCTTGAACCTTGAGTTCATTTTTAAGTCCAAATTTCAGTCCTTTGAGAAAAGTGAGAAGGAGGAAGAGGCTATTATAATAGAAATGCTGACACTGCTAACCCTGGCAGTGTGAATTCACTACTATAATAAGACCTCAGCTAGCAGCCTAATTCCAAAGAGGTGATGTTATCCAGTAATAATGTAATCAGTTTGTTGGCTGTAACGTAGGAAACTGGGAATCGGTCTATTTTATTGCTATTTTTGGCCATTTTTTTTTTTCGTTTAACAAAAATCTGTCAGATGCCAGGATTAAGGTAGGAGAACTACCTTTGCTGTTTAGAATAATAAAACAGAGTTCTTAGTAAGAATTTTTCACTTCAATGCTGTTTTACAAAAGCATATTTAAAAAAGGGACAGCTGGTGAGAATGCAAGCTTGGGATTGGAGGATGTAAAGGTCCAAGGGTGGAACACTGTTAGAAGTTTTCAGAGAGGTCCCGAAAGCGCAATGTTCGCTGTACAAAATAGAAGTTTTCTCCTGGGCAATGACTGGATGAGTTTGCATTGAGTCGCAGCTGCAAATTTAAAGGAAAAAGGAAGAAAGAAAAGAAATGAAAAAGGCAAATGCCCTGTTAGTAATTTATAATTATGCTGCAACCATTAAAAAAATTGCATCAGATACATGAAAAATTGGAAATGACCGCTTAAGCTTTTGAGCTTATGTGTACAGTATTCTTCAAACCCTGCATCTTTCTTTTGATAATTATTTGTAAGGAGCGAACATTCTGACAATTTTCTACGTGACTTGCTCTCAGATTGGAAATAACAGTGCAAGTGAATTAGCTTGTAAGGTGTACGTATCAGTGAAACCTTATTGGTGAAATCTTCTGTAGAGGGTTAGTCAGTGATGTTAGCGAGGTCAGAATTTACCCCTGCTGTGAGAGTGATATTGTTGCAGACAATTACAAGGATAGAGACAGACCATATTATCTTGCTAGTTCAGGTTTAGATTCTGCTGCTGTTCTTGATGGTGTGTGTGTTTAATCCGATCTAAAATTCACTGATATCAATGTGACTCTTTGGATTGGGTTCATTAATTATTTGAAGGATGAACTCTAAAGCTTCTTCATGTTGCTACAAAGCCCAGTAGTATTGAGACCAACATGTGTAAAAGTCTAAAAAGACAATTAAAACAAAGTAATGAGTACAGCCAAATCATAACTGTCATTTTAACAAAATGCCTTGTAAAAAACAGAACCCTACAAGAATACGTGGGTGTGTCTGAGTCAACCCGTTCTGGAAATCCTATGATATGCAGCTGCAGAAGCTATACAAATTCTTGAAAAATTGTCAACAAAACCTGAAAGGACCCTAAGGGGTTTTATTCAACTTTCTTGAAATTTCTTGAAAATCATGTTTCCTGAGTTATATATGAGCTCTGTTCCGCTTACAAATATATCACATGTTGTCCGGTAACTCTTGAAAAGTAGGCTAAAATGACTACAGTGATTACCTTATTCATCTATCTTCTTAAGGCAATACTAATAATCTTTTTAGGCTTACCGTTTAGCAAAGCGTTGTTATTAAGTATTACAACCATTTGTGAATGTGCGTACTCTGGGATGTGGAAAATCAGAGGGTGGCACTGCCATCAGGCTCACCTCCAAAAACATGCAAATTAATTTGCACTATACGGCCACTGGCACTAGAGTGATGAATTTGAAACAGTATTTTGAGAATTGTTGATAGCTCCAGAATTGCCCTTTAAACACTTGTTTGAAGTTAGAAAACAGATGTGATGTAATGATAGTTATTTTATTTTTATTGTGGAAGATAATAGCAGCTTGTGATTACTGACTGGATGTGAAAAAAAACTTTATGGCTGTATGAACTGGATGTAGCACATCTGCAGTCAGACAGGATGTTAGTAGAAGCATTGCATGTTAGTTAAGAGATTAATAAGAAGAGTCAACTAATTATTAATCACTGCTTCTGACAAATACAAAAATGAGAAGGCACTGAAAAATTCATTGAGGAAATTAATGCATGGATACGGAGTATTGTAATCTGGATGCCAGATGCCATGCAGGAAATCCCCAAACCACTCGCAGATAAAAATTTTAAGACCTTATCAGGTTAAGGAATGCCCCAAACAACGTATTTTAACATTATTTTCCTAAGTGGCTACCACAGGGAGATAACGTTAGCCCAGTATAGACATTGTTCTTGAAGCCCTATCTCCTTCTTTATCATTAGTCACAGTTACTTAGCTTTCTAATTTTGACACTAAATGTCAGCTTTATTATTGACAAATTGAGTACGAATCTAGTAGTGTAGTGCATAGGTGTGTCCTTGTGTACAATGGAGCAAAAGAAGCCAACAAAAGAGGAAAAGGGAAAGGAGGGAAAGGGTGTTTGGGGAGCAGAGAAGGAAAATAGGAAATGTGAGACTTGCAATGGAGTGACTGGTATTGCAATGGGACATGAAGCGACTGGACCATTGACCATGCAGAAAGCAGTGTTCAGAGACTGTAGTTTGATTGAACTACCCCTTATTTAATGTGTAATGCATTTCTTCATGGGAATGCAACTTGCAACCTATGTGCAAGATTAGAAAAGTAAGGAGAGAACGAAAAACCCAGGAGGCTATTTCCTAGTTTGTTTCTCCCCTATTTCTAAAGTCTGCTTAGCCCACACATTGAGTGGGGTACACTTAGAGAAAAATCTTGGACGAAACTAACCTGGAGCTAGAACAAAGTTGGAAAGAAATTCCAGTAAGTGTAAAGATGACAAAAGAAATCTGACTCTCCTCCTTCCCCGCAGAAGGTATTTAAAGTCCAGCAAAATCATCTGCCTCTAGGCAAATGCCTGACAAGAACACGGTATGTGTATCTACTCAGAAATAAGAGTTCAGGTTATATGTGTGTGTGTATATATATATATATGTAACTGCAACTCACACTTTGTCTTTCTGATATATTTACCTAGAACTTTCACATTGTCATCTTTTTCCACTTTCTTTTTCACTCATTTTTTCTTCTTTGCTTTTGGAACAGAAAATCTCTCATGGAGTGTGGTCCAGGTTCTGCTAGATGTCTCATGCAGGGCAGTATCTTATTCCGTGCATGCCTTACTCATGTTGCAAAAGAAGGGTGAGTAATGGGTGCTGGAATTTATCTCTATATTGCATTTTGCATCCGGGTTTTCTGTAATAGGTTCATGAAGTTCGCAGACTACCGCTAGTAATTTTTCTATTTTTCTACCTCCCATTCCTGCTTTTTTTCTGTTACTCCAGAATTTTTTTGTGGTCCTGGAGAACTTTGCGAAACGATACAGAATTATATCAAAATGGTCCAAGCACTGTATAAACACATACAGGGTATTTGTGATGCACAGAGAGAAAGAGCAAGGTTTGACTGGGCATGGAACCTTATGGTTCTAGGACTGTGGGGCAGCACTGCACCTTTGCCAGCAGCAAGGTCTGCAGCCGCTACAAGTCTCATAGATGCACCATGCACATAGAGAAGTAGTGCTGGACTACTCACATAGCAAGTGTGGTGCCTTAGATGGTACCCTGCAACATCACTCTTGGGTCCATCCAGCAGGAGAAAAATTGCTTTCCATGTACCAGTGATGCTCTCAAGTGCATGCCATAGGACTCCAAGTACAAGGCCAAATTTGAAGTTAAAAAAAAAGCTATCCAATGCACTAAATTGCAGATTTAGTGCTCACAGTGAGAAATAGTTCTAGTCCAGATATAACTATTAGGACTACATGCAGATTCTCATAAAGAGCTGCAAAACAAACTAACAAAAGTGTCCAAAATAACAAACAACTCATCATCTGATCTGCCAATCCACAATGTTTGTGCCATATTCTGGACTGTGGGTTTTCTTAGTGATGACTCTGCAGCCTCCCAGGTTTCCTGGGGTCAGGGGAGATCTGGTGCACCAGGGTGTGTTTGTACAAGGATCTCTATTCAGTGCAAAGAGGTGGTGGCAGACGTTGTTGTTAATTGTTGCTATATGGATAAAGTTTGGGTGTGCCGTGCAAGCAAGCCTCTTCTATTCTGTTCCAGTTCAAATTCAAACCATCTCAATGAAACTATGAAAAGTGTTAATACAGCTAGTGCTTAGTATCAAAAGAAGAAAGAGAGAGACAAGGAGGAAGGTAAGCATCCAAATCTGTACACAGTAATGATAAATCTGCTAGGTTAAGCCCTGAGTCCAGACCCAGAGTGTGCATGCAGCATAGCTGTGCTGAATCCAGCCATGTGTTCTTCTAATCAGATAACAGTCAGTTGTGAAAAAGGGTCTGACGCTTTCCAGGATAAGTTGGCCATTTAGTTTGTCTTTCTAACTAGTCAATAAAGCTCGAACAATGCTCTTCTAGAAACTCTCTTTGTATTAAAATTGCCTTATTCTTATGTGTCTAAGTCTATATTTGGATGTGAGTTGTGGGATCTTGGCAATATATGTAGAGGTCAGTTAAATTTTGACACAGGAGCAAATCCATTATTTTCCTATTAATTTTCCTAATCTGTAAACAAGCTTTTGTGCAAGGCTTTTGGCACTGCAAGTCTGTTTGAAATTGAATTGTGGAAGTGCAAGAGATCATAACCCTTCTCTTGCAGCAGCTGTAAGTGCCATCTGAATACTGGGTGCCTGCCTTAAGGAAGAGTGGTGAGGTGTTCCTTAGCTGCTTGGGCAGCGCCCTAGGAGAAAGCAACGCTGCTGCCAGCTACATGATAAAGGCCATAGATAGTGTATACAACATCCTCCTCTTACCTATGCCAGGAGGAATGAACTAGACACATTATTACCCAAAGACTTTGCAAGGCTGGGGCTTCAAAATCTCTAATGTGAAAATGGATTCAGAAGCATGTATTTATTAGTGCTTTGCTGCTCACTAGGTTCCACTTTTGACAGCAATAGAAGAGTTTTCCATTGCAAGCTTTTACTTTCTTGTTTATTTAATATGCATGAATCACTGCCGCTGGCTTAATATGTAAACAGTTATTTAAAGAATGGTCTGGTAAATGCTTTAGTTTATGTACGGATTACAAAATGTTATATCTCATAATATATTATCTGGCCACTCACTTTATGTTAAGATTTCATTAATATGCTTTTCCTAAATAACAAACAGCCCCTGCAGAGCTTGCTAGCCATGTGAGGACCATGCGCTGTAAGCAGTTATAAATACACCACTAAAAAACATTCCAGAGATTTATAAATCACTATAATGTTCAACACTAGTGGGTCGATGAATAGTATCTTTATTAACCACTTATCAAATGATTTGTCTTATACTTGGACTTAATTTTATGTTCAGTGTGAATTTTATATAAAGCCTGCCTTTGTTCTCTTTTGCCAGATGTATTTATTTCTGAGTCAAAACTCAGCGTCTATTGCAAAAAGGAGGAAAATCAAAGAAGCATGATAATCAGCCTAAACTCATCCAAAGCACTTTAAAAATAGTCAGCCCACCTACTGCACTGGGAGATTATATAGTGCAGTGTACAAAAGCACAGTGTGGAGTAGCTAAGGAACCGTGCAATATGTAAGCTTTTGAAAATGTAATTGAGGCAGTGGCTCTCTAACCAGTACCAGATTTGCTCAGGGTAGGGCATCTAAATGCAGACATCCCATTCCATTACAGCTTGGTGTCTAGGATGTTGAATTCTGCTTTCCATGAGAAATGGCCCTGCACAGATTTTTCTTTCCAGTTCGGTGGCTTTGGGAGAGCTGTGGCAGAAGGTGGTCAAAAAGAGTGAGACGTTGTTGTTGTTCAGTCACTGGTGTGGTGGGTGGTGGTGCCCCAGTGTTGTCACTTGGGCTGTTACACAGACGGCCAGTGTAAACTTGAGAAACATTCTAGCAGATAGGTCTGTGTGGGGATGTAGGCACATGACTGCCCTGTGTGGGTCCTGCCAGGATCCACAAAATCATGTCCCAGCTGTCATCTCCCTTTGGAAGTGTCTTGGCTCTGCCAGGCAGTACATTGCAAACTGCCTGTAGGTTCTGGTTGGGGTCTTAGGTCAGACCCTTCCTGGCCAGTTTTCTCAGCAGAGCCCTGTACAAAACTGTCGGACTCTTTGGGCCTCTGATCATACTGTTTCTTGATGGATCCCATGATTATCATGGTGACATGTAAATACATGTTGTAAACATACACTGATTAAACAGAATTGGTCTAATTTGCAGAGACCATTTTTATATTTTTTCCTTCCATCAGACTTACTCTCATTATAAATCCCTGCTTGTCTGTTCTTCTAGCAGGCTTTTATCGGTGTTTTACCTTTGATTGCTACATATAGTTGGCCAGTTTATCTAATTTTCGAATAAGAAGTCTATTGGAGAAAGATCTTTTTGTGTGTGAACAGCATACATTGCAAAAGATGCTGTGGGAGAAAGTGTGGCATGTAAGTGTGTTACCACACTATGGCTTAGGACAGGTGGTCACATCACTCTATATAAGGGGGATTTTGCACCAGTATAAACTTCAAAGTTAACTAAAACAGAGGACATTTTCCCATGACAGACCAAACAGAGTGTACTGTGCAGGGAAAATAGAAAATCTAGTCTCATGCTTTTCAGCATCACTGGTTTTGAAAGGTTTAACCACCTGCCAGTAACTGCATTTTATTGCTGTAACGCATATTGGCATTTCCTTTGCATATCTCCATTACAGAATCTGATGAAACAGCTTTTGTTTGTTCACACTTGTCTCTCTTAATATTTGTATATCATCAGTAAAAGTTATTTTTTCTGCAACAGCTTGCACTTTCTTCTCCATGCAGACAGAAGTCAAATCATCTTGTTGCTTTATATTATCATTTTCAGGTTGTTGATTAAAAAAAACCAAACAGACTGTTACTGCTCCTGACAACAAGAATTGTAACCAGTTTACATGCTGAGATTTGTTAATTTGTCTGTAGAAGTTGGTCGCTACAGGAATGGAGGGGGACCTACATATGATATTAGTCCCTTACTACAATTTTGAATGCATTTTGTGGAGGTAAGACAAAGCATTGATAGTATGAATCCAAGTTAACACATTGAGTGGCCTTCATTTTTTCTAAAGGGAAGGAAGTTCTCTGCATCTTTACAATATTTTGAAGAGTTTTGGTGCCCTTTGGTAGCAAATATGTTCATAGAATGGGGGTTATCTAGACTGTGCACTTTGGATTATTTCAAGCACTTTAGCTGAGAGCTGGAGTTCCCTAAATGGTTGGTGGGATTTGAAAAGACTTCAATGTGCATGAGGAGAGAGGAACCTGCTGCAGCTCTTTCGGGTCCTGAGCTGTCAAACATATACATATGGATAAGCATGTCCCACTGACTGCAGAAGAAATTCAAATTAAGCTGTTTCAGAAGTTTTTTTCAGAGCTGAGATTTTAAACAGTTACTGTGTGAGGCTACAGTATAGAAAAGAATATGTACTCACTCAGTGAGCTTCCCCAAGCCAATGCAGAAAATCGGATTATTTAGTTAATATTATAACTTGAAATATAGTAAATATTTGTGTAGTAACGATACAAGAAAATCTCTAAATGTAGAGAAATGGTATTAATTAATCCTGTTGTGGTACAGGGTAATAGCCACTGCATTTTTTTTCCTAACAGCATTTGTTCCTTACTAACAAAATAATGTTTAGGAATGACCTGTTGTATTTTTTTCCGGTGCGCCTTTTAAATGGGGCAGACAGAAAGCCTCGCAGGGAGGTTGTTAAGTGGTTATTGCTCTGTATCTTCCTGTTTATAAGTCTTAATTCTGTTCTCACTTTTTTGTGTTTTTGTTTAAATCCTTGAAAAGATGTCATTCTCTCACTGAATGTATTTTTCCTCCTAAACACAAGCTGTAAATACATACACAGATAATATTATGTGATACTTTGAGTCAGCTGCTTGCAGTTCTTGTATTCTATCCTAGGCAACTTTAGAAAATTATCAAACCTCATAAGCTCAGATGAAAAAGCTCCTTGACTGGTCTTTGCCATGGAAATCACAAGTTTTAGCATGTAAGCGTATACATAAAAGAAAAATCCCAGAGGTAACTGACAAGTAGAATTTTGCATGGTTGTTATAGACACAGTGACATCTGTTTTTTATTGCAGTTAATGATTCCTAATATTATGTGCCATTTTGTGTTATGTAACCACTTATTATTAAACTGCATCTCTTATTACAAGTCAGTTTTCAACACTTTTTTTCCTAATGATCATATCTTGAGATAATATGTGGGTATATATTATGCCTACTAAAATAAAATCAAAGGTATTCTTCTATATTAAGAATTTTTAAGTACTTGGAGATGGCTTCTGTGTTCTCCATGAAGTAACTGTTGTCCTAATCATTACCAGGAATTGAACCTGGAACTACCAGAGCTAGAGGATAGTTTGACAATTTGAGCTCAAAAAGTCTAAATCTTCTGGCTAACAGTTGTAGGAGAATCATGCCTTTTGTGGCTCTGGCAGAAGTTTCTTGTTGGAGAGGGAATTATGCTTGTGCAACTCAAAATTGTCAGTGAAAACCAAGGGAATTTGGGGGTTTGCAGGGAATGCAAAATTGGGCCCCTCCAGGAGCTTCCCAGTAAGCATGAAAGAGGATTTTTTTTTTTTTTGGTGTGTGTGCATGTGTGTGATGGGTAGTGAGAAATCCCAATGTCTGACATCCTTCTGGCTAAGTGCACTCTTCAGTTTTCCATTAGTGGTGGAGGAGTCCACCAGTGAATCCTTTCAGGAGTAACCAGCTGGCATTTCCTAAATCCTTGTCTGTATATCATGTAAAGCTCAGTGTTACCACTCTAAAGAAAGACCTTGAAAAGTTCAGTGCCATTGGAATTTAGTAATGTAGGCCACAGTGTAAACTGTGGTTAAGTTGAGCTGAGGCCTGCTTTAGAGAAAGAACCTGTAATTGATTAAACCCTGCCTCTAGCTAGATAAAAATGAGTTTGAAGTACATTAATATAAAAGCAGTTAAAAGCTTCCTCGTTGTTGTCAGTTTTCAAAATGAAACTTGTCAAGAGTTTGGCAGAAAGAGCTCAAAGGCAGATCTGATTCTAAACTGAGAAAAACAAACCCAAAGGAGCAAACAGCAGTATGGAACTTCTCAAGTTTGGTTGATTTAAATGGATTTTCTCAGTGAAGGCTGTGACTTTATGGCCTTCAGTTTCACTTGCCAAGCCATTTTTCTCCAGACTACGGTCCTTCATGAGTTGCGTCTCATAGCTTTGTCTAGCACAGAAATTCCTTCTATACTGCTTGGCTTATCTTCTCTTGGTCTTCATGAATCTCCTCTGACATTTACTGTGTGTAATTATTATAAGAACATAAACCAAGGGCAAAACTCAAAAGATAGTCTTGGATTCAGTAAGAAACTGTCTGAGAGAGAATTGAAATGGAGACAGCACAGCCTAACAGCTAGAATGATGTCAGACTTTTTGCTGGAATCTGTTTCCATCTGCAACTTTGGATGGCACGTGACCTGTTTGTGCCAAACAACAATTTGTCCAGCTGCAAGCACAGGCACAGTTTGGTGACAAGGTGGTGCAACATTCTGCTACTGATTCGGACATAAATTCTGTAGCCCCAACGATGAGTGAAAAGTGAGACTCACAGACCAATTCTGACAAATGCCACCAAAGTTTTTATCAAAAAACAATGTTGATTTTACTTAATGTCACACTGGAAAGTAATTTTAGAACATGTTTGGGCTTTGACACCCTTTCTTAATTTTTTTTTCCCATCTCCTTTTTCATATACAACTAGGTCACGTTAGTGACCACAGGCATGAATCTCCATTCCATTGCACTGGTTTTGTGCCAGAGTAACCCCACTGGTTTTCACAGTAAAAAAGACTGATTACATGTGGTGAAAAATTGATCCCATACATATTCCAATCTCTGAGTGACTTAATATTTAGTGCTAAAACATTTTCAACCCTTAAAAACAACACCTCTATCAGCCATGTTACAGATTTAAAGTTTGCTGTCTCATGACTTGCCAGAATTGCAGCAAATGCTGGGAAGTGAACATGTCCTTAATCATGGCAAATCATGGCATATATGATCTTAAACTTTGACAGTCCCATAGGAGGGACAGCTAGCACGCTTGTATATTGACTGCAGTGTTGAAATATGTACCTTTTCCTCCTAATCTCTATTTTAGGGTAAAATAATAGAATAATTTCCAAAGATGAAGGTTATTTGTTACTTTTAGATGGCAGTAGTTTGAAATTTGTGTCAGACTTGCCATGTTATGGACTAAGAGATAAGTTAATGGAGACTTTGAGAAAGTAAACAAGGCAGAAGTTAGATGCAAGATGTTTCATTGCTTTGTAAATTGTTCCATGGCTACAGAAATAAAACTTACGTCTGTTGTTTCAACAACATACATGTTATATAAACATATGTTTCTATTATTACATACATAAATACATATATACATAGTGCATCTAATTGGCTGCTAGCTCATCTACTGCTCTCTTTGCAATACAAGCGAGGTGTTATGGTATCTTTAAATTTCTGAGTGTAATACCCCTGTTCCCATTCAAATTGCAAGGCTCCAATTGATAGCAATAGGAGAAATCTCGTTATTCTCAATGATCATAAGTTAATACTCCTGACAATGAACATAGGAAGCCAGGACAGACTGTAGTCTCAAAGATCATTGAGGAGGTACTTGTGTGTAAAGGGGATGTAGGGGTCTGTTGCATTTGAGACTTCGTTAGTTGGGTAAATAGTACTATTAGTTAATTATTAGTTAATTTGTTCAGATAATTAGTAACTGGTAGAGTAACAGCTGTTTCTCCTGCTCGTTATTTAAGAAAGCTGTGAGCCTTGGTCTTATCTGATGCCTCTAACGGCACTGTAGTAGAGCTGCAAAGCAATGGTGCTGCAAGTCAATTATTGTCTCTTTTTACATGTATATTCAACTTGCTGCAGATTAAAGACACGCTATGTCAGGTCTCTTCCAGCTTGAGATATTCTATGAATCTGTAGGTGAAATGTGGTAAGTGTGTATACATTTAGGCTGTGGCATAGGAAAGACAATAAAACTTCATTTAGCCTGTAACAAAAATTATGTTAAGCGGCATCTTCTTGTGCTAGTTAAGGGCTGAGGATACACAAAACCTGCTTGGTTCAGCTGACATGTGATAGCTTGTTAAACTTGGGTAATTTGATCTGAGCTCATATGAAGGCTTAGATAAGAAACTGTGGTTGCTCTTTCTGCTATCAAAACATGAAAACAAGTCTGGCGTTATAAAGGTCTCAAGAAAATTTATATTGGTTAACAGTATTCCTCCTTCCTTTTCTTCCTTCCACTTTTTACCAATTTAAACAAGCCAAAGAACAGAACTTCTGGCTCGTGGGATATATTGTTTTCTTTAATTTTTGTGTGTGGGCTTTTGGTCAAAACTTATGTGGGGAAAAAAATTATAATTTTCTGCCAACCAGAAATGTTGAGATAATTTCATTCTGGAAACAAACCCCGTTTTATTTCTGAAATAACTGTGCTTCCTGATTCCTGCAGCTTCTCAGTGAAAATGGCATTTGACAGGTGACTGACTATCAGCTCTGTAAAGCAGTTGTAGGACTGTATGGGATCAGTGGAGCTTTGGCAGCCCTGCTCTGTGGACTGCCTGGAAGCCCATTGTAGGGCTTCCAAGCTCTCAGTTGGTGTTTACTGGTAGGTGATTGGAAAGTCTGGAAATGCTGGAAATTACTGGGATTTCCTTATTTTCTGTATCCTTAGTGGAAAGTCACTCCTTTTAAGGTCACGGTTTCAAGGACTTCCGTGGTTTCAACCACTAAGATGGAAGGTTGATCTTTTCATGCTCTGGGATACTCTGTTGAGCAAATATGCCTCCTGATTCCTCACTAAAATTCACCTTCATTTCAAGAGAGCCATTTCGCACCTTGTTCTCCAGCATCAGGGTGTCATTCCGTGCTGTTGGAGGCAGAAAGAAAAGGCTCCTGTCTGAATATTTAATCCTTCTCTTCTCATTGGAAATGTACCTTCCTTGCTTTCAGCTAGCTCGCTGGGGTATGGGTAGTGATCCAGCTGTGGAAATGTGGAATTTAGCGTGGGCTAATTCCTGTATACAGTTTACCCAGCTTCTTTGGGTGCGTCCTGCGTGGACTCTAGACCACAATGGAAACAACCCACGCAGCTTCAAACAGCTAATGAAGCGGCCTTGCACCCACCACACCCAGTGTCTGGAAGATTCTGGCCAATCTTGCAGAGTAGCACTATGTAGAGTTACAGCATCTGGCTTTGGCAAGTCTGCAGGCACAGACAGTCTTTGAAACAAAAACAAAACCATGCATCCTCACCACTGTTTCTTCCCTTATTTACATGACTAAATGCTGCAACGCACACATGTGGGTAAGATGAGGAAGGATGCACCCCATCGGTGACTGTAAAGGAGCTGTAGTGGCTCAGCACGCTGCAGGATCTGCTGCTTGAGCTGATCCACAGCTTTTTCTAGCCAAACCAAGTTTCACACATCTTAAGCAGAGTTGACACTTGCAGTGTGAAAGCTACCTCAGAGGTGTCAGATTTGGCCTTCAAAATTGAGGGAGTTTTATCAGACATTTTTACAGGCAGACTGCAAGTGCACCTATCCTTAAAGCCTGCATAACCATACATTTCACCAGAGAAGCAACTCCTTTCCTTGTCGCCTTCATACATGAATGATATTTATCTCCTTCGATTGACATGCAGGCATGGAAAAAAATTGGATTTCTTGGTACAAGTATACTTGATGGGGAACTGAGCACCTTCAACTCTTTTTATTGCTGTGACTTGCACAGTTGTTGGTCTGTAGGTGTCTAGAGATGGCAGGAGTAGCAAATGTTTTAGATGAAAGAAGAAAGCAAGAATTGTTTTTAAGTCTTCTTTGGCACACCAGGTCTTTTCTCCATTTGAAATACTTTGGCAGAAAGCCTTACTCTGGGAGTGTTAACATTGAATGTACCTGGTCTTTCATGGTTTAAGTGATTTCTGCATGGATGTATTGTATTCTCCTTCTGCATGTACTTGTACCTGTGAACAGATTGGATCCCATAAAGACTGTTTTAGCTCATCAGTTTGTCATTGAAGATGTCTGCCAACCTTAGGCTTCCACAGCAGGAATCTTGCGTAAGACCACATGTGCAAGAAAATCATCCATGTAACATTTAAAATCCATTGTTTCTTCCATTAGTTAAGAGGAAACACAGACTAGTTTCTTACCGAATGTGTTTTTTTATGGCCTTCTCTCAGCTTTGATCTTGTGGGAGCATGTAATCATAAATTATTTAGAGAAAATTAAAGCTACTCAAAGATAAACACAGTAGTTGTCTTCTTAAGGGGAAATATGTATGTGAATGGATCAGTAGGATTAAATCACTGCAAGATGCCATAACCTGCTGTTGTGATTGTATGTAGGGAACCCGATAATCTTAGTTATCTCTGTCATAATGGAGCAGAAAGATGTTTCTGCACATACATTTTATTATGAAATGAAAGGTTGTGCTCCAGGTGCTAAGTGGAGCGAGAGAGTGCATGTAAACACATAGATACGTACTCATGTATACACACATACATTCTTTTGGTACATGCGTATTTTCTTCCAGATACAGTTAAAAGTCCTGGCTGCTGTGAGTGTTTGGCTGTTTTCTTGTGCAGTGTGGTTGTTTATCATTCTACTGTGATTGTTCGTGTTGTGATGAGTTTCCTCTTGGGTGCAATTTTCAGGCACATGTTCCTGTCAACCAAGGTCAATGCTGAGCCAAAGAAGCAGCGCACAGGTGGTATGTCAGAGTTAGCCTCTTCTTTTTGGCTGCAGACAGTGGCACTTCTTAATTTAACTTTTGATTGAACCATTGCCCTGATACAATACCAAAAATATTAAAAGTCCTTCTGCCTGGATTTCAGAGAAATAGTTCTTTAAATAAACAAGGGAAAAAATGAGTGATGCATGAAAATAGGCTCTCAGGACCTGATGAACAGCCTGTTGAAGTCGATGGAAAGACTTCCTGGACTTCAGCAGGCTCTGCTTCAAGCCGTTAATACATAATTGGGTGTCTGTAATCCCAGGTGGGAGTAGCTTTTCATTAGGCAGTAGGTGGCTTCTTCCATTACTCTTATAAGTAATAGTGCTGGTGGCAGTGGAGAAAGTTCAGGGTGATGGGAGAGTTCATGGCAAAGAATGATTTTTCTCTGTTTGGGCAGCAACAGGGCTCTAAATAAAAAAGCCCCGAGGGGAGAAATGCATCAGAGTCATTACAACTGTCATTTGGCAGTTACTAATGTATTCTTAAAAGAAACTGTTAACATAATTTTGCTGTTTCTTGCCAAACAGCAAGGGCAAGCTGGCTATGTTTTGGAACCAAAATTGGACTGCAGGCTTTAGAAATCCTGTTTAGGATCAGCTGATCAAAAAATATGGGAAACTGAGCATGATTAACCCTCCTACCTGCAGGAATCCATGCTTGTTCACTCTCAGGCACACGTTATATTTCTGTCAAATATCAGATCTGTAGAAGGAAAGTTACATCAGATTTTTACCTGTCCTTGTATGACAGTAATAATAACCTGTGATGAGGTAATACTTTAAGATTAAGGATGCTGATACTAATTGACTTGGAAGTAATTTATTCAGCTATTTAGACTGTATAATGGTTTTGATTCCACTAGGCGTGGATAAAAGCCAGATTTCAGCCTTGTTGGTCAGATTTTCCTATTAAAGCAGCACCTCCTGTCCCGAGTAAAGGGATATTTCTCTGCTTTTCCTGTTTAGGTTGGAACAAACAAACCAGAACTTGCCTCTCATTGTGTCTAAATTGCCAACATCCGTGACCTTTTAGAAATTCAAGGCCTGAGAAAGGACACCATTCCCTGGGGTCTATCGCAACCCAGGATTCGCTATGACTCCATTTGGTAGTACTGCTGCCGTGCCATGGCTGCATCAGCCTTTTTGGAAGGGCTAGTAGTAAAATAATGGTAGCCTGGAGTTTAAAATCAGCAATAAAACCCAAAAAAGGGACAAACTCTGTATATGGTGGCAGAAATAATTATAAAGTTCCACTGAAACTGGACAGAGAAAGATATATAAAAGACAGGGTGGAGTCTAACTCACTTTTCCCGTCACTGCCTTGATTCACTTGGGCAGTTTAATTGTGATTCTATATCACTAACTTACATAAAATAAATATTACTTAAATGCTTGACTTATGCAAGTTCCATACAGTCCTGTTCAGCCAATACAGTAAGTGACCTATATTGTTATTTTTCATACTGCTTTGAGACACATATTTTGTTGAGACTTAGTTGGTACTTTTTATCGTGCTTTTGAATTTGTTTGGAGCGTTTGACTGTATCACGCGCTGCAAAACTAGAGGAAATGTAATTCAGTCACTGTACAGTATAGAATTTCTTATATGTGCTGTAAATGTTGGCACAGATGAAAACTGGATTAGGTGAGCAGTGCTGATCTCTCAGAGTATTTCATATGTTTCTTGCACACACAAAGAAAAATATAATTTACTCGATGTCATTCTGGAATAAATCTAATTTAGTCAATTATTTTAAACTGCTAAGCCATGCTACTGATATGGCAGCATTTTATTACCTGCTTCATGCCAACCATGAATAATACAGAGAGTACTAGCTACGTGATTTTAGTTTCAGATGCAGGATGTGTGATGCAATCCACTACAGGGTTTATGCACATATACACCAAGCATATTTTTGAGCTACTGTACTTTGAAATCTGTGCCAGACATCTATGCAGCCAGACAGTAAACAAAGAAAAGGATACCTTAGGCCAGGAACCTTCAACAGCACAGAGGGCTTACCTCAGAGACTGCAAACGGGAAGCGTAGCATGTGTTAAACCGCAAAGGTTAGTAGGCCAACTGAGAGCTGTGCTGTGCCTGTGAGCAACACGTATGAGATCTGAAGTCAGTGGGAGTTTTGCCACTGATTTCAAAAGGGGGAGGACTGCCCCAAGTGTTTCTACAGCAGTTTCTTTCCATTGGCATCCATGGAATGACTTCAGATTTAGTCAAGGATGCAAAAGGTGAATTTGATCTGCTGTCAGGTTGTGAAATCTTATATTTATTGCTTCATTCAAAAAAATTTTCCTCCCACTATCAAATACTTCATGAACATTTTGCCTTAGTCTATGTAAAAGTGCTTTTAAACTAAACCCATATTCTGATGCCATTGAACACAGATTCCACTGGATTATAAAGTATTGTAATTGCAAGGAATATTAACTGCAGACTCTTCTAGATCCCAAAATGGGACTTTCAACTACAGTTTTGATATGTGGCTTACATGTTCCTGGAAATTCTGTGAAATTAATAAAAAGATTGAAGAAAATATTGGGTTTTTTTTTTGTGTGGTGGGTTTTGTTTTTTCTTTTTACCCCAAAGCCAAATGTAAAGTTTAAAGCTAAACATGAAGCAATCTGGTCTGGTCTGTATTCGGAGAAAACAATTGTGCTGAAGTATGATAATATTTCTTCCTTCTTTTTTTTTTTATTGTGTGGATATTTTATACTTAGTTAGTTTTCAGGTAAATAAATTATTTTTGATCTACTTGTGATAATGATTATTATGATATGGGTAATGTAGCTTGTGATACTGTCTTCAGAACCCTCAAAATCAACTTGTGATGCCCAATGGGAAATGTAGTTTCAGATCTTTTCTCCACATCATAATGAAAAACATTCATAGTGTCAAACATTGTTTTCCTTATGTGCCAGACAAGACAATAGAGAAATTTGGAGTGTTTAGAGCTCTTGGCTTCTTTCTTTGGCATATCTGTACACTGGCTTTACTGAGGCAGGAAAACTAACGTTCTTAAGGAGGTAGAGGAGAGAACAGACAGCAAAAGATGCTGTGCTACAGAGCAGCCAGATAGGAGGAAAATTACAAAATGCGATATCTTCCAGTGCATGATGTCCATAGTCCAGAGGGTTCAACCTCTGAACATCGTCCAGTATCTGAGGAGACAGGAAGGCTGATGAAGAGTTTGTGCCAATTATATTCTGTATGGGAAAATGAAAAGTATTACCCAGAACTGGTCATTGGGTTTCAGTGGTAGTTTTGCAGAAAGAAAACTCAGACCTGTAACTGACTAATTTAAAGATTATTATCAGTCATACTGGTATTGTCCTACCTTCTTCTCTTTTCTCCCTGTATAATATAATTGCCAGAAAAGAAAATAATGAGCATGGGTCTGTCTGCCTGCTTCAGTGGACTGGAGTGTGATGTAGTTGAAGGACTGGTGCAGTACTGTGCCCAGAGAAACCAACTCTAGAATCTACTATTTAAATGCCAGCTTTAATATAGAAAAGGAAGAATTTTCGCTGTACAGTGTTGACCCCATATGAAAGGAATTTTACGAACAGTTTTGTATTTGAGATTCTATGTTTTCCTCAGGGTTTGTCCAAGGCGTCACACATCCACAACCTTCACCAGGAAACAGTTAGATGAGACCTCTTAAATTAAAGAACTGGATTTTGCCAGAAATGTAGTTGATTGTATCATGTTCAAGACCAAAGAGGTGGCTAACCTTCCCAAGATCTTGTCAGCTGCTTGGGGGCAACTGACTCTGGTGATGTGAAGAGAAGACTGCTGCTTCAAGTGCTGAATCTGCTCCCTCCCCTGCAAGCTAATGGCTATTTGGCTAATACTAACAAAGTTTGTTTCCCCATTTGAAATAATGTGGGTTCAAGTTTGTTTTAGCTGCTTTCATTATAATTACCTTTGGCTTTTTTTCAACCTTCGCCCTTTGCTTTTGTGATCTGTTTTCTTTCCATCTGTAGTTCCCTTTCCTATGTTACTCTCACGTGGATTCCTTCCATCCACTACAAGAATGGTTACTCAAATCAATTGTTGATTGAAATCCTGGCTCCCTGGGTGTTTCCCTCCACTGCCTTTAGTACTGTCAGGATTCAAGATACATTTGTTTTTCTTTCTTGCCATTACACAAATACTGCTCCCCAGTAGGACTTTGAAGTTCGTATTGTATTCATTAATAAGATTTTAAATCTTTTCAAGACAGTCCCTCCTAGCCCTTCTCCACCAGCAGGATGTGTAGACCATTGCACATGGATTGGTTCCGGGAGTGGGGCCAGGGAGCATGCAAGTGGGGCTGGGCCAGGAAGTGGGAATAGCTGCTTTTCTACATGTACGAGAATGGATTTCTGGGTCCTGGCTTGAGGCGGGAAGAAGCATGGCCATCTGAAGAAGCATGGGTGGATCAGCCTCTCAAAGAGCTGCCAGCACTAGTGGGGCGTGGGGTCTGCTAGGACCCTACGAGGTTCACAATTTGTGAACCAGCTGTGATTTCAAAAGTTAGTTTGACCGAACCAGGACAAACTGTCTCCAGCACTGTTTTGGCTACCCACAACCTCTGTTGGCTTAATCCTGTGTTTCTGATGCCAATGCATTGCCTAATGATGTCAGCGGGTGTTTTGGGTTTGCAAGGAATGCAGGAATGGGATCTCTGAAAAACAGAATCTGTATGTAGAAATGTCCTAAACCAGGAAGATGTTTTGCAGAAAATTACATTATATGTTTTTCACAAGAAAACTGACCTTCTTCCAGTGCCTTGGCTATTGTTTTTATGAATTAACCTTGCAGGTAGCTCACATTCTTTCAGACCATCTTCATATGCTTTTGTAAAATGCTTCTGAGGGGAAATAACTTGGGAGAGTCTTTCTCATGGACAGCATTCACCAATTGCCTGGATACCACTGAAGTTTATGAGACTTCAGAAGCTAAAGTGCTTTTCTGAATTATGTCTTGTCACATCAGCATAGCTACTCCAGTGGATCTTTTGTCGAGATGATGATGCCTCTCAAGTGTTAAAGATTTTAGCTTTACTTGATTTTTGTCCTAGAATTTAACAGTATACTCTTGTGTCTATGCAGGCCTTTGCTAGGCTTGATGATTTCATCACTTGAGTGGAGTTGAGTCACCAGACTTAATTCTTCCGAGGATATTTCCTGCCATAGCGCATAGCATTGCTGCCTTTACATATCCTCTCATTATTGTAAATTCTTTTGGAGTAGTCTTCCTTTCTTTTTTCTTGTTCTTCATCAGTGACACGTAAGGTCTGAGACAGAAGTTGGGTTCTTTGTAGTAGCTGTATCACACTCTTTATGAAGCAAATGCCTTTGTCAGTGGGTCTGTAATGGGCTGTTTGGTGAGATTCACAATTGACAAGTGCTTTCTGTGCCCTCAACAAAGAAATGATCATAGCTTGATCCAAAGGATAAATATTCACTTTTCTAATGTGACACTCGGTGCTCAGGGGTGCCTTACTTATTGTTTGATGTGCTCAATAAATTCACCAGGTTATAAAGCATCCCCAGGTACCTTCAGGATGAAAGCTTCTGAAACATATTAATTTGTTAGATTTGTTACATACTCAACATATGCTGAAAACCAGGGAGTTCCTACTGTAACAGTGTCTTGAATCAGTCTCCATACAGCCTTCAGCCACTGTTGTGTATTGGCTTTTGTCAGACTGTGACAATCCCAACTGTGTCGGGGTTTTCTTACCTTCTGACAGAGAAATGTCATCGGCCTTTTCTGGCCTTGTCCTGTGGTCACACAGGAGATTTTGAAAGGTCTTTTGAAATAACTTGGCTTCTCCCTCAGTAAGATAATATTGCAGAGTACTACTTCTTGGATTTTCCTGCTAGAACATAACAGTTTTTACAGGGTAAAGTTTTAAATAGAGTTTGAAATACTTGGCATCAAGATAGAGAGTTTTGCTTGCAATATATTAGTCAGTGTGACTTGCTAAACCCCTAAAAAGAGTGGCTTGTGCAAGAAGCTGCATATTCCTGAGTAAATCATAGAAGTGTAGGAATGGGAGGGAGCTCAGGCAACAAGTCCATCTCTGTTCTGTAGCTGAGCCAAAGACTATTTTTGACAGTGATTTGTCTAACCTTTCCATAATGGACTCCAGTGATGATGATCTTCAGTGAGCTGTTCCAGTGTATGGCTGTTTTGGTTAGTTATTTTGTCCTAATAGCTCACAAATCTTCTTTTGCCACACGGTAAGCAGAACTATTCTTCTAACCTTGCTGGACACGAAGAACAGTTGATCACTGTCATATTTATAACAGCATCTTACATATTTGAAGATTTATGTCTTCCCTCAATCTCTTTTCTAGACTAAACAAACTCAAATCTTTTTTTTTTCCTAGATTGTATATTCCAGCCTGCTGTGGGGGTTTGTTTTGTTGCTCTGTTCTGGACTCTTCAGATTGTCTGCATAAATCTTGAAACATGCTGTTCAAAACTGGACTGTGTTTTTGATTTGAGGCATCACTAGTGCCAAGAGGTGTGGGTTAATTACCTCTCATAAAATGCTATATTTGCAAGAGAATCATACTGCTAACTCACTTTGCACATGGTTGTATCTAAGATCTTTCTTCAGTTCTGCAGGTAACTTCCTTTTCTCTGCTTTGTAATTATGCATTTGATTTTCCTGCTGAGGAGCAGAACTTGTCTTTTTATTTCATTTCACAGATTTCACAGCCAATGATTAATTGACAGCTCTTTGAACCTGCCCTGTGAAGATTTTTCTACTCTTCACAGATAGATGCATTGCAGATTTGAAGTGTACCTTAGTATTCCATCATTCTACTTCTAACTGGGCTTTAGTAAATCTTTTCTAAACAAAGCAATAACGATACAGTTTTCATCTGATAATCATATAGTAATGTGTTCAGCAGAACTTTCTGCTACTGATGAAAGTTTTGGGGGTGTGTTGTATAGCATGCGTCACAAGCTTTCCAAACTTGAGTTCCTGTCTTCTATTTCTCTCTTAACCTGTGGGCCATAAATATGGAACAAAAGAGAGTGGTCTGACATGATTTATTTTTCACCTCCATTAGGAAGGTTGGCCGGAATACTGCCTGTGTCCCTGGTTCCCCCAGCCCTTCCCTAGAGCCAGTAATCACTTGTAGTCAGTCTGACTTTTTTATTAATGCTCACAGGCAATGGCTGGATCACTAGGTGAATCTTTGCAGTATGTCTATAATGGATTTGGTCTTCTGGCAGGTAGGTAGTTAACACCGTATGATGCTGAGTGGACAACAGATGTCTCTGTTCATCTCAGAAAGAACTGTAACAGAAAAAAAATTCTTACTGTGATAGCCATCAATGAAGCAGACACAAAAAAATTACCTAGAGTCTAGTCTACGCAGTAACACCAGTAACAGGTTTCCCAGCACCAAAATGATCTTTTTTGATTTCCAGATTATTTAGAAGCAATAAACATGCTCATCAGCTGACTTGTCCTCCAGCCACTTTGAGAACGTTTTTAAAGGGCTGCTTTATTTCCACCCGCTCCACTCCTGGAAAATGCACCAATATCTAACTGAAGTCACATTCCTTAAACAGAAACTAATAGAAATGCTGGTTGTACAAATAGTTCAGGATCTGGTCACAAATATGCTTTAAATTGCTGGTCCTCCTTGGGTGAAATTCACCTTGGACAGAGACAAGACTTGCACCTTGTAAGCTCAAAAAATATAATTATCCTCCTTGTATTTTAGTCAATGCAGCAAGAGTGAAATGGGAAAGCAGATGAGGGGCGTATGAAGAGTGTTGGCCTGCTGCCTCAGTGGCTATTTATGGCGAAAAAGAATAATCATAAAATAACGTGAAATATTTTGGCTTTAAATTAAGTTATCCTAAAGTCAATTGTAATCTCTGAACCAATAAATGATGGAGAAAAGTGTTCAAAGATGAAAAAATATTAATGAAAACATGATATTTTCCCTCTTTTCTGGAAGCTTGCTATGCCAGTTGCAGTAGTAAACATACCTCCTATGAATCACTGGAGAAGAAGAACAGTCATATACTTGAGCTTAGGTCATTCATATGGGTTTATAAACGTTTTGTATCTTCTGAGCATTCAGGAAAATCCAGCTCACAGAATTTTAAAGTATGGTTCTGGCTACAGAGACACAACACATTCTTTTCTGTTTTTAATAAGTCTCTCTCTTTGTGCATCAAATCTTTCTAAAACCAATGAGTAGCAGCTAGCGGAATTGCTTTGGCTGGACAGAGACTAAGGGATTTATACACCCAAATTTCTATTGTTTTTAATAGGAATTTGGTTTCAAAAATATTGCCCTCATATGTATTCAGTCTTTAACAACTGGAGGTCTCTAACCATGCATACCTATTTTGCTGGATCAAATCTTCCACTGGCTGGTGCACCAGCCAGGGGAAAATGGGTATGTCATTGTTCACATTCTCTGATAAGAACTCTCCCTTGTCAGGTGCACTTTGCTGCTTTTCTGATTTAGAATACCTATCATCTGCTGGCTGGAGCTTACAGCAGAAGGAAGGAGGAACCTATATTCCATCAGGAGTGCAGAGGTTACTTAATCTTAAGGTTTACTGTGTTATAACGTGGATTAGTTTTTTCTCATTCTTTTAGTGGCTTTTCAGAAGATTAAAAGAGACTTTATGAAAATACAGGGCACTCGTGCATTTTACCATTATTCCATATGTTCTGGCATAGTGCCATTCTGATTCCGCCATGCAAATAACTGAAGGAAATAGAAAAATTAATTAAAAAAAATATATCCTTGAATAACAACAGAAATTGACTGTTGAATTTCAGTTCAGATGGGAAACCTGAATGAAAATCTAGAAGCTTAAGTATATATCAAGACAATGCTAATTTAATTTCTGAATCAATAATCATGTAGGTTATTGAGAACTCTGTTCTTTAGGATTATTTACAAGAGGAAAAAGTGTTGCTGTTGCTTTATTATATTCAGTTCATCAGTGGCTTATAAGTAAAGAATGTAGCTTGGTAAGGTGATTGCAGGCAAAAGGGAAATCTTTGCAAGAATATTTGCGTTTTCACTACCTTTTCAAGTAACTAGTTTATACAAAGAGGACTAGCTATACAGGGACAGAATTTGCTACTACATATGCCAATGAAAATATTGCAAAGGAATAGATTCCTGAGCAGAGCTCTAGTAGTGGTGCTGTTAGATTAACATTTGTTCAGTAAGTTTATTAGTGTGGAGGATGTCAGAGAAATGAAAAACTCTGAAACCTTGATCAAGGCATCAAGACAACGGGACACATCATTTTGACAAAGGAATTTTTATGGATCACATAGGACTGGCTGTACTCCAGAATTAGTTCCAGGCCGAACTGTAATTCCATTCTGTATCTTCCTTTGTGTTAGAAACTTGAGTAGCGAGTGGTTATTACACTGAACTATATTACGTGCTCTATTTAAGCACACCGAGTACAGTACATGATTACAACTATTTTTAAGTGCACTTCTCTTTAATGTGTTTTTACTTAGAATGGCTCTGTAGGTTAACGTTGGACTCGACCTGTATGCACAGTGCATGTGGTTCTAGGGGGAAGTTGTATTGTCTGCCAGTGCTCAGCACAAAGAAGAGGGGAAGTTCTCTCCAAATTGTTTGAAAGGAGTGTATGAACAGGCATGATATTTTTCCTTTCCTGCCCATTGCAGCTACTGCCTTCATTTGCAAAAAATAGGTGCTCAGTGCAGAGATAGTGATGGATGAAATTCTCCACCTGTTCCCATAGATATGTAGCTTCTGGCAGCATAGCATAATTCTTTGCGCAGGCAACTGAACCGCAAGAGCTAGTGGGCTAGATTAATGGAATTATGTTTAAATGCCTATTTAGCACTTAAGGATGTCTCTAGGCATCATTGGCATTCCTCTGCCTGCCCACCTACCTTCTTTCACCTTCTGACAATTCCTTCTGGGCTAGTGAAATTCCCACAGGACCCACCAGTCTGTTTCTGCGTTTGTGCCACCTGCCTGAGTTCTGACCACATCAGTCCCTGGGTCTGTAGCCCAGAGTTTAAAACTGAGAGAAACGTGTTCTCATCCCCTTTCTTTCCTGTTTCACTTGTGGTTACAGCAAAAAAGAGTCTGGAGAGAATGTGTACAATTTTATGAGAAAAAGACCTATTCTTACCTTTCAGACGGGAGATTTCAATTCAGATCTTTCATCTGTTTTGGTGGATAAAAAAAAATCTTTTACCCAGGAGAATGCTGTAACATTAGCCAGGACTGGAGTTTTTGTACTTGGCACTCTCTGATGTTCCTGCTGTATTTTCCCTACGCAGTATTCAGAGGGTAAGGAAAAGAATGATTTGTAGAAAATCTATTTTAGGACAATCACTACAGAGGAAGGAGAGGTAGATCTCTATCTGCTGAGAATAATAGGCAACTAGAAAGCGGAACAGTTTTTTCTAGAAAGGAAGAAAATAAAAAGATTTTTGTGTATGGCGGGTGGGCAGGTCAGTGGGAACCCACTGTGACTTCTTAGTGCCTGACATTCTGCTGGAATATGTAGGTTAAGATCTCTCAGCAGGGAAGAACAGGAAACCAAGGCTAAGACTGATGAATGTCCTTACACATGTCTTATAAAGTAAAGTCTCCAAGTCAGTTTGTAAGAGTGTGTGTATATGTCTGTGTATGCGTGTGAGTGTATGTGTGTGAGATCTTATACTGCACTTGTTTTTGGGTTTCCTACTGGCTAGCTTGAGCAGCTTCCTGCTTAGTTTGCTGCTGACTGTGTATCCCATTTCAATGTGCCTGAGGCCTCTGATTGATTTATGTGTTGCTGCCAGCTTGAGACCACTAATGTGGTTATCACCTCTAGCTGTTTACCCCTCCCTTAAAGTGCTAAATAACTCCAGTGGTTCAGCAGCTGGTTTATGAACAGCTCAAATATCAGTGCAGGGAGGGTGAGGGGGACACTCGGGCACAGTAACCTCATCAGCTGTCTGAGGCTGAGCCGTGTCTTTTTGACCATTTGAAGTGGTCTCCTCTCTCATGTCACAGACCAGGTACAAGGAAGAGCTTCTGTGGCCAGGTGCCCTTTTGAATATACACAAGATGCACAAGAATTATATCTTATAGTGCTGAATGTATCCCTTCTAGTACAGTCTTCTTACTTAAATGCCTAAACTCTGTGCTTAATGAGGATCCTCATTTGACAGTTGCTAAGCTGGGAAGCCCTGTTAAGACTGGGGAAGCCCATTCTGAGCATACCTGGAAGTGAGCACCTCTGGAATGTTACTTGGAAATAAAGTGAGGCTGAGATTCATTTAGCTAAATATGGCTCTACTTCTGAACGAGTTTTTTAGACTTTACAACTCTAACAGGAGAAATGGATGATCTTTTGTGGTATAAAGCATCGCTGGCAACAGATGTCTCGAATAGCCAGATGAAGCGTGCCCTGAAACGGCCCATTTCTCTCCATTGCCTGTCAGGAGCCAAGCAGTCTGCCTCAGCTGCAGACATTGCACATCAGGCCCCCAAAGTGAGATGAGATGAATCCTTCCTGTAGGAACTAGAACTGAGCTAGACAGATGCTTACCTGGAGATTCAATGGGTCAAAATTTGGATTTAACCCTTCTATACAGGCACAGTTCCTTTGCGTATCCAGGTCTTCGCACCTTGCGCTTTTGAGAAAGATGAAATATTTCTGGGTGCTGGGATTACTTGGAGCAGCATGGGTTCATCTTCCTGATGTGTCTCAGTGGAGGCTGCTCTGTGGCAGGAGAGGAGTATGAGATCTGTCCTGAGTGTTTGCATCTGCTGAGCCTCCGCTGCCTCCCTTTGCTTGGACCCATATGATGAGGCATTAGGCCATTGTGACTGAGCAAGGATGTAGGTCCCTCAGGTCCCCCTCTCCCTTCCATATTTTAAGTACCACACAATGTGAAGTTCCCTCTAGTCTCCTAATTGGACACCCTAGCTTCTCCCTTCCTGCCCGGTCTTTGCAGCTGCCTCCAGCTCATATAGAAAAGGAGACGGTGTCTCACCCAAATAAAAGTGAGTTTTCTTGAAGTGCTCACCTACTCCCATATAGATGTTTTTGTGGTGTGTATCTAGAGCCACTTGGATAGGTTTCTCAGCTCAGCATCATGATTTAGAGGGAAAAGAGAAACTTCTGGGCAAAGATGTCAACAATGTCATTTGCTTTTCTCTTCTGAGAAACGTCTTGCTGATATGCCGTGAAAAAAATTTTCTGTGAAAGGCTATTTTAAATTAGAGAGTTTACATAGCAGAGGGGAAACTCAAGTTTCCTTTTTCCAATCAGATTAGAATTGCAAAGGTAGCTGCATATAATTTTTCACGTTCACAAAATTCAAAATTTTGAATTGTTTTAATTAGTTATTTTCCATTTCTTTCTCTTTTTCTTGTTTACAGTCCCTGTGATTATATAAGAACTCCCGAGAGGAAGCTGTGATCAAGCCCATCTGATTTTTTGTGCCAGCTGTTTTAGTGGAGGCATGCTGGTTTAGACTGAGCTCTACCTTCTTTGTCAAGGTATGTTATATGAGTAACACCATAAAATATGGTTCAGTCAGAATGATAGCCTACTTAACCTCTTGGAACTCTTTTCATTCATATTTTCTTGAATCAATTATTATGTTTTGTCTGTCACAGAACTGGGCTGAAAACTCCTCTAGGCATGGAATGTGTCATTCATTTAAACAACATCAAGGCACAGTGTTCATGTTTAATTATGACTTTAATGCAAGTGCTAAACTGTTTTCAGTCACATCTAACAAACATGTTTTCTGGAACTTGTTGCTGCCTGACCTCAACTAAGGGCAAGTTAGGCTAAGCCTTGAAATGCTGCATCAAGCTGTCATCTCAAATAGAAGTGAGCTCATTCATCCTTATGTGAACTATTATATAGATGAACTGATGGAAGCAGGATATATTAACTACCCACCAGAAAGGACATCACAGTATACTGATTTATGATGAGTAAATTCTAGAGTAATCCTACTGATGATGCTTAAAAACATCTGTTCACAATGTTGCAGTAGCTAAGCTAGCAATATTGTGTAGTGGATGAAAGCCACCTGTTGATGAAGGCTTTAAAAAAATATGTATAAATATTTCTGTCAGTGCTATTGCATCAAATCTTTTTCAGGACATCCATTATGGCATGACAAGTTCATTTGAAGATGGTCAGAAAATCTATAGACCCAGTTCCAGCAGAATGAGAGCACGTGATCAATGCTCTTGCTTTCAGTTGCTCAAAAAGCCAGTTTGATGTAACATTTAGAAGTGAATGCCATCTTAAAGTCACTTTAATGGCAGAGATGAACAGAAGTCTAAGTAGAATTTCTTTCAGGATGAGGTGCGTGTTGAAAGCAAGGTCTAAGCTGTGTGTATTTGAGAGATCACTCTGAAAGATTAAGGACAGAAAACACTATGACACCTAATGCCTTGGTAGGGTAGGATTTACTGGGTTTTGATGTATTGCAAACAAATTACATTCTGAGCAATGAATTTTGGAACATCCACGATCACTTTATAAGGCTAACACATTCCAATTTTAAACTGACTAAATCAGAGGGCACATCCACTCCAGTTGACCCACCATTCACCCTGATCTCATAGTTACTTTATATTGAGACTTGACTAATGTAGTGACAGCACTTACGTAAAGATGTAGACCTGACTTAAAACTTCCTACAGGCATGATCTCAAACTAAAGATGGAGAGTCCTGTTTGTTTGTAAGTAACATCTGTTGGGAAAATTCATTATATCTGGCAGTAGATTTGTTTTGACATCTGAGACTGAATTTTCCTGGTTTTCCTTTTTTATTTCTTTCTTCGTGCCTGTCTTTCCTGTTTCTCCACTGAGCCACCTTGCAGTCGTTGCCGATGCTGTCTCTACCCTTCCAGCCTGTCGGTGGCATTGGGAGCAGCCAGCAGGGCTTGGCTTGACAAGTACCAAATGAAGCAGAAATGCCTACCTGTGTTAGTGACAATCAATAGCTTACCAGATATGGTCTTTTGAAAAAGGACTTGTAAGAGTGAATGACTGCGAAACCAGTTGTCTTTTGCTGCCCTTAATGTAGAACCATTAACAGTTTTAAAATTTCAGCTTAACTTTTGAGTTTGAAGAAAGCTTTCTTTGTAAATTTCCTGGCCCAGAGTGCTCTTGCTTCATGCTTTTGCCACGGTACTCTGTTGGTTTGTCCTGGTTCGAAGGAATAAATCCTGTTTTAAATTTCCTTGGTTTCTTATAACAAAGGGCTCTGGAGGAAAGAAAATCTTTTAATCCTCCCAGCAATAACCTGACATGACCTTCTAAACACACTGTTAACTCAAAAATATTAGCAATATTTTGTAGCTGTCTTAAGGAGAGCTTACAATAGACATGGACTAAATATTTAGAAGAATAATTATACTTGGATCTGAGGAAATTAGTATCCACAGCACAATTACATGTTTTAAAAGGGCTAAATGTTAAAAATTACTTAAAAAGCTGTGCAGTGGGGTATTGTTCAGTAGCCCTGGCAAAGCACAGACTGTTTTCTGCCTGCTCTTTCTAGGCTTGTGATTTCCTGACTGCCGTAGCACAGATTACTTGCCTTCTTTGTGTTCTTTAGTTACTCCAATCTGTTTTGCCTTTCCTTCATAAGTCCTAAGCTTTTAGATGTTCAGAGATTTTTTTTTTGGTAATATTCTCAATAAGAAATATTTCTTAGAAAATTTGCAGAAGGGGACAGTTTTCTGCAGATTTGGTCTCTCTACTATGTCAGTAGGCTGCCAACAATTGCACACAGCTTAAATGTCAAATAGGACTTTTGTAAAAACTAAATGCTGTTGTACTAATGTAAGTACATTAACCTAGCACATATGGAAAGAAACGTCTTAACTTCTGACTTGAGAATTCAGAAATAGGTAGGTACCTAGCTCTTTACTCTGACTGGAAAGAGAAAGAGATATCATAACATGGAACGCATAGTAGAGAAATTCAGAGAAAAGTCAGTTGGAAAGGCTAAAGAAAAAAAATTCAAGCTCACATTCTGTGACTCAGGTTAAGATACCTAAATTCAGAGATTCATGTCTTTGGTGGCCTTTTTAGCAGTCCAGGCCCTCTCTCATGGCAGAAGAGAACTGCTGGCAGTGTGGAGGCTGGAGCAGTGGCACCACAGGCTATAACTCTGGCTCTGACATAGTGTGGCCCCGTCATGGCTGGCAGAGTAGCCATAGCACATATCCCTGTTTGCAGCACGGATGGACGGTAATCTGGTTGCCAGATCAGATCAGTGTGGCCCCGGCTCCCTCAGCCTTGGCATGGATTTGTTCTCTATGTTGGGCAAATCCTGAGTGCATCTTGATGTCTAAATCTCACGTGTTTGTACGCTTGTACAGTTGAGTCATCTGCTCACCATTAAAATAACTGAGATCTTCAGTGCTTGGCTGGCAGTGAGTGTGCTTTCCCCTCTCCTTGCATGGGTTTGAAACATCCTCCACAGGAGGTACAATCGTGAAGCTCTATTTCTTGCCATATCTAGCACGCTAAGAGGTCATTTGGAGGAAAGTGTGTCAGGGACGTGTTTCTGCCCTGCTGACACTGTCACCTTTGCAAGAAAGACCTCTGGGGTCTTATCCTCCTGATTATTCCCCATGAGCCCTCGTAGTGACTCAGTGCATGGTTTTCACAGGTTGCACCTGCATGGAGATTGTGATAACCATATCCTTGATACCGTACTACTTAATAAAGTAATATTCCATTGATCTTAATTTCTCTGAACACCCTCAAGTGTTTCTTTATTTGTTTTCAAGTCCTCCAGCACTTTGCCCGAAAAGCTTTCTGCTTTTTTTCGAGGAACATACTGCTGTCTTCACTAGCCTCTGTGGACTCATCTCTGGGCTGTCTTCTTGTGTTCTTGCATTTTTTTTTGCTTCTGACAAGAGCTGGTTGTTACAGCAAGCAAAATCCATCTCCCACTTCAGTATTTGACTCTGGAGAAGATCCCTCAGGCTGCACAGCCCAGCTCCTCCTCCTGCCTTGTCATGCTGATTCGTGATTTAGCCTGTAGCTCCTATTGTTGCATTTATTGGTAAACGAGCGTTTTCTTGCTCCCTTGCTTAGGCTGAGTAGAAGATAGTTATGTCCACCAGCTTCCATGAGCTTTGAGGCTGCCCGTTAATCATAAGGCTTGCTTGCCAAGCAGCACTGCATCTCCAGCAATGCTGTATGCAAGGAGCTTGATGGCTTGGCGACTTCAGTTATTTTCCCCAAGGCTTTGTGTATCTTATATTATCCATGGCTTCTAATTGGCTGCATATTCCTCACTGATTTAGTGGTTGACTTATGATGTTTTTGTATGAGTAACATCTCTGCAATAGTGACACTACATCTATGTATGTGGTAAATGTGAAAGAAAACAGATGTCTATAAAAATCACCGATTCTGATTTGGAATGATAAACAGTATTATGACTAACTGTAGCTGTGCAGCTAATGTGTAGTAACTTTACAGGATGGGGTGGAAATTTCTTCCTTCATACATGACTTTTACCTTAATATTTGGATTTCTTTATAAACTCAGCCAAAATACTCTAGAGTTAATATAGGACTGTTTATTTGGGGAGTAATGGTACAGTCATTACTGTGTTTTAAAACTTCTCGTACAGTCACACAAACTTTAATTTTTTTTTTTCATTGAATTTTTCTGGCAATAGCTGAACTGTGCTCACATGTAAAAAGAAACAAACAGGAGCCACTGAGTAAGTTTCATCTAGAAATGTGGAAAGAGAGTGTAACTGTTGTTCCCAGGTAGGTTTCTTCCAATAAAATGTAACTTAAATTGGTGCTGTTCTTATAAGGTATCTCAGACCAAAGCTGAAATATTCAGTGAATGCTAGATTAAGGACAGAATTCTAATCCAGACTTAATCAGACACTTTGAAGCACAGAGTTACAAAATTCCTGAGATCAGAAGGCAAAGAATTTTGCAAATAAGTATCAGCCAAGTCCTATTCCTGTAAGACTGGAGGATGAATAATGAAAGAGCAGTGGCAGAAAGTAATAGCTGGACAAAGAAAAATGAAGGGTCTGACCCTAGGAACTTTAATTAAGGTCATGAACAGGATCTTACAAAATCCACACAAATTATTGGAAGAAGCCAGAATAAAGTCTTCAACACAGGTCATGTGTGATGAGTCAAATCTAGTCAAGTGGTATATACATGCAGAATTCCGTGTAAACCAGATTCTGCTAAATTCACAGGCAGTGAAGGGATAATTTCTATAATGAAGCCTGTAGTTTCCTGGAGGGACTTCTCTAGATTGCTAACTATGGTTTGGACAAATCATGAGACAAAAAATTCACTTTTTTTCTTGCCAGCTCTTTTGCCCAATTAGAGGGTTTTGGAAGGTGGTTGACTTACCTGTTTTGTTGTTAGGACTGAGTATCTCTCATACTCTGTAGAACCCTCTTAAGACCTTGTCCTCCAATTTAGATAGAGATTAAAGAATATTCTAAATGCAGTAACAAAGATCTGGTTTTTTCAGAAGTATACAAGATAGAAGTTGATAAATGAACACTGAGCGTAGGTGTTACAAGTCTTTTTCATTTTTTGTACTAGTTTCTTGAAAAATGGTGTTTCTCAGAATAATGTGAGAAAGCTTGGAACACGGATTTATTCCTGTTGGAAGATCGTTCTGTAAATGACTCTAAATTGCAGTAATTTAGAAATCTTTAGGTTCTTTCTATATTTGGATTTGTACATTCAGCAAGCTTTTAGCACAAACATATGAATCTTTGGTAATTACTTTAATTCATGAATAGAATTTAACTGAGCTGAATACATGAATGTACCTTACAGTGTTCAGGCTTTGTGAGACATTTCTGCAAAATCGGCTTATGAATTTCCTTTTGATGAGCTTAATTGTTGACAGATTTTTCAAAAGCCAACAACAGCTTTTCTAGCTAGTATTCACATGAACTGGATAGTCTTGCAAAGTCCTTTATTCAATTTGCATAATATTTTGCTTCTACTGTAAGATGAAGTGAAATCCTTTGTAATGAACCTAACAATATCAGACATTGTAAAGACATCAATCCAAATAAAGTTCTAAAAACCAGAATAATCACCCTCCCAGCTTGTCCTTCAAGACCTCAGAACATGAAAACCTAGAAAAAAATAGATACTTATAATTTTTTTCCCCCAAAGGATTATTCAAACAAAGGTCCTAGACAATGAGCAGTGATCTCTTGCTCAGTGAAGATATTTTGGTGGTTTCTTCAACAGAGCTGTAACTAAGTTTTTCTTTTGAGTTCCCTCAAGTCAGAATGTATTGCAAATGCTGATATATCCATTCAATCAAGAAAACAATCAAATGATCTTGTCCTTTCTGCACCTTATCTATTCAGAAATTTGTTAGAAATATTTTAGAATTTGAATGCTTTTTCCTGAGAGCATAGGTTGGAAAAGAATGTAATTTAAGCTGAACAGTGGGATCTGTAGTCATAACAATGGTTACAGATAACTGAGTGAAGTGAAGCATGTAGAAACCTTGAAAATAACTGACCCTATTTTCCTTCAAACATTTCTGAAGAATTCTGGTCCGTGAATAATGCCTTAAAAGTAATAAAGACTGGGATCTGCTGATTCTAACCAAATGAGGCTACATCCTACAGTCCTTGCTTTGTATTACTGGAGTAAATTTCTCTTTTGCTCATGATAGTATGCAGACTAAGGACTGAATAAGGGTGGCAGGATGGGAACTGGTTTGTTACCACTAACATTTTGTTTGCAAACTGCTGGAACTACAAATGAGCTCAGTGTTTAGCAAGATGGTAGATGCCAGCATGAAGCTTCAAAGTGTCAATTTTAATTAAAAACTGCATTTTCAAATCAAGTTCCTAGTTAACAATGGGTGGGAAATTCTTCCCACTATGTAAACTTTCTGAATGCTGTATTGACTGGCAAGATGGGTGCAGCTTCTCCTTCCGCAAAAGTGCTGTAGCCATCATCTTCCCTCTCACATCCCCCACCAGAAGAAAAAGACTACATTGTTTGTGGAATCTCTCCTTGTTCATGTCCTGCATTTAGGCCAGAACAGACAGATTTTATTTTGTCCTCCCCATCCCCCTTCCTTCATTGTTAACAACAGGGTGAACACATGAGATTAACATGGCTCTTGACATGGCTCAGTTGTTTGCCATTTGGAAACTACAGATTCTTCAGTTGTATAATTGCAAAAAAAAAAAAAAAGTACCCAAAGATTCAGTAATTTTCTGTTTATTCCAAAGACGGGGAGTGTAGAAGGGGAGAGATGGGGGAAGCCAACAACAAAAAACAACAAATTAGTTTAAGAACCAGCATGTTCCCCTTACTTTAAGGAACACAGTAAACATTTCAAAAGTGCATGCCAGCTCATTATCTAACTCAGTCTTCACTGACTTCATGAAAAACAGCAGCAGTTAAGCAATGTTTGCCAAAAGCAAATTTGGGTACAGGCATTGCTAAAAAAATGACATCCGCTCTGTACAGGTTCCTTCACCTGCCACACAGGATCAAATCAACATTTCATCATCGTTTCTCTCTGTTGCTTAGCCCTTTCTTGATGGCTCTCCTAGTCTATTTTGACCATTGTTTATCCAATACTGTGATGTGATGTATGATTTGAATTGTTGGCCAGAAATGAACCTCTCCAAGTGTTTAAAGACGTGGAGATGACTTCAATAATATAGTGCTGAATGTATTATCTGTTTGAAAATATCTTTTATACAAAGTTTACTGTTAAAAACCATCTTATTATAAATGGATGTGAGCTATTTATGAAGTTCTTCTTTATGTAAGTTTTATGAGTTTGTAATTAATTTCACTTTTTGAAAAAAAGTGGATATTCTTTTCTGGTTTATAATTAATACAGATAGCTTTCTTTCCCAGTCAGTTTGGTATGGCACCTGTCATTTACAATTACATTGTTGAAATTACTGTGACAACACATTTGAATATACTCTATATTTAAATATTGTCATTCATTATGATAAAGAATTGTTTGTTATAAGTAACCTATTCTTTGGGAAACTCATACCTAAGTGTGTTCAAAACATATAAGTTCACAAATATTCTGAATCCTACAGGACTTGGTTTCTTTTGGGAGTAACTCTTTACTGAAGAGAAACACATGTATCTGTTGAACAATTGCTGTATTAAATAGTTTAAGGAACAGTTCCTTTTGGAAACCATGCAGGCTTCGTCCCATAGCCCTCACGTTGCCTGGTGGGCATATTTGTGTCCTGTGGGCATTGATTTCTTTCATCATAAGTCTCTCCCTTCAAAATTAACAAGCCATTCTAGTAAGCTTTATTTCACTTTGGAATCTACATACTTTTCTGCCATATGTTTAAAACTCAGAGTTGCTATGCAGTTCTGATCATTAGTTATTCTTTTCCGCATACAGTACATCATACTCTTATTTTTTATAAGCGAAGAGTATTGAACAAATACTTGTTTACTTGTTTTTTAAATATACAATTTCTGGTTTTTTATATATACAATTTCTGTTTTTTTAATATATATTTTTTAGACCTTTAGATTCAGAATTTCTTAATGAAACGGGGAATTCTGTTGGCAGAAAACAATGTCACTTTCTTATGTTTTTTGAAACATTTATCTCATTTTCCTTTGGGGAAAAATAAAACAGCTGGTGAAATTAGGATTTCAAAATGGGGAAAAAATTGCTTAAATAAACATCCATTTAGCATTTTATCAAAAGCTGGAAAATGATGGTGAAATTTAAATCTCCTCATCTTCCCTAATTCTCTCCTTCTTCAAATATTCCCTTTGTTGTTTTTGAAATTGTAAATCCTCAGGAGGACCAGGTGACAGAATGCAGATTTTCTTTTTCTCTATCAATATGTTCCAATATTTATTTCAGGCTTTTCTTTGTTGTTAAGCAAAGATTGCTTCACTCCTGTGGCGTGGTTACTTCAGTTAGTGCAGTACAATCTGGAAACTACATTGACACGGAAAATCAAAGTGTTACACTTTGAGAGAAGTTTTTAAACAACGGTAGAAAGGACATCGGCATTTCCAGTCAAAATAAAAGAACCTTAACTATTAGTGTTGATCAGGGAAATGTCAGAGAAAGAACAAAAGGGCAGCAATACACACTTGTACCAAAGATGACTTGTACCTGATAACCACCAGCAGAAGCAGCTTATGGAGAAGCGTAAGAAGCAGGGCAACTACAGAGTGATTCTTCCTGCTTGTGTGCTTTCCCAGCTCCTGACCATCAGCAGTTTTGGGACTCCCTCTGCTGATGTTCCATCTTAACCATTGTTTTTATGAACCACTGAGTGTGGAAGCAACAATAGGAACAATGGATCACTGTTCAGCATCAGTGGCAACTGCGCTTAGAAATAAGTAACAGTGCCACTTCAAAACGCTTGACATGGACAACAGAAACAGAAGAGCCAGGAAATTATGGCAGTACTAGAGCCACACCCATGCCCAGAGGCAGCAGCTCACAGCTTCTCCAAGTTGTGAACTCTTCGGGAGCTGAGAATCCCTACTGTGCAGAGACATAGGAGCCAAACTCATGTAATGGGGAAACTTCTGCCTCTGTGGGATCTTAATGGGACATAGTGTCTTGTTCTTCAATGTAGGCATTTCTGCCTGTATGTTCCTGCTGATATTTTTGTTTGGTGAGAGTTGGGTGACCTCGCCTCATACATGATGCCACCAGTCAGCTGATCTCTGGTGGTAAGACAGACTTCCACATTCTCTCAGAGTTACTGTCTCTTTCTTGAGTTCCTGCTCGAGCATTTGTCCTATGTGGGATGTAAGCAATTCCATGTCATTTCCTCTGTCAGCCCTCTTTGAGGGCTGTCAGCAGGGGTCCCCAAGAAGTAGCTCTACAACAGTATTCTGGCACAATGCTTGACCAAACATGTGATCACCCTTGTGTTTCTTTCCACAGCAAAGCATTTGGAAAATGACACAGCCTGAAGAAAATGGGAATTCAAAATGTGACACCAAGATTCCTCATGAACCATTCTGCTCCTTTGCACCTGTAGAAAGCAGGTAAGCTGCCCCAAGAGTGCTCTGTAAGCCCCTGCTCTGCAAGCCCCGCTGTTAGCCAGTCTCTTGACTCTGCATGAGGCAGTAATTCCTGCTGAGTTCCTGTGAGTTTTTTTGCATGCAGCACTTCTCCCTGAAAAGTGGCAACATGCTGGGACACAAAACAGAAGATCCTGTCCTGGTGTGAGCACTACACAGAATAGGAGGGCAGTTGTGATGGAGAAGAGCTGAGTGGTGATGGTGCTGCGGAAGTTCCTGCTGTGTTTTGAGAACAGCATGTGCATGTTTGAAGTTCACTTGGGGATGCAAAGTAATATGCCAACACAGGTTTCTGAACAGTTCCTTGCTGTAGAAATATCCCCATTCATTTCAGCAGATGGTTCTAAGTGTAACTCAGATGCCAGAGTACAATCATCTGCCTGTGCAGCTCTTCCTAGTTTTACTTTTGCTCTCACAAAAGTGTCACTGAACCCCACAGAAATTTTGCTCAGGTGAGGACTGTGTTAAATTGCCAAAAAATTTCAGGGGCTGAGATCAGGTAAAATGAAAAATGTTACAGTGTCCACAGTAATCACTACTGAAACCAGTTTATGCACTGTCACCTCTTTTCATTTTCCTGATGTTGTGATGTTGTGAATGGCAGACCTTGTCTCCTTCTGCAGTTCCATTATTTTTACTGCATCCTTTATCTTTGTCTCTTGGAAAAAGCAAATATAAAGAAAGCTTTGCTTTACATTTTTGCTTGAAGATAAGCCCGGACATTTAACAGAGTAGCTTTAAATGGCTGTTTGCTTTTGCAGTGGTCAGGGCCAGTACTCAGGGCTACAGGGCTACGTTGCCATCCTCTTTTTTAACAATGCAAGTGTCAATGTTCCTGAAAGAAGAGTGGGAAGGATGGCGTTGGTGCAAAGCAGTGGGTATGATGCTCACTTTGCCTGAGAGAACGGCAAGACTGAAAGAACAGAAGTACTGATGTAGGTCATTCTCAGGGAAGAGGCAGAACACAGTCTGTAAATTACGCTGATACTTGTCCAGGGGTTTTCTTTTTTCTTTTCTTTCTTTTTTCTTTCTTTCTTCTTTTTTTTTAATGGATAAGCTTTCACTAGCTGCTAAATTTAGACTGTTAAACTCATTTCTGTGAAGCCAGAGCTGAACCACACCCTTCAAACGCGAAGGGCTGTTGCATTAAACCATTGTGCTGCACAGAGGGCTCAGTCAAATGAGGACAAGTTTGCAGGCAGGTGCAGTTTCCTATTAGAAAATTGATAGATGGTGCTTCTGAATTCTGTAATGTGTTGGTTTTAGTCTATACAAAATACAGCTTGCATTCTGTTATAACTAGTAACAAATCAAGCATCTGGAACAAAGAGGAATGTAGCTAAGCAATATATTACATGTAACTGCAATCTGGTTCAGATCCCCTGGTTCCTTTCAATTTAAACTGTGGAACAAATGCACTCCGAGTCTTCATTTTTATAACTTGTTGTAGCATTTAACAAAGGTCATAGTGACCCAGAGGAAGCTTAGGAGGAATATGTTGTGATGGGTCTTGGAAATGTAGTTTGGCTGTGATGGAGGTGGGCATGAAGCCAAGCCCAGCTCTCCTGTATGTCTTTTGTTTGTACTCTTTATTTTAACTTATGCTGGGCTGGATTCAGTCATGCAGCCACATCTATGGATGAGGCAGAAGTCTGCAATAATTAGTATGTCTTTCTTCCCTGATGGCTTTTTTCAAAAGAATACTTAAAATTGTTTACTTTTTCTGTGGTTGGGTTGTTGAATTAATAACAAAAATGTAGCCACTGTTGAAAAGAACAGTCTTCCAGTGAATGTCTGAACATTTAATTTTGTGTTCAGTAACCACTATATTATCAAATCTGGTCACAAACCTTTTCTTGATGGAGATTTGCCTGCTCAGGTCACTGGGTTCAACACTGTATTGACCATTTGTTTTCATTTATGATTTTATCTGTTAAGTTTCCCACTTAAAGGCTGGCTGAATAGACTGGTTCAAAGCTCTTTGGGAAGTAGCATAAAAGCTGGTATCAACTAGTACTCACTTATTCACTTTATATTGTTTCTGTTTAGTGTAGTGAACAATCTTTTAACAAAATCTGTAAAAACTACTAAGATATGAATCAGTATAACACCATTAGATGTTTTGATGGTAACTTATTTCATGGTTCAGAATGCCAAAGCTATCCCAATCTCCAAAATTTTCAGACATAAAACTTTGCTCTTATTAAAGTTATTAACATTTAATTCACAGATGTTTCTACTATGTTTTATACAATCTTATCTGAATATTATTATTTTGATGTTTTAAATAATCACAGATGTAAACATTAAGTTTTGTTTTGTCTTCTTATTGCATAGGAAGTACGCTTACTCCTATTACCAACATTGTCTTGTAGTGATGTTTCAAATTTAATTGTAGAAATTCAGGTCTTTGATAACATTCTTCCTATTCATGCACTTAGTTCTGATCATTATTGTATAATCAGTGCAAAGGAAGGTCTAAAGCCCTTTAAAAACACATTAATCACATAAAAAGTTCTTACCAGTCCTATTCATAACAGCTACAGGACATACACATCAAATCAAACTAATATATTTTTCCAGTATGTTTCACTTTCCTCCCTCCCTCTTGGTATTGTGATTTGTATCTGGCTACAAAGGCAACTGTTATCTCTAATCAAAGTAAGAAAATGTAGTATTCATAGTTTCAGCATGCCATGAATAATAGACAGTATGTTTCTTGTGGTTCTGTGATTAGTTTTTAATAAAATTCATTATAAATGTAGCTCTGGCATTGTCCCCCATTTAAAAAAAAAGTATCAGGCCCTTTATTTACTAGAGTCACACTGAGTAAAAGTTTAACTATCACGTCAAGGCTATGTTTTCAACAACAAACAAGCAAACTTATGTGAATTAGAGAACAAAGTACAAATGTGTTTGCAGCCAGCATTTCCATAAGATAATTCACATTTCACTATGTACATATGGAATGCCGCTGTGGCACTTGGTCGATGTATACACGCTGAGTAGATAAGGGAGGGGTAATCATGCTGTAACATAATCTCCTTGTTGACTCCTGGACCCTTCAGTACACGTTATCAAGTCTTCTATGCAGACCCAACTAATTTCGGCCAGTTTTAAGTCTTACTACCCCGGTTTCAAATAGTGCATACAATTAAAAATGTTAGATTTTGTAGACTCATAGAAGAGTTTGGGCTGGAAGGGACCTTAAAGATTATCTAGTTCCAACCCCCCTGCCATGGGCAGGGGCACCTCCCACAAGATTGAGCTGCCCAAGGCCCTCTCCAACCTGGGGTCCAACCCCTCCAGGGATGGGGTATCCACAACTTCCCTTGGCAACCTGTTTCAGTGTCTCACCACTCTCATGATGAAGAAATTCTTCCTAATGTCTAGTCTAAGTCTGCCCCTCTCCAATTTATACCCATTCCCCCTTGTACTATCACCACAAGCCTTTATGAATAGTCCCTCTCCTGCTTTCTTGTAGGTCCCTCTCAGGTACTGGAAGGTCGCTGTAAGATCTCCTTGGAGCCTTCTCTTCTCCAGGCTGAACAAGACCAACTCTCTCACCCTGTCCTCGTATGGGAGGTGCTCCAGTCTTCTGATCATCTTTGTAGCCCTCCTCTGGACCTGTTCCAACAGTTCCATATTCTTCTTATGTTGGGAGTTCAAGAACTGGACACAGTACTCCAGGTGAGGTCTTACAAGAGAGGAATAGAGGGACAGAATCACCTCCCTTGACCTGCTGGCCATGCTTCTTTTGATACAGCCCAGGATACAGTTGGCCTTCTGGGTTGTGAGTGCACATTGCCAGCTCATGTTGAATTTCTCATTGACCAGCACCCCCAAGTCCTTCTTTGCAGGGCAGCTCTCAATCATGTCACCCCTCATCATGTAAAGAAATTAGGAATTGCCCTGACCCAAGTGTAGGACCTTGCATTTGGCCTTGTTGAACCTCATGAGGTTCTCACAGCCCCACTTCACCAGCCTGTCCAGGCCCCTCTGGATGACATCCCATCCTTCCAGTGTGGCAACTGCACCACTCAGCTTGGTGTCATCTACAAACTTGCTGAGAGTGCACTCAATCTTGCTGTTAATATCATTGATGAAGATACTAATCAGCACTGGTCCCAGTACGGACCACTGAAGGACTAGTCACGGATCTCTATCTGGACTTTGAGCCATTGACCACTACTCTTTGAATATGACCATCCAACCCGTTTCTTATCCACCATACCATCCACCCATCAAATCCATATCTCTCTAGTTTAGAGAGATGGATGTTGTGGGGGCCTGCGTCAAAGGCTTTACAAAGTCTAGATAGATCACATCCGTCAGTTTGCCCAAGTCCACTGCTGAGGTTACCCTGTCATAGAAAGCCACTAAGTTGGTCATACAGGATTTGCCCCTGGTGAAGCTGTGCTGGCTGCCATTAATTTCCACTTATCTACAAGTGAACTGCCTAGTATATTGGCCATTAGGATTATGTTTCTCAAGTTGGCCACCTCACAGAAGGTACCTCTGGTGCGCTAGCAAATATGCTATGTAGTGAAAAGACTTTAACAGAGACAGGATTTGTCTCTTTAAAGCCAATGATGGTTTTTACTGTATGCTCTGATGGCTTCAGAAATTTTAAGAACTGTTTCAATCAGATTTGCTTTCTCAGAGCATCACATGCAAAGGAGTCTCTTCTCCAGTAGCACTGCATCCCTCTGGACATTGGGATGAAGGGGTTCACATAGGGGCCAAGAGCATGTCATTGAAGTCTCGCTCTCTGGACTATAGAAATGGACAGGTATATCTGAGAATACAAATAAGAAGATGCAACATGTTATCTGGTGTATTTTATAATTTCTGATTAAGGATTTAAGAATTTATCCCTAAATATGGCAGTTCTTTTAACTAAGTGTCATGCCACCACAGTGGTTTAAAAGTAATACTGTCACATTTTATTATCTTGCATGATTCCGTGGAACAAAACCTTTTAAAATCTTGCATGATGATCTAAATACTTCTTTTTTAGTTACTGGTATTATTTAAATGCCAAAACAATCAAAAAAGAATTTTAATTTTATTTAAGAAATATATTTTTAAAAAGATTAAAGCTTTGCTTCTGGTTGTTCATGCGGTATTAAAACAGGGTAGAAATGTGTTTGTAGTTAACTCTCAGAGGACTTGGTGTCAGAAGAAATGTCACTCTTTATTTTCCTTTTCTTCAGGAAGGTGTCCTCTACCAGATGTAAGCTCAGAAATGGCAATTGTCATTCACGTAAATGACTAGCAGGTTTATCATACCAGTCTCTAGGGCTGTCTTGAATTTTGGCAAGAGGCACAGAGGAGGCCCATAAAAAAAAGTAGTCCTCGAGGGAACAGTAAAAATGTGTTGGTATTGTTTAATTCTTTCATAACATACTAAAATAATTTATTTGTTTTTAAGCCTTTTAAAGTATAATGCCATCAGAGAATGTGTTTCTTATATAGTTCTCTTACAAATATATTAAAGTTTTAGGGAGACTAGTCACATTGGGTGACTGGGAGACGGAAGGCTTGATTTCTTTGCTGCTTTACATTCTGTATAGTAATAGGCAGCAGTGCAAAATGATGTTATATCTATATTTTGTGATCTCTTTGCACACATATAGACAATTGTAGAACATGCAGTGTTATGGAGTATCAGATTCATGTTGTTCATAAATTCTTGCAATGCACTCTGTCATAATACTTATTGTTTAGTAGATGCTTTTGACAACAATTTTTATGTTTAGCTAGTAATTTATAGTTCAACAGTGATTCTTCCAAACCACTGCATGATGCGCTCTGGACCAGGCTATTAATTCTGAGAGGTGAATGAATCTTACTCTCATTTAGCTCAATGTTCAGTCAGATTATCTGAGTAGAAGAACACTATTATTTAATTAAGTTGAAATAAATTGGAGGGAAACATTCTCTGTTCAATATACAACAGGTAAAAAAGAATATTTCTCTCACTTCTCTTCAGCTTATGTGCAGCACTTTTTGGTCTCTGAAGCTGTACATGTTAAATAGGAAAAAAACCCCAGATTTTTGCCAGATTATTCACCATCTTTGCCCATCACTCTAAGTAGCTTCTGTCCTTTACCATATATCCTGACAGGTATTTTGAAGAAAGAAAAAGAACAAAAGTCATTGAAAGCTTCTGGAACTGTCAGGTTTCTCCAGATACGATCTGGCTGTCCACTTATAATATTATAATACTTTTCTGTGACTTGTCGTCCGTATCTAGACATGGAGAAAGCCAGGGCATCAGTCATTTTTATGAATACTGTGAAGATCAGAGATAACCTATGGGTCAAAACCACTTTATTTTTTTGGAAATATAGAAAGAAATTGTTGCTTGGCACAACTTGGCAGATTTCCCTTAGAATCAATGGAGCTTTGCCAATTTATGCCATGCTTCGCATTTGCAAAATCTCCCTTACCGAGTCAACTGACTTCATCTTTTTGATTTCCTCTTGATATTGTCATGAAATAAAAGTAGCAATAGTGCGAATAATAGAGGCATATACTTTACAATGAAAGCAAAAGAGTCTTATAAACTAACAGACTGAAATTAGAAGGAGAGATTCCTTCTGCATTTTTGAATTTAACTTCTGATTTTTTTTTTTTCTGGACAATTAACATACCTATTTCTCTATGCTAGAGTGGATAACAAACATAATTGTCTGCATCTAGCATCTCTAATCTTTCCCAGTATCTTCCTTGCTTGATCACGCTCTTGCCTACTATTCAGACCTTTGGCCTGGAAAGCATATTCAACAGAAACTTTCTTCTAAGTCATGACTTTCAGAGATTGATGTATTTTTTATACAACTTCTCTAAGATAAGCCTTTCTCATCTATCTACATCCATATAGAGTTGTCCTGCCAAATGTGAGATACTTTTCTTTAGTTTTGTGGCTTTTTGTATCTTCAACCCCTGTCTCATTGTTCAGATGCTATCTTCAAGCAGGCCTTCCAGCTGGCTACTGATGCCATCTTTCACGTCTTGTTTTTGATTTCAGGCAATTACCTTTGTGCTTTCCTTTCTGCTGCTCCTAATGCTTGAACAGTTTCCTGCAACCAGCCACTAAACAAATCTATACTCTTACTCTAAACCCTAAAACCTCTCTTTTGCATGGTGATGGCTAAAAGAAACCTTGGCAAAACCAAAGTCACTAGTGGTAGATTGGTACAGGTAGGACTAACTGGTGGTGTGTTACTGCCTTTAGTATTTGTTTCTCACCCTTCCTATACCCTAAATGTAATTTCATTGGAGGAGAGTGATAGGTGCTCTGCTTATGATGCCACAGCACCAAGCATAAAGCAATGTTATCCTTCAATAGTGTTCCTAAGTGTGAAGCAAGGTTAGATAAGCTGCAGTGTGTCAGGAAATGTCAGAATGCCAATCTCGCTGATTTTGAGCACGTATCCTGGAGAAGCCATCAGCCTAGAGAAAACTAGTAACCACCTGATGCCTTAACTTCTTTTGGAGGGGCAATAGATAAGTATGTCACTGAGCACTTGTATTATGTGGGCTATTTTCAGCTCTAAGGTTTTAGTTCGTACATAGGAGAAATATAAGATGACTGTGGAAGCATGCTAACAATATCCCTGACAACTGAGTTGTGTGTTCTAAGACATCTATCTGAAATTTTAGAACATCTGGGAAAGAGATGTGGTGGGACTTCTCACAGCTGCAGCAGTAGCTGCTGGAGAAATCCTGGAAAAAATGTAGCTTTTCAACATATAAGAAAAAGAGAATACAATTAGGATTAGATAATCCTTAGTATGTTTGGGGTGCACTAGTATTCAGGTGGTGAAAAATGTGTGCCATAAAAAGAAGAAAGGTTAGTTGCAAGATCAGGCTATGCTTCAATGAACTGAGAAAAATGTCCCAGTCTTAACTATATGACATGACAATTTCACTCCATGTTTTCTCATTCCTTGCTGCAGAACAAAACTCCAGGAGTTTATGATAGGAATGTAACCTGCAGATGAACTTCATATGTTTATAAATAATAGATGTTTCCATGCCCAGGTTTAGTGGTTTTGCACCACCCAAATACTTAAGTGGGCATAAAACCTCTCCAATGTTAAGAGAAAACTGACTGAGGAGCCTGAAATCTAAAGGCAGTTCCACAAGAGATGTGGAGATGTGAGATACTGAGATCAAAAGGGTTGGCCAAAGGATGGTGAGATGAAGAAACAAAAGACAGAAAAGACAAACTAGAAAGGCTGATAATTTGAGAGGTTAGTTTTGTGAAGAGGGGGAGTAAAACAGGAACTTGAATGTAGATGTCTATGTGTTCCAGAGGGTGGGAATAAGAATGTTACTGTTGTTACGAGCAGTCATAAAATGCATAGTCAAGCTCTCAAGCAGTAGCGTTCTTGAGATCTTATAAACATGTATACCTCTTCAGGAACACGAATCTTAAATTTACGGTCTGTATTTTTCTGTGGTCAGGAAAAGCAGTGGCTAAAAGGGGAATTTGTTTTTCCAAACTGTGGAACCAAGTACAATGTTGGAAATTAAAACAGATTGCTTATATTTGAGAAACTTTAAAAATGCTGTAAAATACAAAAGAAAAACACCCTTTTCTTAGGACTTGCAAAGCCTTTGCCTCTTTTCTGGTTTATAACAGACTTGTAAAACTTAAGCTCCTTTAATTTAAAGCTCCTTTCATTTATTTTCACTCAGTTTTCATTAGAGCAATAAATTTTTTCATGGGCTCAAGAAGTAAACAACAGGTCTTAAAGCAACAAATTCATTGTAAACTGCTGTTCTGAGATTCCCACCTTGTGTTAGCTATGAAAATCATGAGCAGTCCTTACAATACAGGCGGAAAGTAACATCCCTGCTGTTATCGTTTTGTGATGTAGTGAAATTAGTTGAATTAGCTTGAAAACATTGTGTAGTGGTAAGTATTATAATTCACTTTAAACTGTAAAGAGTCAAATACTTAGGAAAGAAACCCCAACAAATTGTAAAATGCTTTATTAGTACTGTCTGAAGTTAGTCACCAGAAACCAGCAACAACTCAGATTTTCCCTTGTGGTACAGTGCTTGCAAGAAGAGCAGAAACTTTGTCATGCAAATCTGAATCACCCCGAATCCACACAATGTGGTATGGAATCACATTGTCCCCATACTGGCTTTTGGAAAGGATGGATGTCTTGGAGGTCCTTAGTTCAAAGAGACTGCAGGGAATGAGTCCTCAAGACTGATGTAAATATTTCTCTAAAGCCTTATTTTCTACATCTGTCTCCCCTTTTACCTGCTTTGGGCCCGCTGAGATGATCAGGAAACAGAAGGGAGTAGTCTCTGCAATCCTGGGTGTGTGGGGCATACAAGACCAGATTTTCTAGCAGTATGCAAGAACAAAAATGGCAGAAGGAAGCATCTTGTTTTCACCTCCCTCCACTTGCCAAAACCCACCACAAAACCCAAGAAATACTGTACACAGGCCAGGGACAAACTCACTATTTATTTCAAGCTACTGTTAAGAAGCTGTAATTTATTTAAAACTTCAAATGAAGTTACAAAATCATAAGCATAAAAATCAGCAAAGGACATGCACTACCGCCCCCCCCATAACATAAACCACAGTATGACAAATTTGCAGGGGCCTGCAGCAATCTGAAAAAAACAAACCTTTGCTCTTTCTTCGCAGACATTTTTAAGAATAAAACTCATAAATATTGAAAATACCCAGGACAGTAGTTGAAGGAGCATAGTGTCACTGCCAGAACCTGGCTTTCCCTTGACTGGCTTCATAGTTAAGGTTTCAAGCTGGATACAGAGAAGACTTGTGCATGAAGAAATCTCTTCAGCCTATGGGCTAGGAAAGAAACTAGTAGAGGAGTCACGGTCCTTCACGACATGGGTGTCAGGTTGGGAAGAGAGGTGGAATCTCCCTCTCACTTTAGCAGTCCTGCTGGATAGACCCTTCAGACTTTGGTGATAAAGCAGAGAAAATGTCTTTTGGTTTGACTAGGCAGTTTTGTTTCTTGCCCTTTGGCATTAGTTTCCCTTGTTTAGTGTATGGGTATCATACATAACAATGGGAAAGAGAGAAATACTGTAGAAAAACAAACAAACAACTCCTCCCTCTCTCTCTCTCAAAAAAAAAAAAAAAAAGGAGGAAAAATAAGGAGGAAAATAAAAAAAGAAAAAGCAATAAGAGACTGTGGTGGTAAAACCACAAAAACTGGCAATGAGGCTCCAAGGCAAGTGCAAGCCTTGAAATTTCTTTTAGCTCTTAAAAAAAAGTCCAGACCAAAAAAACCCCAAGCACAACAACTCTCTTTCCATACATTCCAGCTTAATGGCTTAATGACGCTCCCCTGTCTCTCTTTCCCCCCGCCCCCCCCCCCCGCCTTTTTTAAGGAAGATTTGAAAGATTTTGAGTTTTTTTTAAAGCTTTGGCATAAGTGTTTTCCTGCTGCTCTGTGTTCTGATGTTCTGTAAAGGATGATGAATGATCTTTTTTTTCTGCTTGGTTTTTAAGAAAGGCTACGTCTTTTTTTTTCCTTTTTTTTTCCTTTTTATGGTTTTCCTGGTGATTTCCTGGGTATCTCGGAAAATAGATATTGAATTATTGCTCAACGGAATGGCAAGACTGAAAATACTTATTCTTTAACAAAGAAAAATTTCTTTAACAAAGAAAATCTTAATCAAAACCTGTGTTATTTGCTGAAAATAAATAGAAAATTGAATAGAAGAAAAAGAATCAAAGATTTTAGAATAGTCTCACTTTGCAGTTTCTTTTCCCTAGTTTCTTAGTTTTCACTTTCTTGACTTCTGTAATATCATGTGGTCAGTCATGAAAGTCATTGACTGCAGGCTTTCTAATAAAAAAGGAGAAAATTAAGGAGAAAGAAAAACATAAAAGGAGGGCTAATATTTAGAGAGGAGCTGTTCTTTGTGCTTCAAACTCTGCATGTAATACACTCTATGACCCTTTTGTCTATGCTATTTTTTTGTCAAAGCGCGCTGAGATACAAGGATGTAAAATTATTCGCAAACTATTCTTTCTGTGTGTCAGAGAAGTAGTATTTGCTCCTGCTTGTATGTGAAATATGACACAGCCCTGTTGGCCTTTATTGGCACCTGAAGTATACAGAATAAACAAATTGTATCAGTGGGGAAAAGGAAATCCAGTAATTTAAAATGGTACAAATAAAAATACCCTAGGTATCAATATTTTCTACCTGTAAAGCACCTCCTTTTCATGGATTACCAAAGGGATGGCAAAGGAAAAAAAAAAAAAAAAAAGGTATTTCCAGTTGCATTTTTGAGGAACGGCGTACCAATAATCAGTTGTGGAAATCTTGGCTGATAATCAGTTGTGGATGAGAGTGGGCATGCTAGGAAAGGTAGTGCAAAGTGCATTTTTGATTGCTGACCATGCTGGTTTTTTAGTACAAGTCACTGGGAATCTGTGAATACTAAATGGGGCAGCAGTCACCACTGGGGGCCAAACAACAAAAAGATCCCTTATAAAATGTGGTGATTCAACTGGATAGATACTCTCTAATGGCATGAGTCTATAGTACTTTTGTATCAAGGAGCCTGATTTTAAACTAATTGTAGCATAACTACCATGTAATCAATGACTCAGAACTCCAAAACTCACTATAATGTCTGAGGTCAAAGATTCATTACAAACACTGCAGACATTAATGTAAACACTGCATATAATTTAATGATCTTTATTAAAAAAATCAAATAAATTGTAATTAAAATGAGCTATATGCTGTTAGAAAAGGGCTGGGATTCCTAAAGTGGGACTTAGGCAAGAATTGTCCAAGTCAAATGAGTTCTTGAACTCCTTTCTCCTCTCTGCTCCCAACTGAAATTGGAAGTTCCTACATCTCATGGGCATTGATTCATGAACAAGATTTAAACTGAGAGGTTGAAATGATAGACACCCTCTGCTGATCCCTGTGCTCTACTTTTCTCATGGAAATTGCTGTCCATCTGGCAGTAATAGCTAAAGTGCATAGGTAGCTTCTGCTGAGGAGACAAAGATCATTTGCAAAACAAGTGGTGAGAAATTTCCAGGAAGCTGAATGTGAATAATGAGACTTACAGTTGAGAAGCTGCTTAATGGACAATTTGATCATCTCTGCCACTGTGGGCAGTCATTTATTTAAAGACAAGGTGGGTAGAAAGGAGCAATAATAACAGGGGTCTTCTGCCATCCAACTTTGACTCACCACCATCCAGGAATAAATAGTCACCGATTGCTTTGTCTATACATTTCCCAGAGCCCTGAGTGTTGTCTTTTATACATTCACCTTAATATGGACAAGGAAAAGCAGCTCAATATCTGAATAACATACTGACCCAGTAATGTCAGAAGACATGAAAGAAGTTTAAATTCAAGACGCAGATGATGCAGCAGCATGGCAAAGGGCAAAGCTGGCAGGTGTGTGAATTTCAGGATGTAAGGGATGTTCACATGCTGAGAGATTCAATAATTTCACAAAATATTGAAGTGTCAACTGCTGTTTTATTTCTAAATGCCACCACAAGCAGTTCCATCCAACCTTCTGGTTGAGATACTTGAGTAGGAAGAGTGAGAAAGGTTCACTCTCCTCTGTCTAATAAGATGAAATCCTGCATCTTCCACTGACTGAATTATACCTAGATTCTAGGCTGTAAACTAGTCTTGGTTTGTGTGGCAGGGCATTTTTCATCTTACTCTGAAGCTTTGCCACTATGTAGGCAGTAGCTGACTCTTCACTTTATCAGAGGAAAGGAGTGCATGTGAGGAAAAAGGAATCCCTGGATACTCAGATTGCACAGAGAGACTGTTTCTTCTATCTTCTCCTAGGATGTTTTATGCATTTTACATGAAATTGCTGCTTGATACAGTGCAGAAAAATTCTTGGTAGCAGGGGAAAAAGGGTACCCCCTTACTTCTGAGTAAGTTATCTACTCATATTGCTGTGCTGCAGTTTTTGATTCTATTTTGGGACCACAGTTTCGTGACTATGCTTCAGGCACTGAGCATACTTGTAAGCAGGAAACCTGCTTTGGAGATAGGACTATGAGATCTGTTCAGCAAAAGGAAGAAATGAGATCCTTACTGCCTGGGTTACCACTAGGTGATTATATGAAGGCAGGAATCCATCCACTTTCCCAAATTGTTTTTAATAGATAAGCATGAGGCATGCATATATTTTTTTGAGAGACAGATGTGTAACATGAATAGAGGCTTCTGGGCTCCAGATATCTTGTAAATCAAACTGCCTTCATGACCAAGCAGGTTTTAAGGGATGTTCTTAACATTTGCCTATGGCCAGTTCTAGTCGATTGCCTCCTGAACATGTTGTCATGTGTTGGCTGGTTTGGTTTAAATTTTGAGGCACTAACATATCCTGTGAATTGAATAGAGAACCTGGCACTCCATTCCCTTTTTGAGTTTTTCTGTGGGATCTCTGGTACTGAAAGATAGGTGTTATACTGCTTAGCGCTGAAGCATTAAAATTTATTATTGGATCTCGTCCAGTTTATCTACCATGCAAATGAAAATACATTACTACTGAAGGATAGCTAACAACTTTTATGCACATTTTAAAAAAGAGTAAGGTCTTGGTAATCAATATATTAGCAAGAGGCTTGTTCTGTAAAGATTCCTGAAGGATTACATTGCAGAAGGAGCAAGAGAACCACATTAAACTGTCAAAATGTTCATATAATGAAATATCACCATGCAAAAATATAAAAGCAAAAAACTCAGAGAAGAATCATCAAAGCACAACTGTTACTGGCATTCTTCCTGGGATATTTTTTCCTTGTCCTCCTCATAAAAACAATTATTGAAGAAGGACAAGCATCTTACCAGATTCAGTGGTATGCTCTGGGAGATCTTTATGGCAAGCATTAGAGTCTCAAGAGCATGCAGGTGAATCCTCTTCATATACAAATGCATGCTGCAAGAATTACTGTCTGGAGATCTGTTTTCTCTTGCCTTGTACCTCATATTTCCCTTCCTACAACTAGAAAACGCATGTAAATATCAGAATATGAGCAATTTATATACCAATGTAAATCACAGCACAGAAGGAACTGGGAAATTTTACAGTTGTGTTACCCCTAATGGAAATAATTATCTCCAGTTTAAACGCTGTAAATCAGAGTTTAAAGAAGTGCATATTTGTATTGGGTTTGTGTGGTGAGGTTTTGATAGTGGGGGGGCTACTAGTTGTCTTAAACAATTATATCAATTTTTCCAATTTTTCAGACATATTTTTTTCATTTCTTTATTAACTCACTAATGCCAGGAATTGAATCTTTCCAGTACATAAATCCTAATTAGTGAGTCAGAGGACTGAGCACTCCATTTTACTCCTGATGTGTCACATCTCCTCTGTTCTTGCTTAACTGGCATTTTGAAAAGCCACCCTTTGTGTTAGAAGGTTTAAAAAAAGAAATACAGGAGTGTTTTGAGACAGAAATGAAAACCTCATAACGGGATGAAAAATGAGAAGAAGGTGTAAGCAGGATCAGGGCCATCTGGTCATTCTGGGATTGCAGAGCAGAGGCCTGCAGACTGGCTGAGCTGCTTGAGGCTGAGCTACCTCTTCCTGGCACCAGGTGTGACTGAACTCCATCCTGCCATGCTCGTGTTCCTGTCTGCTTGCCATGGGTACAGATGAGTTTATTAAATGATGCCAGCCCTGAGGAGCATCTGCAGATTGGTTATGCAGACCAAAAGGAGTGTTTGGAGCACTACATCGTGTCTGAGAGGGCTGAGAGTGTGAGAGGGTTGAATGTGGCAGGGGAAGGGAATTGGGAAAAAAGGCATTTCTTTGAATAGATAGAATTGTAAGGAACTGAAGTGGTTTGTGAGGTTCTGAGATTCAGCTGAGTGGCAGAAGGAAGGTAAACAATTTATGAATGAGGTAAAAGTTTGCAGGTTCCTGTAGGTGTTGATATGTTGAAGACTTTTTTTTATGGACCAGAGGGATCCATTAAAAGATAAGATGATGAAGTGAGGGTTCCTGCCACCTTGTACTGGACAGTTTGCATCCTGGAAAGGAAAAGGGCAGAGTGCGTGGTGCTCTTTTTCAGGTTCTGCCAGAGCACTATAGAGCTGAGAGGTAAAGGAAGCAAGACTTGTACATGCAGTCCCCCAACTTATGTGTGCCAGGTGGTAAGGAGGGAAATAAACAGAAAGGCTTTCTGTCAGCTTGGAAGGGGTAATTCAGTTCAGATCTTACCCCATGTTCATAAAGGCCTGTCCAAAACTTGAGGCTGTTGAGGTTCAGAGAAGGATGATTAATTCCTTTTTCAGTTTTTGTGCTAATGCATTAATTGGTTCCAGGCAAACTGGGAGAAGCAGAGCCAAGATATTGCAAGGAAGGCTGCAGTCCAGGTAATTTGAGGCCTGTCAGGAGGCTGAGAAGCACCAGAGAGTTGGTGATAAAACCTGGAGTCTTTCTTGCTCCAAAATGTTTCATAGGTCCAGAAGGTCTGAACACTGCCATGTTTTGGGGTGCTCAAAGACAAAGAAAGACAATAATGGAAATGTCAGACTCCTTTGGAGTTATTCCAGTACTGCTGTGCTGCCTTTAAAGGGAACCTCAGGAATTTGCCTTCAGACTCTGGGGACCATATTTCTAGCTCCTAAGATCATCGCCCTAGCTGGGCAAGATCAGTCCTTTGTACTGCATATTAGCATTCCTTGTCGTAAGACATAAGCATTACCAGTTGAGTACTAGCATTCTTGACTGCAGGTGGGTGGGTGCCTTTGTTAGCCAAAGCTTGAGCCTGTTATCTCTTTACTACCCACTTGGGTTGTTGCTGGTTTAAAACATGTTACTTCATGTAATTCATGCCTACCAGGTGCTCTCTCATTTTAGCTGTCTGATTTGGTGTGTTCTCCCAGTATGAATACTGGGAGAAAACCAGCGTAACAACAGTCTTCAGGGCGTTGCATCGCCAAATCCTGCCCTGCCAGTCAGCAACAGTGCAGTATCACCAAACCACAAGAGCTTTTATACGAGGCTTTTATTTAAAAGAAGTAAAAAAATGTTGGCTTTAGTCATATTAATTTCTCCTTTTTATTAGTTTTTAGGGAATGAGCAACAGCTCAGTGAGTTGTGTTTGTAACAAATACAGGTTATGAAATAAGTGTATTTCATTATTCGTTCATTTTGCAATGAAAGTCTCTCCAAATCTGCTTTCTAAATGGTTTAACTCAATGTTAGAATTGATGCTGCCAGATACTGACTGCTTCAATAGATGATTCCCAAATGATGACTCCCAAATTCCTCTTTTACATGGGGAATGTGATATAGAGCAATGACCTCAATTTTCAGCTGTGTCCTCAGATTCACCTCTTTTTTGGCTGTCTCTGTTTCTCTTTCAGTATCTTATCATAATTTTTCAAGTCCTGATGGTCTTATAAGGCCACTACTGTTTAATAATTAGACACTATAGCTCTGGTGGATCTCCTGGTGACATCTTTTGCAACTAACAAGTATTTAATAGAATGTAATTAGAAGCTCTGATCCTTAGACTTTGACCTGTCTTGACACTGTATACAACTAAGACAGCCCTTAACACTCATTAGGAGTTATCTGCACCCCACATTACAAAGCTATGTGAGGAAACTGTTTAGAATTTAGCCTCAAGCCACCTGCTTTGTAATCTGTTGCTGTGTACTCAGTTGATCCCACTGTCCTTACAGTAACTGGAAAGCTACCAATGATTTCATTTTAAAGCAAATATTCTAATTCAGGAAGCATGGAATGGAAAGCTGTTTGCTATATTTGTCAGCATGTAACCTTCAGAAAGCCTGTAATTAGGAAAGACAACTTCAATGCTGTGATTTAGTAGTGAACAGGTATGGTTGGACAAGCAGTTCTACAATTTTATGACTCTATGGAGAAACTGGTCACATCATTGTAAAACAGAAGAAAAACATCTAAAGAAAGTTAACAAAATCACTTAAAATTTATTTTGATGCAGTATATTCATCTGGGTTATATTTGATAGTGCTCTCTCTACAGATAATATATTTGTCTTGTTCTTATGTCTGAGAGTGCCTTATATCTTTGTAGTACATTCATACTTTTTACTATTGGTTTTAAAAATTTAAATAAAAGCATACATGGGCATTTCTGAAGAACAGACTATTGGGCATGTCACTAAAACACAGGGAGCAAGTTTCTTCTTCATTAATTTTTGAATGTATATGTACCTATATTGTCAAATATTGTTAAATATCCTTTTAGCAAGTCCGTAGACCTATTCCCTCTCTTTCTTGCCTTTTCCCACTACAGTTTCATCCTAATGGGAAAGACTAGTTGTTTGAGTTTTTAACGCAGACTTTGGAATCCATTAGCATCCCACATGTCTAGGGTTTTTTTTAAAGATAAATATGACAAATCATGTAACAAAGGAAAGGAAAAATTAATGTCTTAAGATTTCTTTGATAAATTTTCAGTGGCTTAGGAAAAGAATCCAGATACATCCTTAATGCATTTGATCTCAAGCCTTTCTGGAAACTATTATATGGCACCAAAAACATCCATATAGAGAAGACAAATTTTATTTAAAAAGTGTACAAATGATCTTGTTAATGCTAATAAAAATTTCAGTTATTTGTCTTTTGGTCTGTTTTGAGATGTTAGTTGCAAATAGAGGAAATGAAGTGTTTATGTAGTAAAGAATAATTTACTATGTCTGGAGAGTTCTAAAGAAAAACATCTGGATCAATCTGTTTACAAAGTCCCTGTAGATAAAAAGCACTATCTCTCCAAGGCATCAGTTTGTGCTTTTTCTGAAGAATCATTAAAAAAAGGAAAGTTGGCTATCATCATACACAGAAAGCTCCTGGGAATTTGTTTATTAAGGAATCTAAAGAAAGTTTGAAATCCTGTTTCATGGGAGATCAGATAGTACTTGAAATTGTGGTGCAGTTTTGTGATCTTAATTTAGCCTGACCTGCCCTGTTTATCTGCTTTCCCCACACCACTCATCTTAAAAAAACCCAATACATTTTAGAACCTGAGTGTAAACACAGCATGTTAGAGATATGCCAGAGCTGGATGTAGAATGAAGATAAAACCTTTGGCTTTACGTGGACTTGAACATACTATGATAACTGAAGCATTTTGTGATGTAAAAAATAAACCTTTCTTTAATTTTGAAGGTCCAGCTGTTAGTGTTATTGAATTCTGTGGGAGGTGGCCCCCAACTTAGAGAAAGACACGTATAGGCTGAACCTGTGCTTGAAAAGCTCTTTGGCAAAAGAGCAAAACAAGGTCTTTTTTGTATTCAGGTGCCACAGTCTGGAAAAGCTCAGAACTACATTTGCTGATATTATACCTGCTCTTGATAGGTATTTCAGGTTCCCCCTTTAAAAAAATGTAGCCACAGGCATTAGTATGGCTTCACAGTGAAGTTTGCCATGCTTTATCACGAGGTTAAATTACAATGGTAATTTTATTTAGAATGCTGGTAAACTCTCCTCTTGGGATTATAGGTGTCCTGAGAAGAAAGGGGTCTTTGAAAGTCTTCTGTGACAGTACAAACAACATTTGAGCAATGTTAGCAGTTAGTTATGGCCATAATTCCCAAAGACTGTACCTGAATCTTGTATGTTTTCAAGAGCTGCTTCGTGCACTTCCCTAATTTGTGGTACTTTTTCAGATACTTTCTGCATTTACAGGATTTTATCTTGAAAAGTGAGCCTTTGCCATGACACAGGTAGAGTTAATGGATATTTTTATCTAAGAAGGCACTTTTTACAGATCTTGTATGTGATCTTACTTTTTACTTTTCTAAGTTTATCTTTTATGCATCCTTTTAGTTAGCATACTGATGTAAAATGCTAACATTGAAATTTAATTTTGTAGTTAGAGATTTGACATGCTCAGATGCCTCTGTTGCTTTTCTGAAAAGGTCAGAAACATGGGCTAATAATGTCTGTATAGCTATATTTTTTCAACTCCAAGTGGAATGTCTCTCCTAGTAGATCTTTTCTGCTGTTGAGAGAACTGAAATCTCCAACCCTCCTTTGGGACATTATCCTTTGTGCTTCAAGTGAATTAAAGAACCATGTAGAAGAAGAATGTCTCTAGGAAAGAATACGGGTCTAATTGCATCCTAAGTTTGGTCATGAATCTAAAGGTTGTGGTTCAAACTTCAGAGCCATATAAATTCAATTGCAACTCACCATCAGCATCCACAAAGCCCAGCTGAGAGTCCTGTTGTTGTTGACAGTATACTGAGCTAATAAAGAATCTTGGCTCAACACAAACAAACAGGATCATTATATAAATCAAAAGAAGATGAAAGTAGAACCCACATCTTTCAGCTTGAATACTAAAAGTCTGCCAGGAAGAATAAAAGATACTTCCTGTAAGGGCGATGAGTTGCAATTTCCTTTTGAGTTCTGTTATTTTACATAGTAAAGAGAAGGGGAGAATGGCTGATTAAACCATATGGGTAAAGTTTCCTTCTCATTCCAGCATATAGGTTTGTTTAAATTTAGTGTGCAGTTCTTAATATTCTTAGTTCATTTCATGACCATTATTCCAGCCCTGTGAAATGATACTGGTTATCTCCATCCTGGAGTTCTTGAAGGAGGAAAGAGACTATTTGTCTTTCCCAAGAGAACATGACAAAGTCATTATACTTGTCTGAATTAGTTGCCTTACTGCTTCTCGATCATACATTCTTTATTTAATGCTGTTTTCTCTTGCAGAGGAAGTGTGTTTTCATAAAGATGCTGAGTAATCTTCCAGTAGTATGGAAGTCATGGCAAGGATGTGGAGTTTTGTGCAGTGTTTCTGTTTCTTGGTTGGACAAGTGAGGTGTGTGCGTAATAACTAGTTAATGATATGTGTTCATATATTTGTTAATAACTAGCAATAGATTTTATGATCCGTTGCACCAGGATCTCAGAAGTCACTATATATATCTTTTATAATAAAGTGATTTAGTCACACAACCCAGTATTTCAGGTTTATTTTGCAGATGTGTTTACTTTCATAGTTCATTTAAAACCAGAAAAGCATTTTAATACTTTCTTTATTTTGTTGATTAGTGAAATAATCTTCTGGTCTTCTGGTAATTGCTGGAGAAATTAATGGAGTTTTTGGAAAAGGTTCTATGATAAGTAAGAATTTGGAGTGAGATCCAAAAAAGCACTTAGATGCCTAAAGAAAAACTTAGGTAGAGTCTAGGTACCTAAATCCAAGCCAGTGACTCAAATGCCATGTGGAGACATAGAGACTCTGCACTGCTGAGACTGCTTAGGTTTCTGAGAACCCAATGTCCTGCTAATGCTATGCAGCGCTGTTGTCCTTGTGGAGCTGAACATTGAGCTGTCATTCCCCTTTCTAACAGAAGACAGTAGTGTCCTATTACCTGCATATTGTCTTGAAATTTAAATCTATCTGCTATGCAGCTTGTCACCTGTGTACTGATAGCATGGAATTCACATAATATAGTCTTAATTTTCATTCAAAATGGAGGTCTCTCATTTTGTGCTGAAATACAATAGGATGGCCAATTTCATATATTATTGATTAGAGATATGTACTGCATCTAACAATAACAACCACATTGTCTATCAATACTAGAGTTGAATAATTTAACCAGTTAAAAGCAGTTGTAAGAGATTTTTCAGAATGCTGCCTGTCTCTTAATTTGTCTTGATCCTTGTCGTGATATTCAGATGTTCTTATTGTAAGTAGTGTAATTACTGTTCATTAATGCTAACTTAAATAAGATTGAACTGGAACTCAATGGAGGATCCCACAGAATTTGCTGACTTTGACATTGGCAAAAAAAACTTAAAAATTGGTCATCTCTTACTTCCATTTCAATCTTCTGTTACTCTGGTTTAACTCCCAAGTTTCTGCAAAAAGACATATTTTTACGGCTTTTTTCTACTGTAGACATAAGATGGTTGAAGAGAAGTATAGTTTTAATGAAATATTTTTCTCCACCTGCCAGATCAAGGAACAAAGTAATCCCCAGATCAGGGCTTGGGGATCCCCAAGTGTATTGACTTGGGGGTCAATACACTGACATTAAGGATTATATTTCATTTGCAGTATTGACTGGTTTTCAAAAACTGGATAAGAAAAGGCATACTGAGTCCCTTCTTTTAGACCATATCTTCTAGTCTTTTAAAATGGAATGAAATGATCCTCTACACTTCCATTCTTGGAGGTGTGGTGATATGAACCAACTACTACATCCACATCCTTGAATATGAAGTGTTCCCATCTCCTGCTTTTCAAAAGAATGGGATTCAATGCAATCCATAGTGCTCAGCATGCATAATTTTGCAGGGATGGGTAAAGAAGTTCTGAAATATATCAGGTCTTGCTAGGAGACTGTCATTAGACCTTAAGTTATTTTATAACCAGAAATTTATAAATGTTTCTCATTTGACAAAGTGCCTTCTGAGTCTGCTCTGCAGTATTATGGGCAGCCTCAGATTATTGTATTTTCACCGTTGTGAATACTGGTATTTTATAGAAACTGAGCCTATTTTCAGCGATTTAGCAGAGCAGTCGGCAAAAGTATGTCTGGAAAATAAATCTTTCATAAAAATATCTGCTCCAGTGCCTAGCTTTCTCTCACAGACAGTAGACAGGAAAATGGACAAATACCACAAATTTTAAAAGGTAACACCTTGGAGTTTGAAACCTGTATTAATTTTTATGTACATTGGAAAAATTATTTTGGAAGCACTGTTTATGCAGTCCATGATTTTACTGAGGTTTTAGCTAGTACAAGTCTGAAAGGAGGCAGTCAGGAATGAGGCAGCATAGTGCTGAAGTGGCTCTGGTATTGATAGGACTGAATGAGTAGTACTGGGAAGGCAACAGAATTGCTTGTATATAGTAAAATAATGGAACATTTCTTTAACATATTGTGAGAGTATAGTATCATCACAAGAGTACAATAACATCAGGCAGGCTGCTTCTGCTCCTAATACACAGTATCCACCAGACACAGCAATCTAAAAATGGCCATGATGGTGAACAGTATGAACTTAATCCATTGCAGCCCCTGAAAGAGTCCACTGCAGTCCATCTGCATACTTGATAATCAGATTGGCTACGATAGTTATCTGTAGCCATGAAAAAATGAGAAGAGCTGCAGTATGGCAAAGAAATGTATTGTGACTGGTCCCTCAGCTCAAAGGGCAGGGGGCAGAAGTGAATGTCCAGAGCTCCTCTCTTCACTCTGCATGCTGCTGCTTGCTGGGAAGAGAAATTTGTAATACAGATAGAATTTCTATAGTATTCAGCTGCACAGAATGGATTTCCATTGATAGGGTGAATGAATAACATAGCAGATTTAACTGACAGTTGCTTTGATATACTCAGGCCTCTGAGAAGCACTTGACTGAGTTCCACTAGGCATCCTGATTTAAAAGAGATTAGTGTTATGCAAAATCAGTCTAGTCCATATTGTATGAATAAAAACCAGTACTTAGCTGATAGGTCATGGAAAGGAATTATAAAATTCTTCCCTGAAGAGAGTGCTTCTGGTGCAGCCTGGCTCTCAATTCCTTTATCCAGACTTCGGAATAAAATATAATGTTATGGCTGGTAAACTTTGCAGGTGAAATAATAAAGGACAGAGAAGAAAATATGATATTCATTGCATTTGTCTTAGACTTTCCTTCAAATTCTGACTTAAAACTACTAACTGAAACGTTATGGGCATCTGTGGAGTGTGGATCTGGTCTCATCGTACTGCCATTAGTAGGAAGTTCTGGGGTGATAATGGAGATAGTTTATCTATATGCACAGCCGGAAGGTTTGATAAATACACCTCTCTGAACAATATGGATCAATATAAGTAAACTAAGGGTCATATAGTTAAACACAACAAATGCTGCTATGCTTAAAAGGTAGAACTCTGTAGTAAGTATTCTGGAATAATAGAATAAATTGTATATAAGTAATTGAACATGAACATCCCCTGTAGTGTAGAAAGGGCTAAAAATAGTGCTTGGATAGTTATAGTACGGTTTGTCAAATAGACTAAGATTGCATTAATTTTGGTTAGGGCATCAAGGAGACCATTAACAAGAAACTGTGTCCAATCCTATAATTATTTTCATAGAGAAGCTGGAAGAAGTTGATCTAACATGATGCATTTTCTACCTTTAAATCAAGAGTGAGTTGCTTTCTAAAACAGATCTGTAGCATAGATGATAGCAGTGTCCAGGTACAGGATTAACACAGGTACTATGAAATGAACTGCTATACCTAATTAAATGTGAAATATCTGATATAACTAGCTCATTGTAATTTTGTTTTTACACATCTGTGATGCTAGATAACGTGTAGTCCAAAGACTTACTGCTTCATTCCAAGTCACAGAAGCTTATGCTTTTGTTGTTGCAAGCTCTATTTCAGCCTTAATGAAAAACAGAAAGGAAAAGGACAATTTTAAGGGAAGAGTGAATTCTTAATGTTTTTACCCTCCTATTGGCAAGATTCAGTTCATGATGTTCAAATAAAATAAATTCACTAATCAGGTTACTTTCAATATCCAGAGAAGTGCTGTTCTTATACACTACCAGCAGGAAGATGCTTACAAGTGGTGTGTGGAACTAGGAAACATGAGATTTAGGTTTTGCCTTTGAATTCTGAATGCTGTTATTTTAAATTTTACCTGTCTACTTGGGGAACAAAAGTGACTTGGCAAAGCTCCATTTATACATACAGTTTTATTCCACTCTGTAATAGTTTCCACAAAATTCATTTGTTAGTCTGGAGCAATCCCTGTTCACTGCATTAGGTATTACACTGTTTCTCTCACTGATGTGTTGTTTGCTTCTCATTGACAGGTGAGAACGTGATAGGAATGGTTGGACTCGATGATCCGGTGGGTCTCTTCCAACCTGGTTATTCTGTGATTCTGTGATTCTGTGGTTAATTCTTACACCTGAGTTCTTCTAGGAATCATGTTAACCCATGTGCATGAAATGTAAAGACGATACTGCTGAACAAAAATGTTAACATGACCTTCCACTTAGGGTAACCTCCATCACAGTTTTGCTCCTTAATTAGTGGACCTTAGGGGGCAGAATCCAGTGGAGATGACCAACTGATGTTGGTGACAGCTCAGTCAGGTATAGAAGAGGACTTCAGTGTACGGCCTAACACCATTTGAATAATCAGTGCCAGGGATGTTCTTATATGAAATTATTTCAGAGTGATTCCTCCTGATAGATTGTCCCAGATTAATTTCCTGTATAGATTCTCAGGTATAAAAATACCAGAAGTTGCTATCTCATCAGGGGTTAATCAGGAAGTTTTACATTTAAATTCATGCTCTATCTTAATCCAAATTAACATCTCAGTATAGGTGAGCCTTCATGTCTTTCAAGACCCTTGAATTTCCTTTTCTAGTTTTCTTGCCTTTAAAACAGAAAAGGGCATTAGTAAGCATATGTATTCCATCTCCCCCATCCAAGGCAACTGGAAATAGCCACTAGAAAGGGCAATTTCTGTTTTTAGTACAAATTGCATGGTACCTAAAGTTTTGATTCAATTACACTGAATGTTAAATTAACTGGCACTAGAAGTTAGCAGCAGCATTGTAATGAACTACTACTAGATCAGGCAACAACCATAACGCAGTTACATGTGTGTCCTGGTCCTGCACTGACATGGAAATTGGTCTGAGCCATGTGACCTACGTTAGCTGGGAAAATGCTATACTGAAGCCAATCACCAGACTTTGCAGATGCCAAATGCAAACCTCGTCTAATCCTATAATCCAATTTCATAATATAGACTTCCATGTAGCATGGAGCACAAAACCAGAATCTATCTTGCTCAGTTAAAGTATTTAGCTTGGTCTTCATGCTGGTGGCTTCAATACATTCCATCTGCAGGAGATAGGAATTTGAAGATGGTTTACTTGAGCTGAATTTTGAAGTCTTTAATTGAGCATAATATGAGGGCAATATAGTTCAATATTTTCCCTCCTTGACAGTGTATTTGAAATTCAGTGATAGGCAGAGCTCTACTTCTATGTAATTTCAACCTGGAAAATACAAAAAGGCTCTCAATGTGTGGCTGTATTTTCATAAATTCTCTTCCCAGATCTCCAAAGCATGTATCTGCCAAACCATGGGAATTAGATGAGATCCTCTGTGTGCAAGAGAAGTTTTAAGATATGACTCATTAATCTTGTTCTGGAACGCTACTGCAAGTCTGCGGATTTCAAGGGAACACTTGAGGACAGCAACACATACTCATAAATTTCTCCCACCTGCCTTCCCAGTTCTTGACAAATACCTAAATCTGTCATACTCAGTAAGTATTACTCCTCATCTGTAAGAGATTTTAGGCAGCAAAACATGGATAGTTATTACCAAACCCTGAAGATCGGGGCTGAATTTTGGGGATCACCTAATGTTCCTGTATAAAAATATACAGAGGAAAGAAAACATTCATTCAACCATCTGCATTGATCACTGATGATAGTTCAGGAAAGAACTGAGACTAACAGGAGCTAAACAGTTGCATAAAAAGATCTGAATTACAAAATTAAGCAAAGGAAACATTGAGATGATGCTTTTTACAAGCAATTGATTTGAAAATACAATTCCTGGGAATTTCAATGCATTTAAAATCTAGCCTGGCCACGCCCCTTCTGCCATGGATTTCCTTCTATTGGCCACGCCCCCTCTGCTGGCGATCAACTTCTACTGGCCACGCCCCCAGGATTGGCCATGCCCCCTCTGCTGGAGAGCTCCTTCTATTGGCCACGCCCCCTCTGATGTCGATGTCCATCTACTGGCCACGCCCCCAGGATTGGCCACGCCCCTTCCACTGCCGAGTGCCTTCTATTGGCCATGACCCTGGATTGGCCACGCCCCTTCCACCCTGATCTTTCTATTGGCCACGCCCCCGATGTTGATCTCCTTCTATTGGCCACGCCCCATTGATTGGCCATGCCCCTTCTACTGTCCATCTCCTTCTTTTGGCCACGCCCCATGGATTGGCCAGGCCCTTCTGCTGTCGATCACCTATTGGCCACGCCCCTTGCTTGCCCCCACTCCCTCTGATGGGGATCTCCTTCTATTGGCCACGCCCCTGTCTTGGACACGCCCCTTTCACCCCGATCTCCTTATATTGCCACGCCCCTTGCTTGACCCCGCCCCTGCTGCTGGCGATCTTTCTATTGGCCACGCCCCCATCTTGGACATGCCCTTGATAGCGATCTCCTATTGGCCACGCCCCATGGATTAGCCACGCCCTTTCACTGCCAATCTCCCATTGGCCACGCCCCTTGATTGGCCACACCCCCACTGCTGGCGATCTCCATCTATTGGCTATGCCTCCTGTCTTGGCCACGCCCCTTCCTCTGTCGATCTCCTTCTATTGGCCACGCCCCCAGGATTGGCCACACCCACTCCACATGCAATCTCCTCCTATTGGCCCTGCACCTTGCTTGGCCCCACCCCCTCTGCTGTCAATCTCCTTCTATTGGCCAATGATGATTGCCTCCCCCATTCTTTTTTATTCATTAAGCAGAAAGGTTCTTGAGATGTAAAAATAATATCCTCTTCCATTACTCTGGGTTATTCCTTACTACTGAGGATTCCAAAGCATTTTACCAACAGTTTCTTCTAATGACAAATAATCACTTCTCAGGCAAATACAACAACACACGGCAATGAATTTTAGGGGTCTGTTCTGAGGCCCAAGGGGAATTTGTTTTGGTAGGAAGGGCAGAATTTTTTATGCAAATGAATTTGAGCATGAACTTGAGGATACAGGAGAGACAGGAGTCTCATATCCAGCCTCTTTCTGTCACATGCAATGTTGAATCTCATCAGTTGTACGCCAGTTGATCTGTGGATGAAGTTAGCTATGCTGAGTATTCCATGCAGAAGTTGGAAAGTATCTGGTGTTGTGGTTTTGCTCATGCAGGCCTTCTTAAGAACTAAAATGTGAACTCTTCCTTTACTTTAGCCAATGAAGATGGCATAGGGTAGACAGGGAAAAATGTTGTAGTTCACCCGGTTTCTGCTTATCAGCAAGACCATGGGAACTGCACTGCCTTAATTGCTGGCTAAAATTTTACATTAAATTATCTAATATCAGAAAATGTAAAGCAGTACTGAATAAGCTATTAAGTGTGTGGAACACAACAAAGTGATAAGGGGAGAGCATTCTTTAGGATTCAGGTAGCATTGTGTCAACACAACACTGCATTACGTTCACTGGTCCACCTAAAAGGTTTGGGTCATTGGGCACTGGAACAGGCTGCCCAGGGAGGTGGTTGAGTCACCTTCCCTGGAGGTGTTTAAGGCACGGGTGGATGAGGTGCTAAGGGGCATGGTTTAGTGTTTGATAGGAATGGTTGGACTCGATGATCTGGTGGGTCTCTTCCAACCTGGTTATTCTATGATTCTATGGTTCAATAGCAAGGCTCTATGGTGGGAGGGCCTGGCTGGTGCAGAACAGAGAGCTTCCTGACTGCAGGGCCTTAGACTCTGTGAATGGGAGGGCTGAAAATTCCCAGGAAGTAATTTGTATTCAGAAAGAGTAAACATGCTAAGCATGGTTTCTGGTTCAAGTTGTATTGATTATGTAACAGCAGGTTGTACCATGTGCGTGGCAGCAGTGTATCATCCTGCTTGCTGTTACCACATATTTCTCTTGCTAAACTTACCATTGGGTTTCAGTTTAGATTTGGGATAATGGAAGTTCTAAGAGAAAAATGAACCATGATCTTCTCCGGGTCTTGCTTACATTTTCCTTAAGTGTCTTCTTTCTATGTGATGGGTGGACAGCAGCATTTTTAACAGATGTTTTTCACAGGCTATTGCATAATTATTTTTCAAGTGGATTCTAAAAGCAGATGTTTCCATGCCTTTGTTCTTTCCCCTCCTGACACTTTAACACAAACAGCAGATTCCACTGCTGCTGTCCTTTAGATCTTGTGAAGACAATATCATAGCCATAATGTTGGGATTTTTTTCAGCCTATTTGGCAATAATAAATGTGTACAGACACAATTCTCCTCCCTCCCTCCCTCATCACTAGCATTGCTTACAGATACTATCTCAGGCTTTCTCTTTAAGAAATACTCTCTTTCTTCACGACCTTTGCCCGCAGATTAGTATTTGATCATTACTTTCTTCCAAGACTTTGTTTCTAGCAGCATCCCGAGTGAGTAACTTTGAATCTTTTACTCCCTGACATGTCAATGTCTAAATTTTTACTGCATGCCAGGGTAGATCACAACTGTCACTTGTGGCATCTCCATCACTGCGAAGACCCTTTAGTATGATTTTGGATTTTTTTTTTTGTCAAACAGCCCTATTTTCTTTTCCTGTGTCATTAATACTGATTCAAGAACTGGACTTTTCCATTCTCTATAGAAATAATACTGCTTTCCTGAAAACTATTTTGTTAGCGAACTTCCTAATTTGACTGCTTGTTCCTCAAAGACCAAGGGAATGCAACTAAGAATGAACTAAAGGGCAGGCCCAGACAAGTTTCATCCAGCCATAATTTATCTTTACAAAAGATGAACTTCAACTGTCAGCTTAAAATGATGATAAATGCTTGGATGAAAAAATCAAAAGCTTTCTAGTAAATCTACTTTGTCTCTTAATTTAAACCTTACAGATTTTACCTCCAGCATTTGGAACATCATCTGATGACACAACTCCATAGCTACATGACAGTCTTCATCTGGTTCTGATTCTGGACTATTTACCAGTTGATGTGGATGTAGTAACTGATTTCTTCATCTTCATCTTCGATTTTACTGGATTTTGAGGAAAGCAAAACATTTTTGAAATATGTAAGACATTTTATTTCGTGAGAGATTTACCTGGAGCACAGAATCACAGAATGGTTGAGGTTAAAAGGGACCTCTGGATATCATGTAGTCCAAGCTACTTGCTCAAAGCAGGGTCAAGTACAGAAGGTTCTTTGGAGCACTGTCCAGTTGTATCTTGAATATCTGCAGAGATGGAGACTCCTAAACATCTCTAGAGAATCTGTTCCAGTGGTCTACCCCTATCACAGTGAAAAGTTGTTTTCCTGTATTTAAATGGATTGTCAAGTGTTTCGGTTTGCACCTGCTGCCACTTGTGCTATTACTGGACACCAAGAAGACGAGTCAGGCTTTTCTTTACAACCTCTCAGCAGGTATCTATACACAAAAGTAAGATTCCCCATGCCTTCTTCTACGTGAACTAAATGGTCTCAGCTGATATTTTAATAATCTTTTTGACATTTTGATAAGTGTATGCCTATGGCCTGGAGAGACCAGAACTCCTGATATGTCTCACCAGTGTTTATTAGAAGGGAAATATCACCTTACTTATCTACTGGTAGCACTCTACCTAATATAGCTCAGCAGGCTGTTGAGTTTTCCTCCAAGGACACATTGCTGGCTTATGATCAACTACTTTGTTCCCAAGACTCCCAGGCCACTCTCTGCAAAGTTGCCTTCCATCAAGTCTCTCTTCAATCTGTACTGATACAATGCCTTGTTCTTCCCCTGATGCAGGACTTTGCATTCCCATTTGTTGAACTTCATGTGCTTGCTGTAATTTTCTTGTTTGAGGTCCCATCAAAGGAAGCACAACCAGCTCCTCCAGACTTTTTATACTGAGGGTGCACTCCGTCCTATCATTCAGGTCATGAATGAAGATGTTAAACAGGATTGGACCCTGCAATGCATTCCTGGTGATTGGCCTCCTCTATCTGGACTTCCTGCCATTGATCACAACACTTTAAGCCATTCAGCTAGTTGTCAGCCCACCTCCCTGTTCATTTATTTAGCCCATATTAATCAGTTTCTCTATGAGAATATTATGGGAGTGTCAAAAGCCCTTCTAAAACCAAGATAATTAATATCCACTGCTTGTCTATCAGACTAATCACCCTATCATAGAAGGCTATCAGATTGATCAGAAGCATAGAATCATAGAATAACCAGGTTGGAAGAGACCCACCAGACCATCGAGTCCAACCATTCCTATCAAACACTAAACCATGCCCCTTAGCACCTCGTCCACCCGTGCCTTAAACACCTCCAGGGAAGGTGACTCAACCACCTCCCTGGGCAGCCTGTTCCAGCACCCGATGACCTTTTCTGTGAAAATTTTTGTCCTAATGTCCAGCCTAAACCTTCCCTGGCGGAGCTTGAGGCCGTTCCCTCTTGTCCTGTCCCCCGTCACTTGGAAGAAGAGGCCAGCTCCCTCCTCTCTACAACCTCCTTTCAGGTAGTTATAGAGAGCAATGAGGTCTCCCCTCAGCCTCCTCTTCTCCAGGCTAAACCTCTTCCTAAATCTGTACTGACTACTGCCTAACGCTTTCTTGTCCTTACTCTGTTTGGAAATGGCTTCCAGCATTATTTACTTCATTGCCTTCCCAGGGACTGGGTTGAGGCTGATTGATCTTAGTCCTCCAAAACCTCATTCTTGCCCTTCCTGAATACAGGAGTTGGAGTTTTTCCCCACTCATAAACCTCTCTTGACCACTATAAACTTTCAGAGACAATTGAGAGTAGTCTCTCAATGACACTGGCCAGAACACACATGTGCATCTTTTTTGGACCCATGGACTCATGGTTGTCCAGTTTCTTTAAATGTTCCTTAGCACGTTTTCCCTTCACCAGGGGCAACTATCCCTTGCTCCAGATTTTCCCACTGTTATCTGTGACTGGGATTCCTGAAGGCAAATATCTTTCCTAGTAAGCACTGATGAAAAGAAGGCATTGAGTATAAATCATAGAATCATAGAATAACCAGGTTGGAAGAGACCCACCGGATCATCGAGTCCAACCGTTCCTATCAAACACTAAACCATATCCCTCAGCACCTCGTCCACCCGTGCCTTAAACACCTCCAGGGAAGCTGACTTAACCACCTCCCTGGGCAGCCTCTGCCAGTGCCCAATGACCCTTTCTGTGAAGAACTTTTTCCTAACGTCCAGCCTAAACCTCCCCTGGCGGAGCTTGAGGCCATTCCCTCTTGTCCTGTCCCCCGTCACTTGGGAGAAGAGGCCAGCACCCTCCTCTCTACAACCTTCTTTCAGGTAGTTGTAGAGAGCAATAAGGTCTCCCCTCAGCCTCTTCTTCTCCAGGCTAAACAACCCCAGCTCTCCCAGCCGTTCCTCGTAAGGCCTGTTCTCCAGCCCCTTCACCAGCTTTGTTGCTCTTCTCTGGACTCGCTCCAGAGCCTCAACATCCTTCTTGTGGTGAGGGGCCCAGAACTGAACACAGTATTCGAGGAGCGGTCTCACCAGTGCCGAGTACATGGGGAGAATAACGTCCCTGGACCTGCTGCTCACACCGTTTCTGATACAAGCCAAGATGCCATTGGCCTTCTTGGCCACCTGGGCACACTGCTGGCTCATATTCAGTCGGCTGTCAACCAACACCCCCAGGTCCCTCTCCTCCAGGCAGCTTTCTAGACAGACTTCTCCTAGTCTGTAGCACTGCATAGGGTTGTTGTGCCCCAAGTGCAGGACCCGGCATTTGGCCTTGTTAAACCTCATGCCATTTGACTCTGCCCAGCGGTCCAGCCTGTTCAGATCCCTTTGCAGAGCCTTCCTACCCTCCAGCAGATCAACACTTCCACCCAGCTTAGTGTTGTCTGCAAACTTGCTAAGGGTGCACTCGATGCCTTCATCCAGGTCATTGATAAAGACATTGAAGAGGGCTGGACCCAGCACTGAGCCCTGGGGAACCCCACTTGTCACTGGCCTCCAGCTGGATTTCACACCATTTCCCACCACTCTCTGGGCCCGGCCATCCAACCAGTTTTCCACCCAGGAGAGTGTGCGCCTGTCCAGGCCAGAGGCTGACAGTTTCCCAAGCAGAATGCTGTGAGAAACTGTGTCAAAGGCTTTACTGAAGTCCAGGAAGATACATCCACAGCCTTTCCCTCATCCAGCAGCCGAGTCACTTTGTCATAGAAGGCGATCAGGTTAGTTTGGCAAGACCTGCCTTTTGTGAACCCGTGTTGACTGGGCCTGATCACCCAGTTCTCTTGCATGTGCTTGATGATAGCACTCAAGATCACCTGCTCCATGACTTTCCCTGGCACTGAGGTCAGACTGACAGGCCTGTAGTTTCCTGGATCCTCCCTGCAACCCTTCCTGTAGATGGGCACAACATCAGCCAGCCTCCAGTCCAGTGGGACTTCCCCAGTCTTCCAGGACTGGTGGAAGATGATGGAAAGGGGTTTGGCCAGCACATCCGCCAGCTCCTTCAATACCCTTGGGTGGATCCCATACAGCCCCATAGACTTGTGGGTGTGTAGTCAGGCTAGCAAGGCTCTGACCACCTCCTCTTGGATCATGGGAGCCTCATTTTGCTCCTCTAGCTCCTGGGTTTGCACACAGAGGGAACAACTTCCTTTACAATTAAAGACTGAGGCAAAGAAGGCATTAAGGATCTCGGCCTTTTACTCATCCCCTGTCACTGTTGTTCCTTCTGTGTCCAATAGGGACTGTATGGTCTCCCTAGTCCTCCTTTTATTATTTATATATTTATAGAAAGATTTTTTGTTATCTTTCACAGACTTTGCCAATCTGATTTCTAGCTGAGCCTTAGCCCTCCTGATTTTTTCCCTACACAATCTCACTTCCCTCCTGTAGTCCACCCAAGAGGCCCGTCCCCTCTTCCAGAGACCATTAACTTTTCTCTTCTTCTTGATATCACTCAAGATCTCTCTGTTCAACCAAGCTGGTTTTCTCCCCTGCTGGCTTTTTTTCCGGAACATGGGGATGGCTTTCTCCTGAGCTGCTAGGATTTCCTTTTTGAAGAGCTCCCAGCCCTCCTGGGCTCCCTTGCCCTTAAGTACTGTCTCCCATGAGACTTTGCCAACCAGCCTTCTGAAGAGATCAAAGTCTGCCCTCTGGAAATTTAATGCGACTGTCCTACTAACCACCCTCTTCACTTCACCTAGAACAGAAAACCCTATCATCTCACGGTCGCTTAGTCCTAGGCGTCCACCTACTGCCACATCCCCTACAAGGCCTTCTCTGTTCACAAACAGCAGGTCCAGGAGGGCACCTTCCCTCGTTGGTTCATTCACCAGCTGTGCAAGGAAGTTGTCTTCCACACACTCCAGGAGCCTTCTAGACTGCTTCCTTTCTGCTCTATTGTACTTCCAGCAGATATCAGGAAGATTAAAGTCTCCCACAAGAGGCATCAATCTAGAGATTAACCCCAGCTGTTTATAGAAGAGCTCATCAGCTGCTTCTCCTTGGCTGGGTGGGCTGTAACAGACTCCCATCACAAAATCTACTTTCTTATGGGCTCCTCTGATTTTAACCCACAGTCACTCAATCTCCTCATCACCACAATCCATCTCAATGGTGTCCAAGTCCTCCCTTACAAAGAGGGCTACCCTGCCTCCTCTCCTACCCTTCCTATCCCACCTGAAGAGTTTGTACCCCACCATAGCTGCACTCCAGTTATATGAGTTGTCCCACCACGTTTCCGTGATGGCAACGACATCATAGGCTCCTTGCCCTATGACAGCTTTCAGCTCTTCCTTCTTATTCCCCATGCTGTGTGCATTGGTGTAAATGCACTTCAGCTGAGCTGCCGAGCCTTCAGTCCTCTTAGAGGGAACAGAGTTCATTCCCAATTGCCTGGTAACTGGAGTAGCTAGCTCCAGAGTGCCTGTATCTCCCTTAGCACCCTCAGGTGTGTTCTCCCCCACTTTCTATGTGGTGAGGTACTGGTGGTCCACACCAGCACACCCTCTCCGAATCACCATTGCCCCAGGTCCAGGCTCGTTCCTGTCTAGCCTGGGCTCAACCCCCTCCCCCTTCACATCTAGTTTAAAACTCGATTTATGAGCTTAGCTCGGTTTTTAGCAAGGGCTTTAGTCCCCCTAGGAGACACATGTGTCCCATCCTTAGGAACAAACCCTGGGGGTGCGTGAGCCACCCCATGATCAAAGAAGCCAAAGCCCCTCTCCTCACACCAGGCTCGGAGCCAGGCATTAATTGAATTCTTCTTCCTGACTTCCCGCTCCTCTCTATTTAGCCTTGGGATAGAGCAGAATAGTATTTGTGCCCCAGAGCCCTCCATCATTTTCCCAATGGCCCTGAAGTCATTCTTGATGGTTTTGGTCTTTCTGTTTACCAGATCATCATTACCAGTTTGGACTACTATCAGAGGATAGTAGTCTGTCTCGTGGACCAGGGAAGGAAGTTTTCTAGCTACCTCCTTCACTGATGCCCCCGGTAAGCAGCAGACCTCTCTGTGGAGCGGGTCCAGTCTGCAAATGGCTCCCTCCGTTCCTTTTAGGAGGGAGTCCCCTACAACAATCTCCCTCCTCTTCTTCTTAATGGAGGATGTTTTTATCTTTTTCTGAGGATGGTGTGGCCTAGGGAAGGATTCTAGGCTGTGGGAGCCATCATCCTCATCCTCAGGGTTGGATTGCACCTGCAGCACCTAGTACTTGTTCACCAGGGGGATCTGGGGTTTTGGTGTCTGGTTGAGGGGAGCAGGTTTCCTTCCTCTGGCAGGAACTTGCTGCAATTCCCCATCTCTTGTAACCCCAATCTTGCAGTTTGCAGGGGGATGGTGTTTGGACACACCAGCCCCAGCAGGCTGCTGAGTTAGTGAGAGGGCCCTGCTCCACTGGTCAATCTCCCTCTCACACTCCCTGATGGTCCTCAGCCTCTTTACCTCCTCCCTTAACTCCTCCACCATGTGAAGGAGCTCCCCCACTCAAGCGCAGTTTTCCCAAGGGGAGCCAGGACCAGAGGCACGAGCCGGTGTGGGAGGGGGGCACTGCCTGCAGCCCAGGGTCTGGGTGGCAGCATCCATCCTGCCTGCTGCAGCACACGGAGCAGCTTTAATCTTCTGCCGGGTGGCCACCGTGGTCCTCAGTGTCTTCTGTCTAGTCTCTAGGTCCTCTCTGCGCCCTGCCTGCTCGCCCTGCCCGCTCAAACTACCGCGCTCCAGGTCGCCGTGCTCCCAGGGGACTGTTTAAATCTCCCTCGGTAGCCGCCGGGACCGTCCCCTCCCGTCAGGCACCGTGGGACCAGCGTGTCGGGGCTGTCAGTGTTAATGGCTTCTCTGCCAGAATCACAGAATCATAGAACAAACCATGTTGTAAGGCACTTTGAAAGAACATACAGACCAACCTTTTGTTTAAAAGGGAGCCCAAAGGAGATTATCTAGCACCATGTTCAGTTTTGTGTTGCAAACCACCCGTGATGGGAACTCCAACACATTCCTTAGGAGGTTGTTGCAGTGATTGATTGTTCTCACTCTGAAGAATTTCTTTCTTATAGCAATATGAGTATGTTGGCTTATTCCATGTACCTTACACCATTCAGCAGCTGCCCCACATTTTTCCAAGTATTTCTTTTGCTGTTGATGTACTTGTAGAAGTTGTTGACCTTCCCATCCCTCACTAAATTCAGCTGTTGGTGGACTTTGACTTTCCTAACCCCATCTCTGTATGCTTAGCTGTGTTTTTCCTCCAGCAGATATTGTGTTAGTTAGAGTTCCCAATGAGGACTAAGGCCAAGTTGTCTGAAGGTGGCCTCATCTTGAGGCCTTTGTATTGATCAAGTGGTCAGTAGCAGTTACTTATGTGGCCTATTTCTATCAGCCCGATTACTTTACCTAAGTCACAAAAGCCTCTTTGAAGGAATACAGTAGAAACTTGATCCTTTGGAACTTTAAAAATATACTGGACAGACTATTAGGAGATGTGCTGCAGGAAAGAAGAATGCGTTGTAAAGGGAAGGGATAGGATGACTTTTTTTTGTCATCCACTTTCTGTCTTCCCTGTTGCAACAGCAGTGTTCATTATTTCTGTTTGTGGCACCAGGCACTAGGATCACAGCTTGGGTGAATGTAGGAACTTCACTAACAACAGCAATCTTTGAGCCTTCTTATTTTTATCTTTTCCAACTCCCCCTCCCCCATTTTGTTTCTTTCCTGTGTTCTGCCTTGGTGATTATCTTGGTGTTTTAGTTTTCTGGCAAGCAGTAACAATCACTTGTCCTCCAACAAAAACATTTTTTTTTATCAGTTTTATTATGACACAAAAGTTTGGTGAAAAATGGTTTAACATTTGACTTTTCATGTTGTTTTCTTTTTCCCTGAACTAATTCTCCTGTATCTGGTTGTTTATCCTGCTGTGCAGTAAGTCCTGATGACCATAAAAGGGTCAGACATGACAGAAACATGTAACAGATGAAGATGCTTTTAATTTCAATTTTTCTGTTCTCCAGGTGTCTATTGAACTATCTAGTCATCTGTGTACTCATTGAGATGTCTTAGTTTATCTTGTCTTCCTCATCTGTTTTTTCAGGATTAATTTTATTTTTAAAGTGCTGCTATGCACTCTTAAACCAAAACAAAAAAAAAAAGGAGACCTATTTACTTCAGCAAGTAAAGGTATAAATGTAGTCTTGCAAGAACCCAGTGGTCAGTCGTGTATAACCATGGCAAAACTTCTTGCAGATTACAGAAAAAGAAAGAAGAAAGTTTGCTAACTGCAGTGTAATGGTTAACTACGTGAAATAGTCCAACCAGAATACCAACTGTAAAAAAATAACAGAGGAGATTAAAAAAAAAAAAATCTAGTGGCTGCTGCAATGCAGTATTTCCCTGTTTCCCAAAGCATAATCCAACTTTTTCTTGAATTAATTTACACAAGTCATTTTAACTCCTGGCTGCATAACTTTTGGCAGTTTGTTTGATATTCCAACCAATCTTTGAATAAAGAACTGTCTGAATTGTTTATAGGTTTGTCCTCCTGCCAGGAGTTTATTCCCTGATCTCTTATTTTGAAAACAACTGTACTGACAGAGATGCGATTAAGTAGTTTGGGCCTTGGATTGAAAGGTCGTAGTTAGTGAGCAGAAAGTTCACAGCACTTGGGATCACTGGACATGTGTTCATCAATAGTTAAAAAAGAATAAAGCAAATGAGGCAATTCCATCTAAATATTCCCATTCAGTATTCATACTATGAAGTATGAAAATAATTTATGTTTTCACAACAAACTTTGTTTTAGTTTCTTAAAATTCCTAGAAATGCAAAGTCATTAAAAAATAAGAAGTGACCTGTCAAATTACTCTCTCCACATTCAATATAGGGTGAAAAAGGAACAGAGTACAAGATGAGGATCAGGATGACTGTGGCTATTTCCACTGATTCTTTTTCTGTTTTCAACATATGTATTGTGTTAACAAGGTAGCTGTGAGTTTTTGGACTCTTATAATCACTGAGTTATGGAATTTACTATTAATCTGATGTTAAGGCTGTACAGAAATGTCTCAGCAACATTTTCATGTTTTCAAGAATATACATAAATGAACCTTGGCTTTGCGTCATCTTATCTTAGTGTGGAAAGGCAGTAGATGGAAGTAGATTTTTGAAACTGATCTGGCTCTAGGTGAAATTAATGATGCAGCACTGTGCAGAAAAAAGCCTGAACTATCTTTGAAGAACTTTATTCCCCATCTGAAACCATTGATGCTTATGACGAAAATTTCTGTCTGAGGTAATTAGCTCTGCAGAATAATAGGTTTAATTAGTTTATATGCGGCATTTTACTGATGCATCTACACTGCTTCCAGACTTCAGCAGCTATTTCTGCATAGTGCTAAACTGTTTGCAAAGTGAAGATGTGTACTCATTGCTTTTTAGTCACCAGAGAATCTGAACAGGATATTTATTTCTCATAGCCTTAACACCAAATCTGTATGTGAACGATCCAGCTTTGTTCCTGGGTAATAACACAGGTTTCTAAAAATTTTCAGCCAATTCCCCCAGTTAAAAAATGGGAGGAGAGTTTTATGGAAAGGGTAACTAACATCACAAAAAAACCCTCCCCCCACCTCAAATGAAAAACAACCTAATTTTAAACACATAGATGATAAGAAGTAGAATAACACTCAACATATGAATAACAGTTAGAAACAAATAGTGTCAGTTGTCAAACTTTGTCAATCTAATCTACAGCAGACCAGCAGGCTCTAGTTACAGAAGTATTAGCAAGTCTATTGTGATTTTAGTAAGATATTGCATATATGACATTCTAATAAGAAATTATGGCAAACATTCTCAATTAAACTACTATAGATTCAGTGAAAAATTGGCTTACTAACTGTATCTAAATAGTATTTTTCAGTAGATGTTTGAAGAATTGAAAGAATATCTGTTGAGGCCTCCCAGTACTCAAGATTTTCAGTAGTGTCCTTCATGATGGTTTTGAGCAGGCTTAAAAAATTTGCACTAACTCTAGATACACTAATGAAAATAATTAGAATTCAAAATTATATTTAGAAATGAAGTTCAAAGGCTGTTTAAGGGACAAGGGCTAGTTAATGCACTTAGACAGGAATAATCAGCTGTGTAAGTGGAGGATGGATGACCCAAGTAAAAATACTGCACTAAGGTACCGTGGATCTCAAGCTGAATGTTAGTCAACAATATGATTTATAAGGAGAGATTCGAATGCATTTAGGCTGATTAGTTTAAAGAAGACAAGACTGAAGTGAGGACATGGTGGAGAAGAATTACTAGCATAAGCTGTAGCAAGAAAGGTTCTGATCATAAGTAAGGAAAATAGATCTAGTGGTAAGGGAGAGATGCTGGAAGAGATTGCCCGATGAAAGCTTGGAGCAGCAGATGAGACAAACATCTGTTAGGAATGACATGGTTATAACTGAGCCTGCCGTAGTGTTGGAGGAAGGGAAATGGGTAACCTCTGGAGTGATTCTGTGTTTCTGTTTGTCATTTTCCTACAGAACTCTTAATAAAAACAAGACTTGGAAGTGGAGCATTAGTGATTCCTGCCTTCGGCACACAAGGTAGTTTTAGTGCAGTGCATATAATCTGAAGCACCCTGACAGCTGTTCATTGTATTTAGCAGGTAGTTTCTTCAGCTCATTCACTCAGTTATGATTCATATTGTGCAGTGCAGGTTTGACCCAAAGTCCATCAGCAGGCAGAATAGTTTAATAGACAGGTCACTGAGTAGAGGCAGGCAAAGGAAATCTTCCTTTCTGTACCACTGTTTTTGTAACCCAATTTTAATCCCTCAGCCTCCTTCTGGATTCTTTCCCATGTTCTGTTTGCTGTATTTTTTTGGTTTTTGCCCTACATGATTCAAAGTCTTGCTTGATGCAAGCTCTGGTAAGAAGGGTTTATGATGCTATGGGTGTTTGTATAGCACCTGGCATTACAGTGCTTGAGCTTAATTCAGTCTTCAGTGTGCTACTGTAACACAAGTGATGAGCAGCAATATCAGACACTGAAGCCCATAAATCTTCCTGTTGACTCCAGTAGACGTAATTGAATCAGGCCTTGAATGAATGAATAAGGGATTTTAAAAGGGTATTCTTGGTCTGTAGCCTTTCTGAACATCTTCATGTCTTTATGCCATCTTACTCTCCTGTTCTCATTTGCTTGTGTGAGCTGTCGTCTTATTTTGATTTAATGTGTCCCTGCTGTAGCATTTTGAAATATAGGATGCATGAAACATGCCTTTCATATAAACACATATTCTAGTTTTGCTCAGACATGACTGTGGTCAAAATCTGGTATTCTCTTTCTGGTCATAAAGTTCAGAGGCTACTCTTTTAACTTACCTAGGAAAGCATGTTTTCCTAGATAATTGGCTTGTACATGAAATACATAGAGAATGGAAGATTTAAAAAATTTTGTGTAACTCATACACAAATGCTGGGCTAAAGGCAGAAGTTGTAGCAAGTTACATTTGAGAATCTTTTTTTTTAATGTTGTTTTACTTTTGCTGTCATTTCAAATCAGTATTTCTTTAAGTTTTACATAATATATTTTTCATTAGGAAAAAAAATCAGAGTCTAGCTAATGGTGAGACAGCTTAAAAATAATTGTAACTAGGAACTGGGCCATGATTAAAATTGTTCAGCTGTTTGTTTTATTGTTTGTTCCCAAAACCTTAAATGCACTCTCTGAGAACAATAACAACAGTTAGCATGTAACTCCGTATGGGCCAATTCATGCAGTCCTCTCTCAGTCCTCTCTTACTTCAGAAAAACTCCTGTTTAGAAGGCTTTGTAAGAAATTCAGGGTTGGAACTGTATGTTCTAACTATTTTGTAGTAGTAACATGGAAGCTACCATGGCAAAAGAAGAAAAAAGCAGAGAGAAAGGAGAAGCAAAATCAAGTTTACCCTCCTAGCATACTTAGATTCAGGGAAGCTTATAGAACAGAACAGGCTGTGATGTCCCCTTTGGATAATACCTGTATCTGAGTTAACCTCAGTGAGATAGCTGGGATATTCGCTGTTGGGTTTGCTGTGACAGGGACGAAATTTGCTGTGAGGGTTATAGTGATAGGAACTACAAAGAAAAACAAAACACAGCAAAATATGATAGCCATGTGCTACAGTAAAACATAAACTGGTTTAATAAGTAAGAAATCGTATTTGCTGTTCATAGAATCATAGAATGGTTTGGCTTGGAAGGGACCTTAAAGATCATCAAGTTCCAACCCCCCTGCCAAGGGCAAGGACACCTTCCACTGAATCAGGTTGCTCATAGCTTCCTCCAACACGGTCTTGAACACCCCCATGGATGGGGCTTCCATGACTTCCCTGGGCAATACATTCCAGTATCTCACCCCCCTCACAGTGAAAAATGTCTTCCCAATATCTAATCTAAATCTCTCCTCTTTCACCTAAAAAGCTGTTGTTTGACCTCAGCTGATTCATGGATGATGTCAGCTTCTTGAGGCAGTGGCTGGTTGACTTCATGGTTGCTCAGACCTCTGGGTTGGTTTGACCTCCTTGGAACCTACAGAAGCTTGGCACTTCTATTGTTAAAACCGGACTTTTCTCCTACACATCTTCCAAAATCTTGGTCTGTGTTTTGACCTGCAGAACGAGTTTCTAACATCACAAACATTGGTAGTGAAATGTAGGGGACTGTAACTTGTTATGGCTGAGTTCAGAATTGACAGGCTACATTTAGGATGGGATTTTCAGAATGCCATTGTTTTTTAACAACTGTAGGAAGATTAAGTCTCACAGGTACTTGTGAAAGTCACACCGAGAGAGACTATTTATAGCTAGCTGGAGTGCATACAAAGACTATATATTTTACAGTGCTTTTCCACTATGAAACCTCTTTTCACATCCTTATTATTTTGACTTCACTGAATTTCAGTTGTGTTACAAAGTGTGCATGGAATGCACATTTAGGCCCTTTTATTACTGAATTTAGGAAGAGCTACCGTAAGCATAATTTGAAACTTTTCTCTTGGGAGAAGTATTGAAACCTCATACATGTTTTGGGATGAGTAAGGATCTGGTGTCACTCACAGTAGGAGCCTCATTTAGAGCCCATTGATGTCAATGGAAACACTTCCCTTTGCCTCAGTGGGCTGTGGACCAGGAGCATGCAAGAATAACTGAACTAAGGATTCCACTGACTGTATCATATAGTATATGCTGTACAGTTTTACAAGAATAAACACATTACTTAGCCAAAATACTTAACATTTAATATAGAAAACATAATATAAAAAGAATGGATTTTGCTTTACTGATGTTTTAAGCTTTAATTTAATGTAGCATAGTGAAAAGGACACCAAATATTCTAGTTTTGTATCATTAGAACCAGATGGTCCATGAAAATCTTTGGCTAAACTAAAGTTGGGAAATCTTGTAAACTCTGGCTAGTCTGCAAATGTGCTCAAAATTACTATATCAGATGATATGCCCTTTTTTTTTTTATAACGTGAAATTCTTTGGCTGTTTTCCTGATCTCCTGGTAAGGTGTTCTACAATTTAAGCAATTATAAGAAAATTTTTGGATGCTAATGTCATTATTGTCCTTCTTTAGAATTGGAAAGCAACAAAATTGCCCTAATGCAGTGAAGTGGAGCATCCAGGAAAACATCACATTGAAGAACTAATGAGGAAAAGAATTGTTATTGCTTATTATTGACCATCATTGTGTTTATGTGACAGGCCAAATTTGTTTATCTTAAAAAATTAAAAAAAACCCCAAATCAAACACAAAACCTCATGATCGTCATCTTGGAAGAATGATAAATCTTTTCTCTATACCGTAACAGCAGTGCTGATACCTCACCTGTAGTTAGCTACTGTCTGGGCTAATTACTTGTGTAGTCTGAAGAGTGGAAGGAGGAGGCAGTTTCAGTGAGGCAGACGGGTAGGTATTGACACAAACTGCTCGAGAGAAATAGAGGTAACCTGAAATATATTTCCTATTGCTAATACAGAGTGTGAGAAAAGCAATTGCTCATAATAGCTCAACAGAGTTCAGCTATATTTAAGACCAGACATAACTTTTAAGGCCTCCTTTCCTGACTTATGTTAACAGACTACCATTTGCAACTGGGAATCTTCAATTGAATCGGAGCAGATCTTGATGGTCCTGATGATATTGTACAATAATCTCATACCTTGGGCATTAGGAAGCGATTTTAAAAAATTTTTTTTCCTGTGATTTCCTACTAATCCCTCTCAGGTGAGAACTTCTTGCTTCTGCTGTGTTAATGGTTTTATTGTCCCTAGCTAAGCTATTTGCATACAGGAGGCAAGCAGGATTGGGTTCACTGTGCAGCTGTTTCTTAACTTCAATACTGAAACATGGTCTTGCTCTAAGTTTTGCAAATATACATCAAGCTGATTTCAGTGGGGCTAATCATTGAGCAATGGCTGGAATGGAAAGTCCTTCTGGGAAGTTAAACTACCTTTTAAAGTAAACCACATTTAAAAACACACTAATAAGGGTTACAGTAGGCAGCACAAGGGCTCGATTCAGCTGCATTGTGTCTCTCAACAAGCCAAGATTCAGTTATAACTTGTGTATGACATTTAATTTCTTTCTAAATGCATGCCCAAATCCCTGGTAGCTCTGCTAGCCTGATTTTTTTCCCCCCCAAGCAGATGCATATCTAGCTATGTGTGTAAACACTTATTCTCATATAGGTGTCTGCTAGAGGTTGTGAATCTATATCAGTGATTTGCAGAACAAAGTCAGGAAGGTACATATAACCCAGCAAATATTGATGAGGTGATATGTCCTTTGATCTTCTGTAGTTTCACAGGAGGGTGCTGGCTTAGGATTTTCTTTGCTTTTTAATCTTCCTGAGCTCAGGACCTTCTTTTTCCTTTGAACATTAAGGTCTAGTGAATCCGGCTCCCAAGACTTCACCCATGAAAAGCGACAGTTTTCATAAGTTAAGAAGTCTAAAGAAAGTTTTATTTCCTCTATGTGCTCAACCAGACCATTCCATAACTAAAGATTATGACTGCCATTACTTCGCCCTCCCAAATTATAATTGGAAAG